>NC_141077.1:32064920-32664920 GCF_041138505.1 Cibotium barometz | reverse complement strand
CTACCATGTGGTGGAGCTAGAATTGCATTTGAGGTCTAGCTCTACCATGTGGTAGAGCTAGAATAGCTGTGTACCATGCAAATCAACAAAACCAATTACTCCAAGAAGAGACCATGACGAGAACCAAGGAGATAAAAAAGTGTGTTGAATGACGCTGGGACCCAACTTTGACGCATTGGGAGAAGTGATTGCTATGCCCAAATCCATGCACGGAGTGATGTGGACATAGAGCAACTTCCCTAGCACAAGTCCGTGTGGTCCGTTCTCTGATGGGGTCCCGGATCCTCAACTTCTAACTGTCCGAATCCGGGTTCTCGAAAAAGATGCAAATGAGAGCTCTCATGCAAAAAGAGCTCTTAATAAATGCGAGCTCTCATGGATAGGGAACTCACATGCATATAGAGATATCATGCAGCGCAAGAGAGCTTGTACACTCAATGAAAATAAATGAAAATAAGAGATCTTATGCATAGAGATCTCTTGCAGCCATGAGATATCTAATGCTCTTATAAAAAACTCCCATAGCACCCTGATGGGCTGCAACATAAAAAAGAGAGCATTGAGTTTAGAGCTTACCACAACTCAGTAGGTGGTGAGGACCTAACACCAAAGCATGGTCAGGACGTGAGGTCAAGAGAATAACACAATAGAGAATTATTTACATACTTTTATTTGCTGTGATGCATGTGTTATCGATTATGCATAGAGGGCTCTCATGCATATAGATCTAGGATATATCTACGCAAGGTGTGAGAGCTCTCATGCATAGAGAGTTTTCATGCATTGTGAGAGATCTTACATAAAGCTCTCAAGCGTGGATCTCTTCCATGAGAGATCCATGCATATAGATCTCATAAATATAGAGCTAACATTGTGTGTGATTCATTGTGAGAGCTCCCATGCATATAGATCACAAATCTCATGCAAAGAGAGCTCTAATGCATATAGATCAGCTATTATCAAGTGCGAGTCATTGTGAGAGCTCCTATGCATAGAGGGCTGTCATGCATATATATCTCATGCATAGAGGGTTATCATGCATAGAGGGCTATCATGCATATATATCTCATGCATGAGAGCTCTTATGCATATCGATGAGCTCTCATGCATATAGAGTTATCATACATGAGATCTTATGCATCGAGCTCTCTTGTATTCTAAGAGGTCTCATGCATGAGATCCCTCTTGCATTGTAAGATCTCTCATGCATTAATAGCTCTCATATGCATAGATCTCTGATATCATGCATGAGAGCTATAGAGATTTTGGTCTTGCACTAGAGCTCTCATGCAAAGAGCTAGGTCTTACATTAAGAGCTCTCATACATAGAGCTCCCATGCATAGAGCTTGGTCTTGCATAAGAGCGTTCATTCATAGAGATAGGTATTACATTAAGATCTCTCATACATAGAGCTCGCATGCATAGAGCTATATCTTGCATTATTATAAGAGTTCCCATGGATAGATCTCATGTATAGAGTGAAAGAGCTCTCATGCATAGAGCTAGGTCTTGCATTCAAAGCTCTCATACATTGATCTCACATGCATAGAGTTAGATCTTGCATTATTATGAGAGCTCTCTTACATACATCTCATGCATAGAGCTATAATATCTTGCATTATTATAAGAGCTCCCATGGATAGATCTCATGTATAGAGTGAAAGAGCTCTCATGCATAGAGCTAAGTCTTGCATTAAGAGCTCTCATACATAGAGATCGCATGCATAGAGTTAGATCTTGCATTAATTATTATAAGAGCTCTCATACATAGAGCTATATCTTGCATTATTATGAGAGCTCCCATGGATAGATCTCATGTAAAAAGTAAAAGAGTTCTCATGCATAGTCTCATGCTTAGAGAGTAAGAGCATTAGGAGCTACATCTTGCATTATTATGAGAGCTCTCTTGCATAGATCTCATGCTTAGAGTGTAAGAGCAGGAAAGTACAATTTCAAGCAAGGAGAGAGGGGAGAAGCTATGCTATGAATAGAGGTACGATACTAGATGGATGGTTTTTTATTTCAAGTAATCTTGCACTAGTTTAAGTCATTTCAACTCCAGCTCTACCATGTGGTAGAGCTAGAATGCATTTTTCCAGCTCTACCATGTGGTAGAGCTAGAATGCATTTTTTCAGCTCTAGCATGTGGTAGAGCATTCAAATTATCCCGCCCAATTTTAAATTCAAATTATCCCGCCCTTAAAGAATTTAAAATGGTCTTGCTATTTTTCAAGTTTTCCTTGACGTCCATGTCGTTTATGTAATACAAACCTACTTTCCCATCTTGTCATTGACAACTAGCACTTGGACATCACCGCATCTATTATCAAATTCAACGATACAACAAGGTACACATATTTTTGTCTCAATGCATATTAAATCATTATCTATGATTAGATTTAAAGTTTTGAACATGTCAATTTAAAATCAAATCATACACATTGACATAGAGTAGAAAATAAAAGCATGCAAGAATTCAAAAACTCAGGAATGGTTGAAGAGAAAAAACCTGATTCAGAAGAGAAAATCAGGAATGGACCTGCGTAGACAAGTATATGCTGGCTGCTCTCTCTTATTGTTGTAGAAGATGTGGCCTGCAACTATGCAATGTCTTCTATATGCTGCGTAGGAGAGTGGGCCTGCTCACAGCAATAAGAGACGCCTAAAGAAAACCAAGCATGAGAGATTTATGGCCAGGGCCTGTTTATTGCCCTTTATGACCTACAATGCTCTTAGACTACATGACTGTAACATGCTCTATCTTTTTTATCGTCTGATTCAGAAGAGAAAATAAAAAAATTAGAGTTTAAGAGATGCCCATATACCTGCTAGAATCCAGATTGCATGGCTGTGGAGGGACAGATAAGCTTAGATAAATTATAACCCCACTGGCAGGTGTACATAATGCTAGGCATCCTTTGATTTGGAAGTAATTATCTGCGAGTAGCTGCTAGGTAAGAGCAGCAAACAGACACAACAATAAGGTGGAGCTGCTGAAGGGGCGAGTGGCTGCAGAGAGAGAGCCGCCCAGAGAGAAGCAGGCCACGCTAGGTAAGAGTAGCAAACGCTGTAGAGAGAGAGCCGCCCACGCTAGGTAAGAGCAGCAAACAGACAAACGTGCGTCCCAGCTTGTGTTGATGGAGGGAGAGCCGCCCACGAACGTGCGCCCCACAGAGAGAGAGAGAGAGCCGCCCAGAACTGAACTCGCAGAGAGAGAGCCGTCCGCAGAGAGAGAGCGCCGCCTAGAACTGAACCCACGATAAGGTTGAGGATAAGGGTTAAGTCTAAATTTGAGATTTTCATAAAATTAGCATTGGTACATAAAATTAGTATACCAAATTTTAAGTTACAAAATTTTGGTAATTTTCTAGATCTTAAAGTTTCCAAAGATCTCTTCATTTCTCCATACATTTGGGATTAGGCCATCCCATCATGTACACAATTTTGAAATACAAAATCAAGAGTAAAGATAATTTCATATAATTCTTTTTTTGCTCTTGGATTTACTTAAATTATGAAGATCAATTATTACGAATTTATCCTGACAAATCACCTTGTTTTATCTTCTGAACATGCAATGGCTGTGTGCACTTATGCAAAATCAATATTGAGGTCCCCGGCTCTTGACGCCTAATCCATAGTTCCCTACTAGACTCATCTATGCTCCTTATGCATCCATACACACGTGTGCGCGCATAGCGGACCGACATAGCTCGGGACTAGATGTTGTATGAGTTTCAAAAAATTAAAGCTATTTCTATCAGTTATTGAGAGAACTGAGAGAACTTGGAAAAAAGTGCAAGATATTATAGTGATTTCTACTTGGTGAACCTCAAGTTATCAATTTGAGCCTTGTTAAGCATGCATCATATAGGCTTATGGAAAAACCATAATGGTAATTTTTTATAAAAGGTGATTTCTATAATTGATTTAGTGAGCCTGGAGCTCCGATTGAAACTAGATAAGTTTAAGAAGGTGAGGGTTAATTTTTTTTTTTGGGATTTATGCTCGTAGGCACTTATTCCAACTCACCATGCCTATAGGCACTTATTCCAACTCACAGGTTGCAAAAAAGGGTTGTGATAATCCTTGTAAAGCATAGGAATAATTATAACAATAAGGTGAGGCTTGTGTCGAATATGATGTTTTTGAGGTCATGTGTTGGGCATGGGTCAAGTTGATACGTGGCCCCATCTCACCTTCTAAATCTAGAACCACCAACAAATTTATGCTTATGTGTGTATTAATTGATGATCAAGAGCCTCACGTTAACAGGTATTGAGACTGAACATTGCCCTAGTTTTGATCATTATTTGGCATAGATATTTATAACTTCTTCAACTTACCTTTTTCAAGCCTCGTTAGGTCTTTTTTTAATTGTAATGTGAAAAGACCCTAGTGTTTGTAGAAGTGGCACGTGGGAATGGCCCCTTGACGGGACGGATGGGAGAGAGAGGCGAGCGATGGGCTGTGAAGCGATGGGCCGTGAAGTGCTTATTTAAATAGGATTAAAGCTATATTTAAATATGTAGGTTAACTATAGTAACTTAAGGCATGTTTATAGTTTACAATTATACTTTACTTATTTATAGACTTTATATAGCTATATAAATCAAACCTATTTACATATAAACCCATATAATTTAAGTTTATAAATAACCTATTTTTAGGAGTAATGGAGTCTATCCTTTTTTCTAGATCCTTGGTTCTCATTTTGTGAAGTAGGTCTCTTCTTGGAGTAATTAGTTTTATTGATCTGCATTAGCTCCACCACATGGTAGAGCTAGACCTCAAATAATTCTAGCTCTATGATGTGGTCTAGGTAGAGTACAGCTCTACCACGTGGTAGAGCAAGATCAAATGCAATTCTTGCTCTACCACGTGGTAGAGCAAGATCAAATGCAATTCTAGCTCCTTGGTTCTTATCATGTGAAGTAGGTCTCTCTTGGAGTAATTGGTTTTGTTAATCTGCATAGTACACACTTAGATCGATGCATTCTAGCTCCACCACATGGTAGAGCTAGACCGTAAATGCAATTCTAGCTCCACCACATGGTAGAGCTAGACCTCAAAGTATTTGATCTAGCTCTGCCACGTGGTAGAGCTGTATTCTACCTAGACCACATCGTAGAACTTTAAGGTCTAGCTCTACCATGTGGTGGAGTTAGAATGCATCAATCTAGCTGTACCATAAACCACGTTGTGGACCTAGAATGCCTAGAGGTCTAGCTCTACCATGTGGTGGAGCTAGAATACATTGAACTAGCTATACTATCTGGTAACTATATCATGTGGTGGAGCAGAATGCATCAATGTAACTATATCATGTAACAGAGCTAGAGTTCATTGATCTAGCTCTACCATGTGGTAGAGCTATATCAAAATAATCTATCTAGACACCATGGTATCGCTAGAATGCTTTGAAGTCTAACTCCACCACATAGTAGAGATAGACCTCTAGGCATTCTAGGTCTTTAATGGGTTCTATCTCTACCATATGATAGAGCTAGTTCTAGCTCTAGTTCTAGCTCGACCACATGGTAGAGCTATACTTCATGGTAGAGTCTGATGTAGGTTTCAATCTAAAAAAAAATGCTTGCTAGATTTGATTACTAGTTTAACAAGTCCAACATGATTATGTGCAGGATGGATTTCCAACCTGGAGGGAGGGTCTACATGATGTTGAACAATGATTTTGTTGGTATTGGCTGCGTGTGTAGAATTGATCCAAATTCCACTTGTAGTGGAACAAAGATTGGTCAAGGAAATGTGTCATTACTTGTGGAGGAATGCTTGAAGGATGTGGAACTACCATTCCCTACAATGGATACCATTTATCTAAAAAATGTATTATGGAGTAATGTTCGTTGGCCAAAAATGCTTTTAAGGCCTTTCACAAGGGAGCTGGAATTTGGAGAGTGGAGTGAAAGATGTAGTGATGCAGATCAAGAAGAGTCTGTGGAACCTCCAATTATATATGCAATACCGATAACATCTCCAGAACTTGACATGCAAATCCCACAATCTTGGAAGAATGAGATGGTTCTTCTAAAGGATGAGAGCATGATGCAAACTATTAATCAAGGGACTATCTTTTATGTGTTTCCATTTGAATGTGTCAACTTTCAACAACTTGGTGATGATTGTGTGGGTGTGGCTATTGAAAGTGCAAATGTATTTCAAACTATGCCACAAGTGGATAGTATCACCCTAGTTAAATGGCCTATTAAACAGCTGACAATGCTGGATGGGAGCCCATTGCAACGCTATGTTCCGCTTAATGGCATGCATGTTGAGCATGCTGATGTATGTAATGAGGATAATGATGGAGATGTAACTAATGAGGTTATTGTTGCCCAAACCTCTGCAAAAAGATGCTACACTTTCATAAACAGGATTCCAAAAAGCAGAGACCACAACCAGCTTCTGCATTATATATGTCACGTGAATCAGTTCAAAGGATTTCATCCATTGATTGTTGTGTAAAAAAATGTTGTCAACTAATCGATCGTGATGTACTAATGAGGATACGACAAGACTTTTGGGGACAATCTCAGGAGTCTCGTACAAATTATGTATATGATGTGCTTTCTACAGCTTGGCATCGTGATTCAGCTCAAAAAATTAAATATGAATTTAGGTTAAATGGGGTGATTGTTTGTTGCAGAGCATGGTATGAGATGCATGGTATACCAAAGACATCCTTTTACCGTTACAAGGAAAAGTTTGAGTCCAGTGTGTGTCAATATCTACATGGAAACATAGGGGTATTGAGGAGAGGCCTACAACATGCTAGTGAGGCAAGAGCACTACTTGATGAATTTGTGAACATGAACTCCGAGCCTGCGCCACACAAAAGTAGAACAATGCTAGATGGCTCAAGGGAAACCAGGTTGTCGATTCCATCAATATTCAAGCAAGTTGACATTTTAAATGAAATCAACGCAACACTTGAGCAGTTGGGACATGAGAAGAGGCTATCAAAGTCATCGTTTAGTAGAATTTGGAATAAAGAGTACCCACAAGTGTCCCTAACAAAGGCAAGTGAGTTCTCCAAGTGCACCTTGTGTAGTGGTCTCAACTTGGCAAAACTAGAAGCCAAACCTAGTCTAGAAGAAAGAGCAAGGCTCCTCAGTGAAAGAGATATTCACATGCGACAACAACAAAGTTGCAGGAGCTTATACTATGCATGGCGCATATTTTCAGAAACCCAACCACAAAAGTATGTACGCATCATCCATGACAAGATGGATCAAAAGAAAACAGCCATTCCCAGACTACGGGTCCTTCCCAAGGGTGTGGATTTGGGATATAATTTACCAATTGCATTGATTTGGTATGATCACTCATGGCCATGCAGAAGGTCATTATGGACACTTTATTTTGAATGGTTTATGGCCATCTGATCCAATCTAACAATTGGCTCAATTGCAAGTTGTTTACATAACTTAGAGAGGATGGATAAGCATCCTCTTGGTGATCTAGTAACAAATGGGCTTCCAAGGAGCAATGTTTCACTTCTACATGCTTTAAATTCAAGGACAGCTTTAGACAACCACAATATGAGTGATGGTAAAGATCCCATTGTTGAACCATGTATAAATCAGGGAGACACAATGAATTGGGTTTCCTCGTTTTGCAAGTTGCCAGAAAACTTGTTGCTACAACTAGACAATTGTGCTGGAGAAAATAAAAATCGGTACTTATTTGCCTATTTGTCATTGCTTGTTGCACGGGGTGCTTTCAAAACTGTACAGTTGGGATTTCTAATGGTCCGACATACATATGAGGATATAGATGCCATGTTTAGCAGGTTTTCAGAGAAATTAAGAGTGGGACAAACCTTTACTTTACCACATTTGATGGATACTTTAAGAACCAGGTCAACTTCTTCTCCAGCTCCCTTCTTGCTTACAGAGGTCCCTGACTTCAAGGCATATTGTGATGGCTACATTTGTGACGGGCAAGAAGCACTTACAGGTCACTCCAAACCACTTCTATTCAGGTTCTTCATGGAAGGAGACACACCGGTAATGCAATTTAAGGCACATGTAGCTATTCGTAATTGGAGTGGAAGTATCCGTCTTTGGAAGATAGACAGTGAAGGTAAACCAAGGTTACCAAAAGGAGATCCACCTCTACTACCAATGGCCGAGCATATAAAGATGCATGCAGAAGTAATATCAGGATTGAAGGGTTACATAAAATTTTGGCAGAATCTAAGTAATGGTTCATTTGTGCCAAGATATTATAGGCCCGTCATATATTATTGGAGTAATGTAATCGAAGAGCTTGGAAAACCAATACAATCAGAGGCAAGAAAGTACACAAATTTTTGGCCAAAATCTGAAGGGTCCCATCAATTAGATGATATGAATGTTGAACAATTGCAGGCACAAAGATTCTTAGGTATTGAAGAATATAATGATCATTATTGTGGGCTTGCACGGGATAAACCAAGGGAGGCATTTAACCCTATGCTACATGTTCAACAAGGACACTTTGTTATGCTGCACCCAGATGACACAAACATCTATCCAGTTTGGCTTGCTATGGCTGAATCGGATATTGATGATGAGCCTACATCACCAAATTACAAGAAACTCTTGATTCAATATTGGGGACCTTGTGCAAGGAAGAAAGGTTTGACAGATACTCAAGCTTATGCTGATTGTTGGAAGGGATATTGGCAAATTAATGAGGCAGAACAACAAGTATGGGAAAATGCTGATGCAATTCTTTGGTCGTGGAGACCAAGGAATCCACCACCATACAAAAGAATCAAGATACCAGAAAAGGAAGCCCGTAAAGCAAAAGCATGCTTAGGCTTGGCCTGTGAGGATGAAGCTCATATTGATGGTTCTTTCAATGAGGAGTAGCATTTGTAGATGTAATATTGACAATGTGGATTTTTAGGTTATAACTCTAATATCCAAAAGAGATGTACTTTTGTACTATCTTCTTTTAAATTACTTTTTATTTTCACTTATTGAATGAAATTTTTCTTTGTGCCTCCTACATTTTTTTGATATAATAATGTTTCTATCTTATATGTTCAATTGTTTCATAAATTTTGTGCAGTGTACAACTCAGTTGGTGCAGGTCCTTGTTGCAAAGAAACAAATACAACTTTCTTATTAATGGTGTTTATCAACACCACCTTCCTACATGATTATCAAACTCCTTTCAAAATATGTTTATGCACAAATACTAATTATACCACTTTTTTGGTTCGAACAGTGATTATCTCAACACTACCTTCCTCCGTTCTATATTAAGAAATTCCACAATAACTATTCCCACATTAAGTGGGAAATTCCCATAATACATGAAACCTCTCAATTTCAAAATTCCCATAATGCGGGATTTTTTCCATAATACCTAATACGGTCTTCTCTCTCTCTCTCTCTTTATCTATCTCTTTCTCTCTGATCATCTCTCTCTCACATCTCTCTCTCTCTCTCTCTCTCTCTCTCATAGACACATATGCTTGCAAAGAGGTAGAAAGAGGAGGCTAAAACACACCCCAGGATGGGAACTAGCAAATATTATATATAAGTTTAATTTTTTTTTAAAAGAAAAATGTTGACTGTTATTTCGACGAATTTTTCCACGTTTTTTGACCCATTTTTCCATGCCTATTTCGATGCACATATCAACGACACGACTAGGCGTGGAAACTAAGCATCGAAAAAAAATGATTCTCTTGTAGTGCCTATGCATGTATAAAGAGAGCATGAATAGAGTATAAAACTAATAGTGCAAAAAATAAATAAAATAAATGCTCCCACAACACACTCGTGGCATGGGTGTACCATATGAGAATATAGCATGTTTAAGGCTTACCCATGATAGCTTGCTTTCTTGTTCATCAGGAAAGCTTACTTGCTGGCCTTCTTCTAGGCTTTAACAAAGATAACCTAGAAACAAAGAACAGACAAAAATAAACAAGAAAACATTAGCTATGCAAAAGTTTCAAAATCTTTCAAAAAATTATTAAACTAAAAAAAATATCATATCCAGGAGGTGGGGGCCACGAGGTGGGGATGGCCGCACAATAATGTTCTTTTTCATAGAGGCCTCTATTCATCATTGCCTCTTATGTATAAGAGGACTCTATGCATCATTGCCTCTTATGTTCTTTTGCATAGAGGCCTCTATTCATCATTGCCTCTTATGTATAATGCATCTACTTTGAGAAGAAAGCTATGTGTAGAGGTCTCTATGCCTATGTATTCCCTCTTATGTATAGAGCACTATGCATATGTATTGTCTCTTTTGCATAGAGGTCTCTAAGCCTATGTATTGCCTCTTATACATAGGGGTCTGTATGTGTAACTGCCTCTATGCATATGTATTTCCTCTTATGTGTATGCATAGGGGAATGTTTATGTTAGTCAGGGGGTGTATATATGAGTGAGGGGGTGTGTATGTATGGCTTTACATTTCCTCTATCCATAATTGCCTCTATGCGTAGGGGAGTGTGGATGTGAGTGAGGAGGTGTGTATGTGAGTGAGGGTGAGAATATATGAGTGAAGGGCATGTATAAGAGGGCGTATGTAAGTTTCACATAACAACCTATTGTATAATGGTAAGAGCTAACTCTAACATACATCCATAACCAATGAGTAAAATAAGTGCTTGAGCCTTTCCTTGACACGCTCAACAATAATAAAGCCAATGGCAGCTCCTAAGGAAGTGTATTGTTAAGGCAAGGGCTAGCCAAGACATACTTGAGTCATATGTTAAAGTGTATTTCGCCAACACCTCAAAATGTGTTTCATGTTTTGATTGGTTGGGGATAGACTTACCTACAAATCCACACTTGCATCTTTCCTTGACAAGCTCAACAATGCCAAAGTCAAACGAAAATCCTCAAGGAGTGTATTGCTAAGATGATGGCTACCCAAGGTAAAGTGCATGCATCCACACTTACACAATGGTTGCTATGTGTGTTGCTTCTATGTGAGTGGGGGACATTTATGTAAGTGGGGGTGTGTGTGTGTCATGTGAGTGTATGTGAGTGGGGGTGTATATGTGAGTGTATGTGCTTGGGGGCATGTCTAATCCTACCCACTCACCACCATAAGTACCTGCATCATTGCATGTAGGACACACGCATGAGCCACATGGCCTTGACTCTTGTTTGGAGCATGTTAAAGAATGTAAATAGGAGATAGGGCTGTGAAAGCATATATTTTTAGAGAGCCAGCAAAGGAGAAAATAAGCCCATGATGGTGGGTGTGTCCAAGATGATCCAATAATGCTTGCTACACAAAAAAGAAGAAGAAGAGGCAACAAAAAAAAACTTAATCATTTGCATCCCAAATTGCATACTCACCTTACACTGAAAAAACAAAATAGGAACAAAAATGGTAACAAGGGGCATACCGTTTATGCAGGTTTTTTGAAGAGGGTAGTATTAAAACCCTAAATACCAATATTTAACCTAAGTCAACATACTCACCTAAGGGGCATACCGTTGATGGCACGGAAGCGGTAAAGTTGTCTACGCCCTTATAGGGTGCCACACTTCCACACACGCATGCAAACACACCAGAACACCAGGCCAAAGAGCATGAACAAGACTTATATTTCAGAATAGACCTTCATCTATATAGAGTCAGATATCCCAGATATCCTCAGAACCAGCTTTATCTGGCATCCCCTCGCAATCAGCCCTTTCCAGCTCTTGGTCGTTCCAAATCTGTTCACTCTCTTGCTTCTCTGCACAGCCAACCTCTTCGTTCTCTGCACTGCACCTCAGCTGAAGACCTCTCTGCTACGCCACCAGCACATTACCAGTTCCCAAAGCAAAACCACAGCTACACCTCTGAACCTCCCTCTCTTTGGTTGCTAACCACACCTCACCAGAGAAGCATCCTTTCAATTGCTGTCATATATATATATATATATATATACAACACCTGCAGCAGCTAGCCCAACATCCAGAGCCTTGCACAATCTCTTCAGCTTCTTCGCTTCACATAGGCGGCTCCCACGCGGCCCACACCAGCCGCCCTCGTAGACCACCCGCCAGCTCTATTGCTGCACCTGCTGCACCCAGCTCCTTCTCGCTCTTCCTCTGTCCACAGTCGGCACCTTCCAGCCCATCCTTTGTCTCCACATCAAACTTCACCTCAGCTCTGCAGAATTACCAGAGAGTCTCTGCAGCTGCCAGTCTCTGCTACTAGGAGGTCTCCTTTCACAAGACCACCTTCTTACAAGGCCTGGGCCTCTCAAGTGCCTCCGCTACTCATAGGCGGCAACCTCACGCTAAACAGCCACGATTGACAACTCGCCTCCCTCTCGCTCTTCACAAGGTGGCCCACTGTCCCTTTACACCTGCGGGCTGCACTCCAGTACTCCTTTTCTCTGGCTCCCTCTCACTTCAACAAGGCGGTCCACTGGTCCCCAGTGCCTCTGCACTTTAGACTCTTCACTCGATGATCCGGGCACCTCCAGCTAGCGCCAACACCAGCCTACGCATGTTCCCTTCACACCAAGTGGGTCACCTATGCATGTTCCCTTCACACCAAGCGGGTCACCTACGCCGGCTGTCTTCACACCTCTGCCCAGCAGCTTGCCTCCATGCACCAGAGCCGCCCTCTATGCAGTTCTTTGTCCAGCCGTCGCCAGCCTTTTCATAATCACCTTTGCGCCTCCTCACCTGTACTGCCTCCCTGCAGCAACGATACCCGCTAGCCCTACTGCAAGACGGCTAGCTTTTCTTTACGTCTGCATAGCAGCAATACTTCACACAGGCTGCGCTCCACTTCACTGCCTTCCCCTTCACACGATCACCCGGGCTTCTCCACGGCGGCCCTCCAGACTCTCGACTCTGCGTCCAAATGTCACCTTCACTTCAGCTTGCCAGCCCGTCACCTTGTCCTTCACCAACAAGGCCTCAATCCAGTCGGCGTTAGCAGCAGCCCTCTTTACTCTACGCCCCAGCGCTTCTTTGGCTCTGGTCTTGCAGCTACGCCAGAGAGCCCCAGAGAGTCCCCCCTTCAAAACAAAGCGGCCACATCTTTTCTATCTCCCCAGCCGACTCCCATGGCTCGCCAGCTTTGCCAACTTTCGAGAATTCGTGCTGGTAGCCACTCAGAACTCCACGTGGTTTTCAATATTGCAAGCCACTTGTATCATATTTATTAATTTTTTGTAAGGCCTAATGGATGGCCACCCTCACCTTTTCACACCAATGCTCTTATGACCTTGGCCCCATAATCTTTTATGCTCCCATGCTCCATATACTCAAATGCGACCTTCCAAGTGCCCATTGTATTTTTGACGCGCCCACACATATCAAGCGGCCGAACAGCTGAAACCATCTCCAACCAACCACATTCCGGACAGGTCTGCAACAAGCCCAAATCAAAACTGTCCACCTTGTACACCTGGCAATGCTCTCAAAAGCAAAACCTTCACACACGCCATGCACATGTATGCACACATTATCAACCTCTATTTTTGTCCACACATATTTAGCAACCCCCTTTTTTCTGCTGAGACATTTATGTCCAGCAGCTGTACAGAGACCATTTATCCTCCTGGATCAAACAGAAATCTCGGTGCATCTACCTTCCAATCCTTCAAGCATTTTCCTCTATCAAACAACCATTGATACACCCTGTTATGATCTTCCATTTTCAGCAACCCCCTGGGCTCTTCACATATGGCATCCTCAATATATTCTACTGCACTTCCTCCTCCATACTAGCTCACATAATTTGCTAATGGAAACAACCATTCCTCACCTCTACTCCCCTCTGACACATCTGATTCCCACCAACTCTCCCTCTGGGCAAACTGCCAAACCAAGACTATAACCAAACCACTCATCCATATGCTGAGCATCAACATGTGGTGTGTCCATCATTAACCCATTTCCCTTCAGTCCATCAACATCACACACAGCAACTTCATGCACTGAAGACTCATCATTGTTACTTTCCTGTAGTTTCTCCAGCTTCAAGACCATTGGCGATCCTTCAAGATTCTCCACATCTTGCACAGGCATCCCTACCAAGTCTAAGCTCCTTAAACTCCCAGGCACAGCATCTTGGTCCCCCTGACCAACAACAATAGCCTCACATGCATTCTCACCACTGACAACCGACTCATTCTCTTGGGCATGACAAGGAACACACACCATTTGATCAGCAACCGCACCTGCGAAATCTATCACACCATCATCCGAAATAGCATCCAACCCATCATCAATCACACCATCATTCCCTTCCTGCACAACTGGTATGCAAGCATTTGTTACCTTCTCCAAGGAAACCAATTCCAACAGATCATCCAGTGCATTATCAAGTACACAGTCTAGCTCATCATCCACATTCTCACAAGCTGCAATATCCAACTCATCACCCAGATCATCCATACATACTCCATCCATAGTATCTTCATTAGTAACACCTTGATCATCACTCTCTACCTTGATTGGCTGAAGCACTGGCATCTGCAAGTCATTACTCATTTCTGAATCAAAGAGATCATCCAAGCCATATCCATACTCAAACTCATCAGGCTCCACAGCACTAGCATCACTTTCACAATCCACAGCACCATCAATTATTCCATCCTTCTCCTCCTCATCTTCTGAAAGCTCTTCAGGGTTGATTCCAAAAACCTCACCCTTCTCCATTTCCAACAAGTTGATCTGTCCCATATCCTGCTCTGCAAATGTGACCTCACAGACTTCATGAACATTGGGCTGAATTGCATCCTTCACCTGCATATTAGGGCCAATCACCCTATCACTCATTCCCAAATACAATTGATATACACCACCATTAGCTTTGGCTGGTCTCTCACATTGTGGACTGATATGACCCCACTCACCACAATTCCAGCATTGCACATCACTCAGATACCCTCTCCCTCTTCCAATACATTAGGACCTCAATGGAAGGCTTCTTGGGCCCTTTTATTTGGCAGTTTAAGAGAGTCAAACCTTTTCTCTTAAGAAGAAATGTTTTCTAATTAGAAGCTTCAAAACGGCTACTTTATTCGAATTTGAATTTTGGGGGGAAAATGGAATTTAAAATCTAGCGGATAAAACCATATCATGTAACATATCTATGGAAAGCTCTTGATGCGTAGATCACGGATCTGTAATCTCCGCTCAAATTGGAGCTTGTATGGAGAAGTTATGGAGGTCCGAAAATTGTAAAATTGCCCCCCCCTTTTGGGAAAAAAAGTGCACCCTTTGACCACTCTTACACCTCTCTTAAAAACCCAACATTTCAATCCACATGGCAACCCCCCATTTGGCTATTCCTTAATCACCTTGATTAGGCTTGGGCAAATTAAAGGGCTCAAGAAGACCCCATTCACTTCCTAATGATCTGCTGAATTTCCTTCAGAACCAGATGATGCATCAGTCTTTCTTCCCATAACACCTATGCCTCTTCCTCTTCCTGTAGACTCTATCCAATTCAAGTTTAAAGACTTCATGAGCTCCACTGCTTCATGAACCTCCCTCTTCAAAGAATCCTCCTGTTTAAGAACAACAGTAGCTTTTCTTCCAGGATGCATACTCTCAATCTCTGGCATCTTCACAAACCTCTTTGGCTCTTCCTGCATTCCCATCTGCCTCAGACGCTTCACCTTCCACTCCTTCTCACGAGTAACTCTGACAGTCTCCTCAAAGCTATCCAGGTTCTTCAGCTCCACTTTCAGACGCAAGGTTGGCTCCAGGCCAGCCACAAACCGCTCTCTCTTTATCATCTGCGGGGGTATTTCAGGAATCAAAGCCTCACACCATAGACTCCACAGTCTACCAAACTCTATCAGATACTGATCCACATCCTGACCGTCCTTCTGCTGAATGTTACACAACTCCTTCCACACCTCATTCGAACTCTTCACATGGACAAACTGTGCCAAAAATGCAGCTCTGACTACACGGTACTCAGGATCCTGTTGATGAATGTTCCTGTGTGTAGTCACAAACATCTGTAGCCATACTTTTGCATCACCCTGCAAGCAATAAGTCAAAATCTGAGAAAGGATCTCCGGGGTTGCCTTGTCTTTCATCAAGGCTGTAAACTCCATCTTCTCCAGAAACCTGGTTGCATTCTCCTGTGGCAATCCCCAATACTTCGAAAAATCTTGAGCCATTTTTCCAAATCTTGCTTCACATAGCCCCTGTCTTCTTTCACAAACCAGAGAAAATCTGTTCCTCTATGGAGGCACCAAAAAGTGATGGCACGGAAGCGGTAAAGCTGTCTACGCCCTTATAGGGTGCCACACTTCCACACACGCATGCAAACACACCAGAACACCAGGCCAAAGAGCATGAACAAGACTTATATTTCAGAATAGACCTTCATCTATACAGAGTCGAATATCCAAGATATCCTCAGAACCAGCTTTATCTGGCATCCCCTCGCAATCAACCCTTTCCAGCTCTTGGTCGTTCCAAATCTGTTCACTCTCTTGCTTCTCTGCAGCAGCACAGCTGAGCTCTTCGTTCTCTGCACTGCACCTCAGCTGAAGACCTCTCTGCTACGCCACCAACACATTACCAGTTCCCAAAGCAAAAGCACAGCTGAGCTCTTCGTTCTCTGCACTGCACCTCAGCTGAAGACCTCTCTGCTACGCCACCAGCACACCTCTGAACCTCCCTCTCTCTGGTTGCTAACCACACCTCACTAGAGAAGCATCCTTTCAATTGCTGTCAACACCTGCAGCTAGCCCAACATCCAGAGCCTTGCACAATCTCTTCAGCTTCTTTGCTTCACATAGGCGGCTCCCACGCGGCCCACACCAGCCCTCGTAGACCACCTGCCAGCTCTACTGCTGCACCCAGCTCCTTCTCGCTCTTCGTCTGTCCACAGTCGGCACATTCCAACCCATCCTTTGTCTCAAACTTCACCTCAGCTCTGCAGAATTACCAGAGAGTCTCTGCTACTAGGAGGTCTCCTTTCACAAGACCACCTTCTTATAAGGCCTGCACCTCTCAAGCACATCCGCTACTCACAGGCGGCAACCTCACGCTAAACAACCACGGTTGACAACTCGCCTCCCTCTCACTCTTCACAAGGTGGCCCACTGTCCCTTTACACCTGTGGGCTGCACTCCAGCGCTCCTTTTCTCTGGCTCCCTCTCACTTCAGCAAGGCGGTCCACTGGTCCCAGCGCCTCTGCACTTCAAACTCTTCGCTCAATGATCCGGGCGCCTCCAGCTAGCGCCAACACCAACCTACGCATGTTCCCTTCACACTAGGCGGGTCACCTACGCATGTTCCCTTCACACCAGGCGGGTCACGTACGCATGTTCCCTTCACACCAGGCGGGTCACCTACGCCGGCTGTCTTCACACCTCTGCCCAGCCGCTTGCCTCCACACACCAGAGCCGCCCTCTATGCAGTTCTTCGTCCAGCCGTCGCCAGCCTTTTCACAATCACCTTTGCGCCTCCTCACCTGTACTGCCTCCCTGCAGCAACGATACCCGCCAGCCCTACTACAAGACGGCTAGCTTTTCTTTACGTCTGCAGCAGCAATACTTCACACAGGCTGCGCTCCACTTCACTGCCTTTCCCTTCACACGATCACCCGGGCTTCTCCACGGCGGCCCTCCAGACTCTCGACTCTGCGTCCAGCTGTCAACTTCACTTCAGCTTGCCAGCCCATCCACCTTGTCCCAGTCTCACCGACAAGGCCTCAATTCAGTCGGCGTCTCCAGTCGGCGTCAGCAGTAGCCCTCTTTACTCTACGCCCCAGCGCTTCTTTGGCTCTGGTCTTGCAGCTACGCCAGATAGCCCCAAAGAGTCCCCCCCTTCAAAACAAAGCGGCCGCATCTTTTCTATCTCCCCAGCCGACTCCCATGGCTCGCCAGCTTTGCCAACTTTCGAGAACTCGTGCTGGCAGCCACTCAGAACTCCACGTGGTTTTCAATATTGCAGGCCACTTGTATCATATTTATTATTTTTTGTAAGGCCTAATGGATGGCCACCCTCACCTTTTCACACCAATGCTCTTATGACCTTGGCCCCATAATCTTTTATGCTCCCATGCTCCATATACTCAAATGCAACCTTCCAAGTGCCCATTGTATTTTTGACGCGCCCACACATATCAAGCGGCCGAACAGCTGAAACCATCTCCAACCAACCACATTCCGGACAGGCCTGCAAAACAAGCCCAAATCAAAACTGTCCACCTTGTACACCTGGCAATGCTCTCAAAAGCAAAACCTTCACACACACCATGCACACGTATGTACACATTATCAGCCTCTATTTTTGTCCACACACCGTTGATGCAGGTTTTTTGAAGAGGTTGGTATTAAAACCCTAAATACCAATATTTAACCTAAGTCAACATAGTAAAGTTAGTGGCACCCAAACCCTATATACATTGAAAAGACTAGAGACACATTTAGTTCAAGGACGAGAGTATATGACCTTTAGCATGAAGGCAAGCCCTATTCCTATTGCTATTAATAAACGGGGTATGTGTGTTTGGGACCTGTGGATCCATCAAGAAGCATGTGTGGGGATCCATCAAGAAGGGGTTGTGTGTAAATGTGTACATGTGTGAATGTGTATAGGTGTGTGCATGTGTGAATATTTGTAATTGTGTGCGTGTATAAGTGTGTGTAGATGTGTGTAGGTATGTGTATGTGTGTGAAGTAAAGTAGGAGAGAGATAGGGAAAACCTTACCCATGTGTGCATATGTGTGTAGGTGTGTGTATGTGTGTGAAGTACAAAAGGAGAGAGAAAGGGAAAGCCTTACCTATGAGAGCATCTTGATGACGCACAACAAGACAAAGCACCTACAGACCTGCACACAGACGCGTTTACTCAACTTAAAAAAAACTTACGGGCACGTCTATTTTCACGTCTATTAGCGTGTCTACAGATGCTTGAACAGAATGCTATGTATGTTGTGTATGCTATGTAGTTACGGGAATCCCATTTCCACATTGTGTAATTCAATTCTTACAACCAACCGCATTTTAATTAGCACTCTTGCAAAAGCACGTCTAGTTACAATTCCAAATAAAACATTACAACTCCAAAACGTTTAGTTACAAGGCATTAATTGATAGCTCAAAAAGTGCTTGTATATACATATAGCATGAAGCTAAGCCATGTCCTGTGGCTTCAAGTACCAAAAATAAGAGGAGTGTATATACAAGAGGCACGAAGCCAAGCCAGTGGGGCTAAGTACAAAAAAGAGTAGCTAGCACTACTTCTACGACTAATCTAAGTTCTCCACGTCCTCGCTCCCTTCTGCGCTCCCTTCTCTGCCTCCTTCTTCCTCGTCTTCTTCCTCATCTTCTTGTGCAGGGTCCTATAAACAAGTGACAATATATATCAATTTATGAAAAATCAAATCTTTATTTATAATATTGACATTATTTAATTACTTTGGAATACCTCGGGGGACTCTCCAGTAGCCCGGATATACTACTCCTCAGTAAATCAACTCGTCATTATAGAAGTGCCTCCATGTATCTCCTCTGCGATGGTGGTGGTGGTAGGCTATCTCGACAAGAGTAGGGTACCTGCCCACGATATCAAGCTGCAAGATGACACAATTTGCGGAGGGGTTAGTACAAAGAAACAACCTCCTAATAAACTACATAAACAATATAATTTGAGATCGATACTTACAAACTGGGCCTCCCATGATTCAACACCCCCTGCTCCAAAATGCACGCTTCCATATTGCTCCATTTGGATCCTTCGTGCCTCCACATGCTTTAGACTGGGTTCCTCCTTCGCTGACTTCATTGCTTCCTTCCACTCACGCTTGTGAGCGGTGTGGGGCGATGCCCTTGGTGGTTGACCTCCCTGGAGCCTCGCAAGCTCCGCTAGTGCATGCCTCTTAAGCGAAGATCTTTTATTGCTAAGTATCGTAACAATCTTTGACTTGGCCCATTTATCTGTGAACTGAACATTGGGGGGGTTAGGATACCTAGAGCGAATAGCAGCGAGGGTCTCATCAGCCAACCTCTTTGGATGATCTCTTAGTGAGAATAAAGCAATCTCTGTAATTGTTAGCAATTACAGAGCGCATGAAGGCCATGATGTCCTTCCCCTGTGCATCCATCAAGATGCCTCCTGTCTGAGTGATGTCATAGTAGATTGTACCATCACCCGGAGGCACGTCTAAATAATCTGAATCATTCTCGTCCCCACCACCACCCCTCCCAAAGCACTATGCCATGCATCCCCCACTGCTCTCCCTGCTTACGCCTGCTACTGTGTTGTGTCGAGCTAGTACACTGGCCACTCGTAAGCTGGAGAACCAAGTCTCGACTGCACGGGAGTACGCCGACAGCTCTACGAAGCAGAAGGACCTCCTGACGGCATGGGGGAAGGGGCATAGGACGACATGGGGGAAGGGGCATAGGACGGCATGGGGGAAGGGACTCGGCTATGTAGCTGGCTGGGCTGTGTTGACTCCACTGGGGTAATCTCAGAGCTGGTGTGGGGTTGGGGTGGTTTGGAGTCTGTAGTGCCGACTCCTGGGGGGTGTTTAGAGTACCCGTCATGTAGCCGTATAACTCCCCAGGACTGGGAGGGTGCCCCAAAAGGTTATATAACTCCCGAAAGATGGTCTCCTGAAGATCAGGTGAGGCTAAATTGCTTCCTGGCCACATGATGAATTGGAAAAAAGAAAAAAAGAAGATTACTGAATGAACTGAGGAGATGAACTGATAAGAGAAAAAGAAGAGAAAAAGAGAGAAAAAGAGAGAAGGAAAGAGAGTAGAAAAGAGAGGAAAAGCGGGGATAAAAGAGAGGAGAAAGGAGAGGAAAAGAGAGGAGAAAAAGAGGGGATAAAAGAGAGAAAAAGAGAGGAGAATAGAGGAAAAGAGAGGAGAAAAAAAGAGAGAAAAAGAGAGGAGATAAGAGAGAAAAAGAGAGACGAAAAGAGAAGGAAAGAGAGGATAAAAGAGAGAAGGAAAAAGAGAGGAAAATATAGAGTGCAATCCATTTCTTCAATCATGCTTTCCCTTTCCATCATTCATGCAATCCCCTTCTTCAATCATGCAATCCCTTTCCATCGTTCATGCAATCCCTTTCTTCATTCATGCAATCACTTATTTCCATCATTCAATATGCAATCCCTTTCTTCATTCATGCAATCACTTATTTCCATCATTCAATATGCAATCCTTTTCTTGGAAGTGGAAGTGGAAAGGAGAGAAAAAGAGAGAAAAAGAGAGGAGAAAGGAGAGGAAAAGAGAGGAGAAAGGAGAGAGAGAGGAGAAAAAGAGAGAAAAAGTGGGGATAAAAGAGAGGAGAAAGGAGAGGAAAAGAGAGGAGAAAGGAGAGGAAAAGAGAGGAGAAAAAGAGAGAAAAAGTGGGGATAAAAGAGAGGAGAAAGGAGAGGAAAAGAGAGGAGAAAAGAAGACAGAAAAAGAGAGGAGAAAAAACACAAAAAGAGAGGATAACAAACTGCGTCTATCTTGGCATATAACAGCACGTCTATAGACGCGGCTACACAGAGTAGACGCGCTCTTAGATGCGCTCTCAGATGCGTCTATAGACGCGCTCCGACAGACAGACGGACTATTCTAAAAACTCGAAAAGGACATGCGCCCGACACAAAAGCACAACAGTGGTACCAAAAAAAATCATTTCTTGGATACGACAAAAGACAAAAGACGAAGGAGAAAGAGAGCAGCTTTCAAAGAAGATCAACCCTAAAGAGACTTACCTTGGATAGAGGTATGGAAGCTTCTTGTCCTTCTTCAAAGCTGCTTCTCTTTCTTCTCTTCCTTGTTCACCCTCTTCTCTTGTGTGCTTGGAGATGATTGTGGGTGCTTGGAGATAAGTGTGGGTGCTTGGAGATAAGCGTGGATGCTAGGCTGTGTCTGTTAATAGCAAAGCAAGCCCGTTAAAAGTATGTGATGAAGAAAAGCAAGCGCGCTAAAAGTAGGTTTGAAAATTGCATCTAATATCGCATCTAAAACCGCGTGAGTTTTGTGTAGTGCACGTCTATATTCACATCTAAATGCGTGTTTCATTGCGCATTTACAACATGGTTTAGACGCGCCTATAGACGCACACCACACAGAACAGATGCGGTTTTAGACGTGGTATTAGACGCACCACAGAGTTTTTAGATTAAATATTTGATACAAGAGCAATTTTATTAGGTTGTTTATTTGTAGGATGTCTTCATCTTCAACAAGTAGCTCCAGTGAATCCCTCCGTATCCACCATCGCAAATGTGGTTGGAGCAAAAAATCAAATGTATGTGTGATCGATGTCGAGGAAACATGTATCGTGCACGCAGGATTACACTCAATCACATCTCAAAGTATGGAGAATGGGATGCGACCATAAACATGGTAAGTGTTAAAGAGTTAAGGTTGATTGAGATACCTATGGGTGTTCATATGTTTGAGTTATGATCCCGTTTTAATTTGATACAGGATGCAGTGCCACACCCGCATATGTTGCCCTATGCTCGTTGTGAGGAGGCAAAGCGTCGGCGATATGAGGTGGGATCTTCACTCAAGAGGGACCGTTTTACGGATGCATGGAGTGATGGTGATAGTAGCCCTCCGCCATTACCTCATGAAGCCGTGGAGGAGGAGGTGTTTGATGATATGGTGCAGGATTTATATGTCCATCAATCCGAAGGGAGGGATGATAGCATGAAGCAAGATGATCTTTTTACCGTAGCATCGAGTCCACTGTTTGAGGGGTGCACATTCTCTGTTCTATGTGCCTCCCTTGAGTTACTAAACTTGCAAACCATCTATGGATGGAGCAATGCAAGTTTGAATGCATTACTCAAGTAAGCTTTAAAGTCTATTTTGCAAACATGGTGAATTATGCTAGTGGGTCAATTACTCGAATGCTTTTCCTCATTTATGGTCTTCACATGCAGGCTATTGTGCAAAATGCTTCCAAGGGAGAATAAATTACCGACCTCAAGAGATATGGCAAGGCAACATGTGACCGTGCATGTGTCAATGATTGCATTTTGTTTCGTGGACTACATAAGGATGCAAGAGAGTGTCCTACTTGTGGAGAGGCAAGATATAGAGCAGATCTCAAAACTTTGGACGTACCTCGTAAGGTTCTGCGACATTTTCCCATAATCCCTCGCATCCAACATATGTTCAAGTGCAAATCCATTGTAGAGCTCATGTCATGGCATTCCTCCCATCGATGGCAAGTGGAGAACTCCCGCACAGACACTCTTGCGTGGAAGCATATTGAAGACACATGGCCAAGCTTCAAGGAAGAACCTAGGAGCTTGAGACTTGGATTGGGTATGGACGGTGTGAACCCATTTGGTCTCAAAAGCACCTCTTACAGTGTATGGTCAGTGGTATTGGTGAATTATAATCTTCCACCCTCTATGGCGATCAAGAAAGGACATGTTATGTTATCCCTTCTAATTCGAGGGAAACATAAAGTCAAAAATCCTGATGTTTATTTGGAGCCTTTGATTGACGAGCTAGAGATACTTTGGAGAGGTATCGAGGTGCATGATGTGAGCAGGCCTCCCTCTCACGAGACTTCAACTGCAAAGCAATCTTGATGTGGACGATGCATGACTTCCCAGGCTATGGCGAGTGTTCAGGTAAGCATTGCACTTTTAATTATGAGTAGGCAAAGGATGTGGCACCCTAAACCCACCTTCAACTCTTAATTGCGTCTATTGTTCAGGTCTCACTACATCGGGTTACCATGCATGTCCTGTTTGTGGTCCTTCGCTTATTGCCTCACGGGCACACGCATTGAATAAGATCATCTATGAGAATCACCATCGATTTCTCCCACCTGATCATCCTAGATATGTTGCCCCTTGGAATGAATTCCTCCCACAATCACTCACTGCGGGAGATTGGATGAGAATATGGGACGGTTCCACGACTCCTCCACCACTTGGCATGAGTCAATAAGGGTTTGTAACTATTGTGTGCTATATTGGCTAGAAATAAAGATTGCCCGCTAACACCAGCTTTTGTTTAGAGGGAGGATCTACATACCACAGGGAGGATGCGTGAAGCTTGGCCACAAGAGAGACCAAATGGGTGTGTTTTTTTACCTCGTGCACGGTGGAGGTTATCAAAGCTAGAGATGGTGGTGGTGAAGCGTGCTATTACTACAATTCGTACTTCCACTGGATGCATGAGGTGTTTGAAGGGGGCCTTTACAAAGAGCAAGAAAAGAGGTGTAGAGCAATTATATGGCTTGAAATCTCATGATTGGCACAAGATGCTCCAAGTAAGTATTTTATGTGCATAATATCTTTTTCCTTTCAAATTTGTGAGTGAATTAGAAGCAACTAATCAACCATTTCTCATGTGTTTAGTTCATACTACCGACTAGCATTTCTCGTAGTGCATCGAAGGACGTGAAAGATTGTATTTACAAGATTGGTGAGCTTGTGAGGTACTTTACATGATACAAAATGTGATGCGTATCAATGCTCCATGCAAGGTGTTCATATTGCTAATATGGTGTACTTTTTCATTTCTAGGTATGTGAGCTCAAAGGAAATAGATCCCACCATGCTTGAGAATGCTCGAGTTATGTCAGTGGAGGTGGTTTGTTTAGTGGAGGAGACATTTCCACGTTCTATTCTCACAAGCCAACTACATCTCATAGGGCATTTGGTGGATGAGATTGCTATATGCGGTACTATACATGCACGATGGTTGTTCTTCCTCGAGCGCTTCATGAAGACCTTGAAGGGTTTCGTGAGACAAAATGCAAGACCCAAAGGTAGCATGGCCGAGGGTTGTTGGTTGGTAGAAGAGTCACTTGTATATATTTCTGAGTTTCTTGTTGATGTGGATAGCTCTCTCCCACGACTATGGAGAGATGATGAAGACCTAAGGATGACCTCTATCAAGGGAAAGGATGCAACAAAGTAATAAACACAGAGTTGCTTAATAATATCAACCTCTATTGCGTGCTTAATAGTGATGTGATGAAAAGATGGGTGACAAGATACGAGGATGCAAAGGCAAGAAGACAAGAAGAAAGGGCCCTCTTTCGTACACACCAAAGATCTCGTGTGCCATACCCTCAGTATCTAAGAGCACTTCCAAAGGATATTCATGTGGATTGGCTACTTGACGAAATGGAGAAAGCAGAGAAAGACGAGGGGATGCATATCACAACAGAAGAATGGTAGTATGCTAGGGGATGCATGAGCAAGGTCGGTATATAGAATGTTATGCATAAGTTAGGAGCTTTCAATAATTTAGATTTCTTATTTAATTGATTTTGTCTTGGTGTAGTGCACTATGTTCAATGCTATATGGTGTCAGGGCAAGCATTTTCGAACACAACGGATTGATGATAAGAGAAACACACAAGATTGCGGCATCATTGCTAGCTTTGAGGGAGCCAATGGAGCCATGGATGATTATTGTGGCATAATCCAAGATATTATTAAGCTTGAATTTCGACGCTTCTTTGTGTATGTTTTGGATGTAAAGTGGTTTAAGGACGTGGTGTGGTGGAAAGAGGCCCTAATGCAACAATCAAATGCCATGCAAGTGGCTTTGCAACTATTGACTCCACAAAATTTTGGCAAAGTAAGAAGGACACACTAGTACTACTGCAACAATGTGAATAGATACTGTACACTCATATAAAAATACTCACTTTTAAATATTTGATACCTTCGATGCAAGGAAAATAACATGATTGTATTTGTGTCTGAATTAGGTTGTCTATCAACCAATGGTGGATAATAATAGATGGTGGCATGGCATACCTATTATGCCACGTTCCAAAGTGATGTATAGTACATTTACGAATATGGAGCGTATGGAGGATGATCATGGCCATGGAGGTGATGATGACCGTGATACGAGAGAGGAGGATGATCATGAGATAGGAGATACAGATATTGAGGCCATTACCCGTGAGGACGAGCCTACCATTGGTGATGATGATTTCGATGAGCACATGAGTAGCACAAGTAGTAGTGGGTTGAATGTATTTGTAGATCTAAACACTTGTTTGGATTTTGAAGTAGATAGTTTGGCAAGGGTTGATCTCATTGAGGATGAGATTGAACCGTAGCCCATCATTGATATTGGCAAAACTATTTTACATATTGTCTCATTCTCCTCACCTCACTTAATTTTTGTATATGTGGGTTTGCAAAAAAGCATTGATGTTTTTGTTAAAATTATGTGCTTTGGTAATCATGGGTAATTTTTGGAAAGCAGTGATGTACATTTACCAGCCTACACCAAAATCTCACTTTTTGTATTCTCTGATTTTACGTCTAAATACGCGTCTAATTCTCAATGTAGACGCACTAATAGGCGCGCTAATACACGCGTAAATAGATGCGCTGTTAGACGCAGTGTTAGATTCTCAGTGGTGTAAACGTGCTAATAGATGCGTCAATACACGCGCTGTTAGACGTGCCCGTAATTTCTCTATTCAAGCAACGCCTATAGACGCGCCCGCTATTTTGCGCGTCTAGTTGCTTTGTGTTGTTGTGACGAGTCAAAGGAGGTAGAGGGAGAGGGAGAGGAAAAACCTTACTCGTGTGAGGACCTAGCTTGAGGAGGGAGTAGGCGGAGAGCACCTTGAGGATCTAGTCTTGAGAAGGAGGAGAGTACCTTGAGGATTCAGTCTTGAGAAGAAGGAGAGCACCTTGAGGAGGAGGGGATGAAGGCACACTACAGTTATAGCAAGAAATAAGAAGGGAGAAAATGTAATGTTTGGGAGAAATTTCGTGACACGCCTCTGGAATTGATTTTTTTAAAGGCGTGTGGGTGCGTGTTTGTATTCCTTCTCCTCTCTCCTCCCTTGCACGGCTCGCAATCTACCCAGTCACACTACGTCATTCTTTTGTAGTGTTATGGGGCCCTAACGCTAAGGTTTGAGTGGGAAATCCACCTTTCATGCAAAATTTGTAAGTATTGTCACTTTTTAAATAAAAAACTTTTTATTTAAAAGATTTGAGTGGTAAATCCACCTTCCATGCAAAATTTGTAAGTATTGTCACTTTTTATTATGCATAAAGTTGCTTAGGATGTTTAATTTTTTTTTCTAGAAAGCATAAGCTAATCATTCGGCAACAAAAGAAGAATATGGTTACCTTAGAAGAAACAATGAGAGAAACATGGCAATGGCTTCTTGAAAAGGGGAAAATAGTTCAAGCTCCTATGGAGGTTAATATAGTAACATATATTCTCTAACAAAATTATAGTTTTCCATATATGGTTTCCTTCTCTATTTATATAGGATGAAGATGATAAGAAGAATGATAATGAGCATGATACTGATAATGCTCCTAATGATGATGATGAAGATGAGCTTGAGGATGAAGACGAACATGGCACTCTAGGATATATAGTTATCTTTTTGTTTAGAACACATAACGGTCTATGATTCCTCTTTTTGTGTATATTATATATATTATAAGAAATATACTTTATGTATTTTAGATATTAAATGTAGTGTCTTTTTATGCTCTTAATTATTATGAGATCTTTATCTTCTTAATGTTGTTCTTGATCTTGATGATGTGTACTTAAATTTAATTCTAAAAAAATTGTAACAAAATAGTTAATATTTACCATTATACCCCAATTATTTTATGATTTTGTTTTGTTTTGTGGTTATAAACACAGTTAACTGTGAATATAAATGCAGGCCAGCCGTGAACATGTAGCCGCATTGCCAACTACGTTCATAACCGCGAAACTTGGTTTTCTCTCTAGATCTCTAGATCCTTTCATTTCTTTGCGGGTAGGATAGAAACGCAACTACACCCCCTATTTCTTAAAGTGGCATATTTTGGTTAGGGAAGCCGAGAAGAGAAGGAATAAGCGCATATATACGCGCTTATTCCTCTCTTTCTCGGTTTTCTTAGCCAAAATATGCCACTTAAGCAAAAATAAATAAATAAATAAATTATATATATATTTTGCTTCGACAACATCCACAAAATTTCTCTAAGTGGAGCTTTAAAACGTTATTCGATCAAAAATATTCAATTGTATGAATTAATTCAAGAGAATATTAACACTTTTAAAATCTACACTGCAAAGGCCACGATAGTATAAAATTGAGCCAGTCATTGCATTCTTGATTTTACTCATGTTTCGATGATATCAGACTCAATCGAGCCGCAAAAGCTCATCCCCCCAGAGAGAAGACCATAAGCTCTCTTTGAGAAACTAAAGCCATACATATTTCAGTGTAACAGCTAAGAGATATATATATATATATATATATAGAGAGAGAGAGAGAGAGAGAGAGGGGGGGTTTCTCGACAGTGTAAAATTCAACGGATGCATTGGCAATCATGGAATCTAATAAATATATATATATATATATATATATTCCATTGTTTAGCACACAAACTGTATCAGCCATGGAGCATGTACGACGTAGAACAAGTTTTAGAGAGGCCCTTCATGGAGACCATGTATATGGGAGAGCTGTTCTAAATTCATCATGTTGCCTGGCCTAACTGTTGAATGCAGAGGACAAAAAAGGAAAACTTGCTAAAGCCTGTTCGGGAGGGGAACACTGTGCTGCTAGAATTAGAGAAGAAGAAGTGGAGAGAGGAAATTCTGAACTTTGACCCATAAATAAGTGAGTACTATCCTTGAGAAAGGTCATGTCAGGTACTGCAGTTGGCAAGCGCAGAAACTCAGCACTATAATTCTCAACTGTGTTGCAGGAGTATATTGCACTGCAGGGCAGCTGCTCTGGGATAGCTGTTTGATCTTGCAGTGACTGATCTTGGTTGTGTAAATTGTAAATATTCAGGTGGTAGCGTTGTGCATCGAAACACTGGGGCGTTAATATAGCTGGAGCTTGTGCATTACAGTAACCGGCCTGAGACGTGATGTAATTCGAGAGCACAGGTGCAGTCGAAGGAATGCCAGGAACCGTGGAAATGTCATGCGCATAGACTGCTTGATCGTCACTAGTAACCCCCCGAAAACGTGCATCTGTGTCGATTCCCATGCAGCTCCACAGTCTCTTCTTCAAGTGCGAGCGCCAGTAGTTCTTGATCTCGTTGTCGGTTCTTCCGGGGAGTTGAGCAGCTATCGTAGACCACCTGTTCATCATCACATGCAACAAATCATCAAACGATCAACGTCAATTACTCCAGAGATCGGGAACATTATTAAACGAACGACCATCTCATATAATCTAAGAAAATATAATCTAAGGTGCGAATCATTCATTGATATATAAACGCCGGGAGGGTAAACCACTTGTTTACTAGAAGGGCTTGCAGCTGAACGATGGCATGCTCTTCTTCGGCGGAGAAGTTGCCTCGTCTGATGCCCGGCTGCAGATAATTCTTCCATCTCAACCTGCAACTCTTGCCACACCGTTGAAGACCTATCCCGTAGCCAAGTACATAAAATTACATATCAAGTATAAGTGCAGTTCATGATTGTATATATCAAGGGATAAACGTTATACAACAGTTTCATGTTACCTGCAAGCTTTGGCAAAGTTCGCCAACTGCCATGGCCATGGATGGCTTGCATGAAGGCTAAGAGCTTCTTGTCCTCTTCGGGTGTCCATGCACCTTGCTTGATGCCTCGATGCTCACAACACATAGGAGCACGGCCCATATGATGTCATGCAAATGATCAAAATTGACGTGTTATGGAGGTGGCGGGATTGAATAAAAGCAGCAAGTGCCCAAATGAGTTGCGCAAACCGCCATCTATAAGTAAGTTCCAACTGAGCTCCATTACCAATATGAGTAGGTAACCCGTATTAATAGGCGTTTGGATTTTTCTTTGCCCAAAGATAAAGAAAAACAACATGGGAATTTACTACTTGAAGATACAACTGTGACCGACCCATTCATGCATTTGTCAGCCTCTCCATCTCCATGTGTTCTAACATCTAATGTATCAAAGTTCATCACCTAACTTAAGCTTTCTAACTTAAGCTTTGTTTTGAGCACTCATGTCCGTGTCATATGGTAGGCAAGTGTGATTTTGTCATCTAATGCTCACATGGCTTTTTTAATATCAATATATCACCTAACGTTTATAAGTAAGTTCCAACTGAGCTCAACCAAACACAACACAGTAGGTAAACCATTAATGGACAGTTGATTTCTTTTCTTCCAAAAAACAAGAAAAGCATACATGATTATATTAAGGTACAAATGTGAACTCCCCATGTAAATATTCTTCAACCTTTCCATCTTTATGTAACATGGAAACAACTCATGGCCAAACGAAGACCCTAGAATCCACATACGACATCATTCCTATGAAGGTTGTCACCCTCTATGCTTTCCTTGTTTCAAAGGAGATCAATCTATTCTTCGGGACCTATGTAGAAAAATGGCCACAATCATAAGAAGTTGATTCATGAGGATAGCTACTCTATATTATTTGATTATCTAACTTCCATTAGAAAACTATGTAGACGAAGTTTTTCACTTGCTACTATGACATTTTTGAAATGTCATCAAGGTCCTCTGATACTTGTTATAGTTTTGTAAGGCACAAAGTCATTACTTGAAATCCAAGCAACAACGTAAGGTTGTGGCCGAAACACCTCATCCATCAATCTGTGAAAGCAATAAAACCTCCGATTTTCATGAATTTTGTTCAAACAGGATCAATCACCTAGGAATACGGTAAAAAACACATGGGATGAAAAAAATGGATTTGGTTTTCATGGAGTTAAGTAAAAATCTTGATATAAAGGTTAATGTTTTTCAAAAAAATTAGAGAAAACCCTTAACTTTGTCACAAAAGGAGTAATTTCATTATCTTACATTTTACAAATTAGGTGTATTCAGAATGCAAAAAAATAGAGCGTTTGTATGTAGGCATCCCTATAAGATTAAATGAGACTAGCTTTTTCTTACTACACAGGCATAGTTTCCAAGTGAAGAGCAAATGAGTACAAGAAGGATCATTTATTTTAGTAAGGTTTACTTGGAGTCCTATTGTTTACTCAAGATAGGATCAATTGTTTAAAGATGGGACTTTAAAGGCAATTTAGAATTTTGCAAAAATTATAGCATGAGGAGCTACGATTGCCTTGACTCTCCTTCAAAAGAGACGCAACACCTTGAAGGGGTTCACAAATTGAGAGCCCAAGAGCAAGGATTAAACGTAATGATGCTTAAGTTAGAGGAGATAGAAGCTTATAGGAGGGATGAAAGGACTAGAGTTCTCTTTAGAAATGTTTATGTGCACAGTAAGAACTCCCGTGCACTGCATTTTGTAAGGATGTAAGAAAAAAAATGATACAAGAGGTCACTGCCATATAGAGATGCCCAATGAGATTTGTCAAGTGGCCCTAGGACCTACACAGAATTAAACTCAGAATAATTTTTTGGTTGAGCTTGTCCTGTCAAAATGACGCAAGACTTCAAAAGATAAAGATAAGAATAGATGACGGCTAGAATCTCCATAGTGGTGTGAGCATGCCAGTGCATGGAAACACACATTCAAACAAAATGGAAGATTTTTAGTTTTTCTAGTGTTAAAGGGGAAAATCCCATGTAGGGGCTATTTATATCCTATAATAAAACAAGGACTAAATAAACTAACACCTGAGTAATGCGTCATTTTTGCTCTTAATTCAGATATTTGAGACAAAAATGAATGGTATCTATTATATTCACTCAATTTTTAATCATGTAATATATGTACTCTATAGATATTCTATTCTATAAGACTTATAGGGCACACACACATTCTTACATGTACTCTATAGATATTCTATTCTATATGACCTATAGGGCACACACACACATTCTTATATGTACTCTATAGATATGCTATTCTATATGATCTATAGTGAACACACACACACATTTTTATATGTACTCTATAGATATGCTATTCTATATGATCTATAATGCACACACATAAATATTTTTATAAACATATGACAAACATTTGATCTTATCATAGAGCTTTGGAGGTTTCTTGCTATTTTTTCGATGCTATAACCGCCGCTATATGCCGTGCTATTTTTGTCGCTCAACTGGGCGACAATGTAAAAAGAAAGTAGTGTCGCTATTCTTACCGCTCAGCGATGCTATTAAAAACATCAGCGTCGCTATTTTTGCCACTCAACAACACTGATATAAAAATCAGCATTGCTATTTCCATCGCTCACAACGACACTAATAAAAAAATTTAACGTCGTTATTTCCATCGCTCAACGGCGCTATAAAAAATATATTTTTTTGGCACATTGGGGATAATTCCCCAAAGAAAAAAATCAATATATTGAAAATAGTTCTAATTTTTACAAACAAAACAAAACATAGTAACTCACAAAATCTTTATTGTATTAAAACCGAAATGCCATAAGAGATGAGTTACATCCAAAATGCCATAATAGGCGAGTTACATTGAGTATGAAGTTACAAAACATTTAAGACAATAGGCATGTTTCTAGTCATCCTCCTCCTCATCATTATCATCCTCCTCATCCTCCTCACCTATTTCCTCTTCATTGTCCTTGTGTATCACACAAGATCAAGTAATGTTAAAACACAAACTAGTGAAATTTCTAAAAGCTAATAGAGCCCAAATAATATAAACTTACAGCAGCAAGCCTAGCTTCATAGTTCAATGCGACACCCCGTTATCGCAACCATTCAAATTTGGCAAAGATCCCATTGCAATAAGCAAAGTCATACTCCTTATGAGAAGAAGAACGGTCCACCACATTTTCCTATGTTCAATATACATTTAAAAAAGAACAATTTATATAAGATTTAAATCTTTGGAAACCATAGTTTTCAATACAAAATGTTAAGACTTTAGAAACTTATAAATCGAGCTAGCAAAGATGGCCTTCCACCCGATCCAAGACGAGAAGCCCCACTTTTATGCATGTATACTTGGGCTGCTTCTCTTTGTTTCTTGAATAGATTTGGATTTTCCTGGTACGCCCTTTTTGCCTTCGTCCAATCTTTTTCTGACTCTCTTGGCGGCTTAACGCCACCACGCTTGATGGCCTTGGTGATCAATGATTTCATGTGACTTACATGACTTTGCATACAATCTAGCATCTTCAGGTCATTAAATTGTAAGCCGAGGTGGGGCATAGGAAATTCTTTCTTTAATACGTGCAGAATGTATTGATTCTTTGCATTGTTCTGAGTTATCCAATCAATGCCCCAAAGTTTTTTGAACTAACAGTTTATAAGGTGATGCATGTGTGCTATAACATGCTTCCCCTTGCTATCCTCAATGATCGACCCATCTGTCCTCACACGGTAAGAAAGCATTACTAGGTTGTAGGCATTTGGATCAACCACTTGCTGTGTTGACATATATATCCTCTGCTAATGGGGAATTCGCTACATTAGAATGAGGGTGTAGCAAAAATGAAAATAGTAGCATTTTTATAACTAAAAGGGTATGCAGATGATGGGCTATCTTTGATGCTAGAAATGATGTTATTTTCTCTGCAATGGTTTTGCTTCTAAGCATCAAAAATAGCAGCAAAATATTGCTTCCAATATTCCAGTGCTATTTATTGCTCAGCCTACAAAAGCACTGCGTAGTAAAAACAGAGCTAGGGCAGACTGGGAAGTCTGCACAGGACTCCCCAATCTTCTCCAGCACTTTTTATAAATTAAAATAGAGTCATAACTTCAATTTTATAACACAAACACAAACATAAGAAACACATATATTTTGAGAAATGCAATTGAGCCCAAAATTTATTTTATTTCACGAAGTGTTGGGCCTTTCGCCATATATACAAAAAATGTCTACAATGAAGAGGTGGCTAACTGGAATCCTCATCGGATTCCGAGTGATCATCACTGTCTTCGTCATCCTCTTCACTTCCTTCCATCGGTTCATGCTTTATAATCATGATCCTTCTCTTCCTCTTCCCCATCATCCTACATACATTCCATCAAGCGCAAGGTAAGCAAGGGAAATAAAATACAATTAGATGTTTGAAAGAGAAGGGTTTAGGCTCACTTATCTCATATGCTTAAGTCTCCGAAATGGACTCATCCAAGTGTACTCCTCGCGTACTCATCCACATCCACAATTGCGAATGGGGGGCTCTGTATCCATAGTCATACTCCTCCTTTATTAGGTCACTCCCAACAACCTCCCTCTACAAAAAATAATTAAGAAAATATACAATTAGTTAAAGAAAATAATATAGTGCAAAACAAAATGAAAGAGGAATGATTACTAAAATAGGTACTTACGAAACAAGCAATAAAGGAGGACTTTCCTCCTGAGCTGAAGTGTGAAGCCCTCGCTTCCTTAGTCAGGAAGCACTCATCGTCACTTGTTGAGAAGCACGTGGACGATTTCTCATGAAGCTGCATGCGTGCCTCCACTCCTCGGGCGTACAAATGGAGGGCTTCTCCAAATTACTCTTTGCTGCTCTCTTTATATTTCCTCTCCTATTGGAGAGAAAAATCTTGATTCGTCTCTTCATCCACTTCTCGGAGAAGGAAAGACCTACATGTGGAACAAGGAACTCCGACTTAAGCACATCAATGACGTATTTGTTTGAAATTTTATCTTGTGCTTTCCACTTTTTGAAGGAGTTCATGAAGTCCAGGTTTGCAAGTACATGCATGCGATTTCGTGACTTGCGTTCCTTGTGCATCCATCATGAGGGCACCATCGACATTCATGTTGTATGGTAGGGTGCATGAATCCAATGGTGGAATGGGTCTCCTTGGGGCTGAATCATAATGTGGAGATGAAGAGCCTCCCTGGTAGGAGATGCATTGAGAGACCTAGTGCTACTTTTGCCAAAGAAAAAGTAGCCTGCTCCGCCCCCGCTAGCACATCTACTAGCCCCTGTAGACTCCCTTCTACGTCATCGTCGTGGTGACTATGGACGTGAGGGAGCGGGGGTGGGTCTAGTCAAGGAAGGTGGAGTGGGTTGATCATCACAACCATATCATGATAGGCCTGCACCACTCGGCCCCACACCTATCAAAGGTATGGTCTGCTGCCCCCACTGGCCAAGTGCGGTAGATTGCCCCCATGGCATCGACTGGTCGGATTGTAAACCCACCTGCATATAAGATTAAAAAATAAGACTTATAGAACACATAAAATGTTGACTTTGCATATTTGAAAAGGTTTGATGGAACCTTACCTATTTCTAAGTGAGACCAAGCTTATTGCCCATATTGTTCGTTTATAATAGATTACAGATTTGCCACATCTAGATCTTGTGAGGGGTTGATCGACATTGCCTATACATACATGCATGAGGCAACAAAACACGATTGCTCTAACAAAATCCATGCTTAAAGCTTAGACAAAAAAGGCAACATGTGATATTAAAACATTGTTGAGATCTCCTACAATACTGCTTAGACAAGCAGAGTGGAGAGTGCCCCTTTCGGATGATAGCTTCTGAGGACTTTCCACACGCTCTCCACTATGAAAGCCAAAGGTGACACCTCTTTTATAAGATAAGGATAGTGAGAACATCGAGGGCTCCCCCTCTACTATAACCACCTACTCGCGGATAACCACTCCTAACTTGATGTAAACAACATTCTAGTTGGCCTATAACAATGCCCATATCTCTATGCATAAGCCTAAACCCTAAACCTGGCACCCAAGGGTTACATAAACATGAGGTTGAATTCATAAGAGATCTTACCTCGACAATGTCAAGCAAATGAAGAGAAAACGACAACACAAGCTTAGACAATAAAGGCAACAGTTGATATTAGAACATTGTTGAGACCTCCTATAATACTGCTTAGACAAGCAGGGTGGATAGTGCCCCTTTCTGATGATAGCTTTCAGAGGACTTTCCACATGCTCCTCACTATTAAAGCCAAACACAACTCCTCTTTTACAAGAGAAGGAGAGAGAAGATCGAGGGCTCCCCTCCACTATAACCACCTACTCGCAACCAAATAACCACTCCTAACTTGACATAAACAACATTCTAGGTGGCCTACAACAATGCCCCATATCTCTATGCATAAGCCTAAACCGTAAACTCGGCACCCAAGGGTGAAATACACATGAGGTTAAATGAATAACAGAGCTTACCTCGATAATGTCAGCCGTAGGAGAGGGAACCGATGCTCAACCTATAGAACATAACATGAGAAAGCGTGAAGGTGAATACATAAAGGCTATGCATAATAGGCTATTACATAAGGGATATTGCGTATCCATATAAATAGGGCTATTGCATATGCATATTATGTAATAGGTTGTTGCGTATGCATATGAATAGGGTATGCATAGGGGCTATGCATAAGCACTATACATAGGCTATGCATAGGGGATATTGCATAAGGGCTATGCATAATAGGCTATTACATATAAGGGCTATCGCATAAGCGTATGAATAGGGTATGCATAGCGGCTATGCATAGGCTATGCATAGCCTATGCATATCCTATTCATACTCTTACGCAATAGTGCTTATGTAATAGCCTATTATGCATAGCCCTTATGCAATGGCCCCTATGCATAGTCTATGTATAATGCTTATGCATAGCCTATGTATAGTTCTTGTGCATATCCTATGCATAGCCTATCCATACCCTATGCATAGCTTATGCATATCCTATGCATAGCCTATGCATAAGGGCCATAGGGGCCATATTCATAGCCTATGCATATCCTATGCATAGCCTATGCATAGTGCCTATGTATACCCTATGTAGAGCTTATACATACCCTATGCAAAGTCTTCATATACTATGCATAGGGGCCATAGTCCCTATGCATAGCCTATTCATACCCTATCCATATTCCTTGACCTAAGCCTAATCCCCGGCACCCAAGGGTGCACAAACTTTAATAGAAGAAGCATAAATAGAGAATGGAAAAATAGGGCTTACTCTTCTTTGTGAATCCGTATGAGCCGCCCCATGGCCTAAACCCTTGGTGTTTGTTTCCCTAAATAGACCTACAAAAAAGTATCATAGTAAATCCAAAGTTAGCTCATTTTAACATATTATGCAATAGGCCTTATGCATAAGCATATGCATAAACCTATTGCACAAGTCTTATGTATAAGCCTATGAATAAACCTATTGCATAGCCTATTGCATAAGCATGTGCATAAGTCGTATGCATAAGCCTATTGCACAAGGGCTTATGCAATAGGCTATGCATAAGGCTTATCCAATAGACTTATGCATAAACCTATTGCATAAGCCTATTGCATAAGGACTTATGCATAGGCTATTGCATAAGGCTTATGTATAAGCCTATTGCATAAGGCCTATGCATAGCCTATTGCATAAGACTTATGACAGCCTATTGCATAAGGCTTATTGCATAAACCTATTGCATAAGGGCTTATACATAGCCTATTGCATAAGTCTTATGCATAAGCCTATTTCATAAGGGCTTATGCATAGCCTATGTAGATAGGCTATTGCATAAGGCTTATTGAAGAGCCTATTGCATAAGGCTTATGCATAGCCTATTGACCTAACCCTAATCCCCGGCACCCAAGGGTGCAAAAACACAAAGAGAAAAAACATTTTAAAAAATGAAAAAAGAGGGCTCACCCCTTTAATGAGATGTCGTATGATGAGAGGATTGGCCTAAACCCTTGTTCAATAAACCTACAAAAAAGAAACATAGTAAATAAAAAATTTAGTTCTCATTAACACATTAGCAAGCAAGGAGAATAAGAGGAAAAAGATGTGAGTATCCTAAACCCTACTCCTAATTCATAAGTGAATGAAATAAATTAGTTTATGTTGAGCCTAAACCCTAGCTCTATGCATTAGGCTAGGGTTAGGGCAAGGGACAGTAAAGGGAGGGGAAGGGAGAAAGGGGAAGGAAAGAGAGGGTAAGGGGAAGAAAAGCTCACATAGAGCTATGTACAAGCTTTCCATGAAAGCTTGGAATAATAGAAAGCATTGAAGCTTTCCATTAAAGCTTGAGAGAAAGCAAGAAAGAGGAACTTACCTTGGAAACGAAGAGATGATTGATGGAATAGCTTTGAAAGAAGAGGTGTGGTGGAAGTAATAGATGGGCTACATGCACAGCCTTTGTGTATGCAGGGTAGGGGAGGTAGGTAGAACTTGACTCCTCCCATCTGTGACGTTTTAGGTGGGAGTCTCAATTTCTAGGTCGTTGTGCTCAATAGTGAAATTTCTTTAGGCAGCGAAAAATTGCTACTATAGTCGTTGTTCAGCCTCCAGCAGCAAAGTCCAAATCATGGCATCATGTGGAGCATCAATGGCCAGAGTTTAAAGATGAGCCTCGTCACTTACGTCTTGGATTGGACATAATTGATGTTAGCCCATTTGGCTTCAAGTCCACATCATGGTCTACTTGGTCTATTGTATTGGTTAATTATAACCTCCCTGCATGGGTGGCAATCAAGAAAGTTCATATCATGGTTGCTCTCCTTGTACCAGGTAAGTATAAGGTGGCAAACACGGATGTGTACCTCAAGTCTTTGATTGAGGAGATTGAGACACTATGACGAGTTATCATCGTACATGACTTTTTAAGGCTAATAAATAGGCATGAGGTGGAGGTGAAAGGAGTTTCGATGCATGACTATATTGAGTTCTCGGAGTTCTCAAGTACCTACTTAGACTGGATAACTTTAAGCTTTAACCTTTAAACTTTAAGTTTATATCTCTATCTCAATCATCTCAATTTTAAAATAGGTTTGGCAACCTCCGAACATCATGCATGTACGATTTATGGAGCATCACTTGTTTTGGAAAGACCCTCTACACTTAAAAAGGTGGTGTATGATAAACATCATTGATTTATTCCTCCTTCAAATCCCAAGTGTGTGAAAAATGAGGTGTCACCACTTGTGATGAGAGGTAGATATTGGTTTAAGGCATGGAGAATCCCCCCCAATCCACCACCAAATGGGATGTCTAGACACTCAATCTTCTTTCAACTTCCATATTGGTTTGACATGAAGATCAATTATCTCTTAGATCCCATGCATATCTAAAAGAACATGGCAAAAAATATTTGGGACCATTTAATTGGTAAAAAAGATACAAAGGGTGCAAGGGATGACTTACAAAACATTGGACGCCTTTAAAGTGCATGGCCAATTGAAAGTGATAGTGGCAACATGGTTCTACCAAAGGCACCATGGGTATTAACCAAGGAGCACAATAAGGTGAAAAGTGTCATTGCCTCTTTTCGTACACCAATGGGAGTAATGCATTCATTCAAAGCGTACCTTCCACAAAGACCAAAAACAAATGGGAGGTACAATTATATGGCCTCAAGACACATGATTGGCACAAAATATTAAAGGTATATAAATATTTTCTTATTCATTTTTTTTTTGTGGTACATAATTGGTAGGCTCATAAACATACTTGCATTCTTGTCTATGCATAGTTTATTCTTCCAATTGCTATAGTTGGTTATGGAGACAAGAAGGTGAGAGAGGCTATTCAAAAAATTGGAAGCTTGGTGAGGTATGAATCTTCTCTTCAATTCACTAGCTAAGTTATCTTGCTTATTTGATATTCTCATGCGCTCACAATTTATGTATTGGTAAATAGTACACATGATTCCTATGTATCTAGGTACATATCCTTAAATGAGATAGATCCTACATCCATTGAGATGGCTCATCTCAATGCTATTGAGATAGTGTTATGATTGAGGACAACTTTTTAGAACAATTCTCACTAGCCAATTTCATCTTGTGGTGCATTTGGTTGATGAAGTGGCGTTGTGTGGTGTTGTTCATGTTCGACTGTTTTTACTTTAAAGGTTCATGAAAACCTTAAAGGACTTTGTGAGACAAAGAGAAAGGCCAGAAACAAGCGTGGGAGAGGGATGGTTGATGCAAGAGTCTCTTTTGCATATGTCAAAACATTTATCTCGCATAGATCCTTCCATGCCACAATTGTGGAGCAATGAGGAGAATAATCGACTAATCACTAATGTACCTCAGGTAAAAGGAAGGCAATGAAGACTCGATGAAGAATTATGCCACAAGGTGAATACATTATGCATTCTTAATAGTCCAATCATAGAGAAGTGTATTGGGAGATAGAAGGATGCAATCAATAGACGAAAGGATGAGAGAAGAGCTTTCAAAAGAGCAAATAGACGCTTGACATTCTCGCCTTGCTTGGAACCTCTACCAAATGTGATCAATATAGAATGGCTTTGTATGAAAATATCGATGGCATCACAAAATGGCAGTACAAGAGGCGGGGCCATTATCCACGCTTTTTTCCATGCTTTAGAACTAAGCTTAAAATCTCCTAAACGTCAAAAAAAGCGTTGAAATAGAAACGTCAAAATAAGCACGAAAAGAAGCGTCCAAACAAGAGTCGAAAAAAGTAATTTTACCACACATTTTTCGATGGTGTTTTCGACGACTATCTCGATTGATATTTTGACTACTATTTTGACGGTTATTTCCACCACAATTTCAACTGATATTTTGACACTTATTTCGATACTATTTTTGATGGATGTAGGAAACTTTTTACGGATGTAGGAAACTTTCGTCGATGCTATTTTCGACGGATGCAGAAAATTTTCGATGCTTATTTCAACGCATGCAGGTATTATTTTTTTTTGGCATAATGGTGCATCCACAGTTGCAGTCTTGTAGCTGGATGCACCATTATGCCAAATTTATAGAGTACTAAAGGTAACTGTACTCTAATGTGAAGAATAAAGCAAATTGGTTGAAAAAGTTAGAGAGAGTGCCGTAACGTTTTGACATTACAAAGTAGGTACACAACTCACACAAGTGCAAACAATGGCCAAATTTTATTGCAAGATTTGAAATTTACATATCAAGCTCTGACAAGATAATCCAAAATTGAAATTTACATATCAAGTTCTGACGAGATAAGCCAAAATACAATCTATACAAGCTCAAACAAAGATGTGAGCTGACTAAAATGTGTATGTAAGGAGAAAGACATGGGCAAGGCCACTCTATGAAGAGCCCTCACTCAGGATCAAGCATTGGTCCCTGCAAAAACCATATGATGCTTTTTTTGGTATACCAAAACAACGATCTAACATGACAAGGCAAAGCAAGTATACAAATCATAAGGTTAAGTCTTGCCGCACTTACCATATCTACAATGCGTCCCCAATTGAGGTTGGCACCTTCTCGCTCAAGCTTCTCCAAAAGAAATTATGTGTTATGGCGGCGAGCAATGTCCTCCTCTTCTCCCGTTGCCAGCCGACCAACCACTTGATTCTAAAAGTACCAAAACAATAAGATAAGAGTTGATACTTACAAAGTAGACATAATATCAAATGAAACATACAAGATAAATGTTGATACTTGATACTTACAAAGTAGACATGGAATGTATCCCAACCACCGCTTCCAAGGTAAGAGCTTCCTACGCTCTCCATTCGGGCTTTGGCCACATCCTCTTGTTGCTTGTAGCATTGGGGATTTCGAGCATGCTTTTGCCTCTCCTCATTCCAATCCTCGGTGCTCATGTACCAAGGCTTCTTACCCCCTGCCTTCACTCTCCTAATCACATCTCCCCGCCAATGTTTCATGACATCCACCATGTGGTTTTTTATCCACCTTTTGGGGATGACATCACTACCGTCGGTCGGCTTGTACTCATCCTTGATTTGATTTATGACCCTATCTTTCTTGTCTTTATCCAACTTTGGCCATAAAGTCATGAAGTCATTTGCAAAGATAATGTGGCAAAGCTTGTGGATGCGGCTCTTCATCTCTTGCCCGACATTATCCAAAACCACATTACCATTGACAATTGTGTAAAATTTTTCTCCACCAGCGTGTGTGGGCTGTATGTGTCGAAACGTTGCGATGATCGTCGCCGTGAGCGTGGAGTGCTTTTGGCGCTAGATGGGGAAGAACACTCACGTGGGGGAGTAAACCCATCCATGCCCCCACTTGGACAAGAACCGCCTCCACCTCCATTACTCGAGCGTTGTGCTCTACGAGTGGACGAGCAACCTTAGGGAGGGGTTCTAGCGGCTCTTTGTGGGGTTTCTACATGTGAACTAGGGCTACCAGTGGTGTTGTCCCCGATGGTGCAGAAGAAGTGCCCACCCCTCTCCCAAAATATTGTTGTGCCATCACTCTTTGCTCGAGCATGTCTTGTGCTAAAAAAACCATGAACTGGTGAGACGACATGGCATATGGAGAGAAGGATGGAGAGTAAACCGGTGTCTCATCCGGAGTGGGAGACATGTTTCAACACACACATAACAAAGACCACATGGACACTTTAATAAGAGCATACACATGAGTTATCCCTGAACATTCATTATGCATAAAGCTTATGTGTAAAGCTATGCATGAGGCTTATGCATAAAGCTATGTATGAGGCGTATGCATAAAGCTTATGCATAAAGCACTATGCATAAGGCCTTATGCATAAAAACATTATGCATAAAGCTTATACATGAGGCCTTATGCATAAAGCTATGCATGAGGCTTATGCATAAAGCATGAATGAGCATTATGCATAAAACATGAGACTAAGCATTATGCATAATGCTTATGCGTAAATCTACAAAACAAATCTCCATAACCCAAGGGTGCAATAATAATAGAGGAAAGATAGAAAAGCACTTACCTCTTTTTCATGATGTTAAAAGAGAGGATTAGAGGACCTACAAAACCAACAAAAGGGTGAGGAAAGGATTAGTAATGCATACATACAAAAGTTTATGCATGAGGCCTTATACATAAAGCTTATGCATAAAGCATTATGCATGAGGCTTTTGCATAAAGCACTATGCAAGCCACGTTATCCTAAACCAAACCGTATCCGACACTATGCATTAAGCATGCATGCATAGATTAAGCTCTATGCATGGAGCTTAATGCATGCATAGATAGTTTGGAATGCATGCATTAAGCTCTATGCATAGAGCTTAATCTATGCATATATCTCTATGCATTATGAATGCATGCATAGAGCTTAATCTATGCATTAAGCTATATGAATAGAGCTTAATGCATAGATTAAGCTCTATGATTGGATCTCTATGCATGTGCATTAAGCTCTATGCATAGAGGACCTACAAAACAAAACCCCTCTTTTTGGTAGATAAAATAGAGGAAAGAGATAAAGGAATTTACCTCTTTTTGATGAAGTTAAAAGAGAGGACTAGAAGACCTACAAAACAAAACAAAAAGTTGAGAAAAGAATTAGTGATACAAAACCCTAAAAAAGTGAATAGCATGGATACACAAGGAGGTTTATCCTTCAACACACACACACCAATTTAACAACACCAAGAGCAAGGGAGGGGAGGGAGGGCAAAGAAGGAGGTGGAGAAGAGCTTGGGAGAGAGAAAGAACCTGCAAAACAAATGAGAAAGCAAAAAAACAAGAAAATTACTCATAATTACACACACAGACATTTTACATCACATGTACATGCAACCAAGAGGAGATGGGAGTGAGGGAAAAGGAGATATATCTGGTGAGGAAGCAAAACACATGCGCATGAAAAAAACGCAGGTTTTGTTTTACTTTAAAAACCTGCGCCATCGATATATGCGTCGAAATAAGCATGAAAAAAAGTGTCAAATAAGCGTGGGAGAGTGCGTCGAAAAGCGCATGGAAATAAGAGTCAAAAAAAATAAAATTCCCACATTCTTTTCGACGGTTATTTCAACGATCTTTTCGACGCTTATTTCGATGATCGCTACTTTTCATTCAAATTCAAAATCTTTCCAGATCTTGCGCGCCCTCGACATTTCAAATTACCTATCACCGACTAGTACCCTCCACAAATACTTAAGGCAGGATTCCCTCCAAAAATAAGCATTTGTTTCCATTTTGCAAATCAATATGGAAACCATGGATGACGCCACACCTCAAATTTTGTTGATTTATAGGAGAAGACACTTTTCCCATGTACTCACTGCAAATACCAAGTGGCTCGATGTCGACAAATTTGTAATGATTATACAAAAAAATGGAGAATATTTTCGGTGGAGCGATTGGAACATCTAATTAGTGGCAATGCGCACTTCAACAATGACGAATAAGTGGATATCCGGCCTGAATAATGGAGACCAACAAGAGTAGCCACAAACGAGGTGATCCAACAACCTGAGGAACTTGATGCGGATTCAGAGCAAATACTAGAACATGACATGGATGACATGATAAATGCCTTACCGGATGGAATAGAAGATCAAGGTTTGGAATACAAAGGGGTAGAAGAAAACACACGACGTGTGGAATACGCTTCCCAAGAAGAGAAATAGCTACACAGGCTTGCTCGACTTCCACTATATCGTGGAGCACATGTGTCAGTTTTACGCGCTTGCCTATCCATATTGAACTTGCAATCGATTTTTGGATGGTTTTGATATGAGCGTATCAAAACTTTTTGGGTAAGTGATGATATCATATGCAATTAGTGAGTTATGTAACTTTATATACATTTTCTTAGCCTGACTATTTTGTATAACAGCTAATTGAAACATCAAATATTGCCAGAAGGCTCGGGGGGGTCACTATATGTAAAATATCCCTATCACGTGCGTTCAAGGCCTATATTTTAAATCCCTTATTTGTGAATTTTTTAATCTATATAATATCCCCTTTTCTTTATGAATATGTAAATTTTTTTGAAAAAATTTTAAATCATACCCTTATGTAAATATATTTCTGTAAGTTTCATAAATTAAAATGTTGCACTCGATTGGCATGGTCTACAACACAAACGATGCTTGTCCAAATGATTGTATTCTTTATCGACAAGAATATAACAATGTAGTACAATGTCCGCATTGTGGTACATCACGATATAGACAAGATGTGCAAGGAGAAAGGGTACCACCAAAATTGTTACAACACTTTCCCATCATCCCTTGGATTAAAACAATGTTCAAGTGCAAATCCATTGCAGGATTGATGACTTGGCACCGTAACACTAGGTCCTATTGAGAGAAGGAGAGAGACAAGACAAGAGACACCACATACGCTCTAGAAGAATGAATCATATTAGTCACAAGTCATATATATATAGGAAAGACCTAGAGTGAGTTAGGGCTAGCTATATATAGCTCCAACACCCCCACTCAAATAAAGGTCTCCAGCTGCGAGTAAAAAAACCCTTGGGAGCACAAGGGAAAAACCACAGCTCCTACATATAAATGTACAATGCCACCTTAAATGCCACCTTAAAGTCCATGTGCAATGTGCTTCTATATACAAAGTACAAAGAATAAATGTGCATGATGTGAAGTAATGTGTGAAGTGCCCTAAAGTCTATAGGCTATGTACAAGTCTAGACAAAATTGACATGACGTGAGATGTGCTAATCTGCAAAAAGAGAGGCCGCCGCAACTCCAAGTTCTGATTGCAAAAGTGTAAACCGAGCTTCATGGAGTCCTTTGGTGAGAATGTCTGCAATCATTTGATTAGTTGGACAATGTTCTACCATTATTGCTCCTTTCCTTACTTCATGTCAAACATAGTGATAATGAACTGCAATATGCTTGGACTTGCTATGTTGCACGTAGTCCTTGGCTAGACTAATAGCACTTTGGTTGTCACATCTAAGAGGAGTGCTTGAGGAAGGAGAATGACCAATATCAGTAAGCAATTATCAAAGCCAAACCAATTCACGAGCTGCTAAAGATGCAATAACATTTTCAGACTCTCTAGTAGAAACTGCAATACATCATTGTTTCTTGCTAGCCCAAGATACCAAACAGCCATTGATAAAGAAGCAATTACCACTGGTGGATTGCATGGACAAGTTAGAGCTTGCCCAATCAGCATCATCTGAATAACCCAAAATATTAAGAGAAGTTGATAAAGATATGTCTTCTTGACGGCGATATACAAGTCCGAAATAATCTGTAGTGCCCTTCAAGTACTTCAAAACATGTTTAGCTAGAGACCAATGTTTTGTAGATGGAGAGGATAAGTATTGTCCTATATAACAGATTTGCTGCAAACAAACAGAATATTAGGACGAGTGCTCATGCCCACAAATTGAAGATAACCAGCAAGATTAGAATAGGGTTGATTTAAAGCTAATGATTCAGCCTCAATATTTATAGAAGTACTTCTAGTAGAGCTTGCAAGACAAGGAGTGTTTGCCGAATGTGCAGTAGCCAATCCAAACTTTTGAACAATATCTTGGATAAACTTTGTTTGACGAAGAAGAAAAATACCATTGTGGCGATACCTTTAAACTTGAATACCAAGGCATGAATGGATGTTGCCAAGATCCACCATATCAAAGGCTGAGGATAAAACCTTTTTTACTTGTTGCATGAAAGATAGATTATTAGACACAAGAATAGTGTCATCAACATAAAGGGCCAATATTACAAAATGGTTATCCACATTGCGCTTGATATAAAGTTTTGGATCAGAGAAGTAAGAAACAAACCCCTGAGATGTGAGAAATTGATCAATCTTGATGTACCATGATCGTGAAGCTTGTTTTAGTCCATACAAAGCATGGTGGAGTTGGCATACAAGATGTTCCTTTTCGGGAATTGTAAATCCTTCAGGTTGCTCCATATATATTTTATCCTTTAATTTAAGAAAAGCCATCTTAACATCCATTTGATGTATTTCCAAATCAAACTGAGTTGCGAAAGCTAGTAGTACTCGAATGCTTGTACTACGAACTAGGGGTGAAAAGGTGTCATGATAGTCAATCCCTACAATTTGTGAGTATCCCTTTACAACTAAACGAGATTTGAATTTATCAAAAGATCCATCTGCCTTTGTTTTAATCTTGTAAACCCACTTACATTTAATAGGAGTATGATCAAAAGGTAGATTAGTAAGAACCCATGTACCTTTCGAGATCAAAGACTCATATTCAGCTTCCATGGCTTCCTTCCATTGTTCCTTTTGTGGAGAGGACATAGCTTCTGCATAAGTTAAAGGATCTTCACAAACAGCCAATATGCGATTAAGGTTTCAAGATCATCATCATATACATGATTTGCACCATGCTCAAGTTCAATAGGAAGATCAACATAGATATCAAGATCTGTAGCAGTCTCCTTTGAAACCGTAGGATGAACATCAATAGACTTGTCTCCAATATCCATCAAAAGAGTGTTGTCATCATGCAAATCATTGTCCAAAAGTAGAAAGGAAAATAAGTAAGTAATGTTTTTGTATCATCAGCATCATCTATGGACCACGAACCTCCCATCAATTGCTCATTGAATATAGCATCTCGACTAACAATTACCTTTTGAGGACTTGGATCGTAAAACTTGTAACCCGTTGAGTTGTGAGAATAACCAATAAAAGTAACCTTTAAACATAAAGGTTCTAGCTTGTGTCGTGTCTCTTTTGGGACATGAATATAAGCAATACACCCAAAGACTTTGAAATGTGCAACAGAAGGAGTTTGGCCTGTCCAAGCTATGATTGGAATCTTACCAGAAGGTGCAGTAGTTGGAAGATGATTTTGAACAAAAACGGCTGTCAATACTACTTCTTCCCAAAAAGAGCGAGATAATCCAGAATAAATAAGCATGCATCTTATTGCATTCAAAATTGTATGATTCTTTTGCTGTACAACTCCATTGTGTTGGGGAGAATATGGAATGGTATACTCATGGTGGATGTCGTGGTTGATGCAATGATCATGAAATAAGTTGAAAATATATTCACCACCATTATCACTTCGAAGAATTTTGACTCTTCGATGACCAGTGTGATTCTCTCATAGATATTTGGTACCTCTTAAATGTGTCCAATGCTTCTGATTTATGGCATAGCAAAAAGACATTTCAATACCATGAATAGTAATCAATAAAAGTAATGAAGAAACGGTAGCAAGACTTGGATGGAGGAAAGGGTCCACAAATATCAGTATGTATGAGATCCAAAAGATTATTTGAATGAATATTTGTGGACATTGGAAATGGCTTACGATGACGTTTGCTAGAGCACAATATTCACATATCCCCATATGCGGGTGATATTTGAGGTCCATACCTCTCACAAGATCATGACGATGAATATCAAGAAGCTTTGAGAAATTTGAGTGAGCAAACCGATGATGCCATAGCTTACAATCCAGATCTCCTAGAGCTGTAACAACATTTGCAACATCCTCATTCAATGAAAGTTTAAAGAGATTACCATGTGGAGGGGAGCAACCGCAATAGTAGTGCCATCCTTTTCGATGCGACACTTTGTATTATCAAATCCAACAAATAGACCATGATCCACAAGCCGCGCAATAGAAAGTAAGTTTCTTTGTAAATCAAGAACATATAAAACTCCTCACAGTATTTTGGTTGAGGAAGAAGTTCCCAAATACAGGTCGCGAATACCCATTACTTGGCAAGTTGTATTATCAGCAAGATAAACCCCTTTCTTGTTGATAGGAATTGGATGATTAATGTGTAACCATTGCAATTGATATGTCATGTTTGCCAATAGCACCAGAATCAACAATAAAGAGAGAACCATCACAAACATGTAGTACCTTTTTTGGAGAGACATTATAATGAACCAAATTAGCCTCTTGATGAACATTGTCCTCATCATGAGGATTTTGTTGAGTAGCATAAGCTTGATTTCAAGCTTCATCATAACGCCTCTTGAAGCATCGACTGAATGAATGCCTTGTGCTCCCACAATATTCACAGGGTGTAGAAGAGGAAGAACCCCTTGATAAATGAGGTTGCTTATTTGTAATACCGTGTTCTTCATTGTACTCTCGTGCCCAACATTCAGATACCAAGTGACCAGCGTGGTCACTAAGAACAACGCTTTTGAGGAAATCTCAAAACGAGAAAAATGACCTCCTCTTTGGAAGCCACAAGATGTAAATTGGGAGGAGGAAGAAGGGCATTGTTGAAATGGACGTATCCAGACAGCAAAGGCTGTCTCTGATTCTGTGTACTTTTGGGCAATCATGACCGTTTCATGAGTTACCGACGTCTGACGATCCTGATGTTGAGAATATTCAATCAAAGAAATACATGTATGCTCAAAGTCAATTCCATCCTTGTTAGATAATATAGTGACAATATTATCATACAAAGGATCCTTCATTGTATCAAGAAGGTGTGTAACCAATTGAGTTTGAGGAATAGGATCCCCTACAGCAGAAAGTTGATTCATAATACCTTTCAATGATTCAATGTGACTAGACATGGATGTACCTACCTTGAATTGAAGCTTGCCCAGAAGATTACGGAGATACAGAATCTCTGTAACAGTTTTCTTCTCAAACATAGTGATAAGATAGTCCCATATAGCATATGACGTGGATAACGGGGATAAACATATAGCATGAGTGAATCGTTAAGGGTAGAAAGTATATACTGAGACGAGCAGCCTTATCACGACGAATCCAGTGTGCATGATCAATTTTCTAATGTTCAAAAATAGGACCTTCGGTAATCATAACATCATTTTGAAGTGGATCAATAGTTTGAGGAGGGCATGCAAGAATACCAAGAATAATATTTGCCATTTTGTCTCCTTCCAAAATTAATAGCATCTTGTATTTCCAACCACGAAATCCTTGGCCTTGGAAAAGAGGAACAGAACGCTGCCAAGAAGGAAATCCGTTAACAAGTATGGTGTTTGCCATGTCGGATTGTGAGAACACGTACAAGATAAGATCGTAGAACTTTCAGACCATGTACGAGATATGAGAAACGTAGCCAAAATAGGCATGCACCAGACGACGAGATATGCGAAACGTAGCCAAAATAGGCATGCACCACACGACGAGCATAAAGTTATCGTGTAAAGAATAGAACGTGAACCAAAATTAGAACTCTAAAAGTGGAGACCTATGTCTCATGCACGTAAGCAAACTTAGAGTTCCATAAAAGACAAAAATAATAATAAGAAAAAGCACTGCGTTATGACGCAACTTGCACGGCAAGTTTTGTATCTAAATGTAGCTTGTACAGCAAGCATCCATCTGAAGCTTTCACGAAAAGCTTTGACGATCAAATCTTGCTTAACGAATCAGAGACAACTACCTGTTTGCTCTCACAAAGAACTTGTTTTACTATTTTAGATGTAGTTTGCCTGAACTGTCCTAACTTTTGACTCAAAACTCTGATTGATAAACCGTTTTGATAGGATTCACATGATTAAGAAACAATTCTAATTACAACAAGTGGAGCTATAAAATCATGTAGGCAACATATAATCAAAGAACCAATCAACCCTACACAAAACTATTACCAAAGAACCAATCAACCCTACACAAAACTATTACCAAATATCAATCTTGTGAGGCATGAAATCATAATCATAAATTGAACAAGAAGACGTAGATGCTTCCCTTATGATAAGAATCGCTCTGATACCATGTTGAGAGAGGGAGAGAGAAGAGACAAGCGACACCACATATGCTCCACAAGAATGAATCATATTAGTTACAAGTCTCATATATATAGGCAAGACATAGAGTGAGTTAGGGCTAGCTATATATAGCTCCAATAGGTCCACAGATGGTGTTATGCATGTGCCTGTAGATTCCCGTACATGGAAGCACATTGAAGAGAAGTGGGTAGCCTTTAAGGAGGAGATTGGCCATATTTAACTCGGACTAGCGATGGATGGAGTGAATCCATTTGGTCTACGAAGTTCATCATGGAGTACATGGCATGTTTGTCTAGTTAACTATAATCTTCCACCATGGCTAGCGATAAAAAAAGGAAATCTTTATTTTCTTTGATAGTTCCTGGAAAGGTGAATAACATGGATGTGTATTTATCCCCTTTAGTTGAGGAGCTTCGTGTTCTATGGTAGGGCATTAAAGTTCATGATATTTCCAAGAGGTTTGGACAACGTGCGCTAGCATTGATATAGGAATACTTATGTGGACTATGCATGATTGGCCTAGCTATGGAGAGTGCTTTGGTAATACTGTAGCTTGTTAACATATGGTGTTAAGTCATGATTGTCATCCAAACTTACGTGCTACAATCTTTTTTGATGTTCTACAGGGCTTTTAGTGTCAGGGTATAATGGATGTCCATTATGTGGGCCGCAACTTGAGGCTCGATACTCAAAGTCTATGAAGAAGATAGTATACGAGGGCCACAAGAAGTATCTCCCAGTGGACCATCCTTTGTGTGAGGGATTTCTAGGGAGGTCTCCTCGCATATGGAAGAGCAGTGATTGGAGGACCTTATGGGAGCTAGATCCAACTTGTACATCTGCAAGTGATGGTAGTACTGAAGTAGGCATGCTAGATTATTATGGAACAATCCAAGATATTATCAAGGTTGGATTCAGAAAGTTTGATATGTTAATTTTTGATGTGAAATGGTTCAAGTTGGTAACTCAAGGGGCGCAAGTAACTGTATGCAAAGAAAAGTGTGGATTTCTTTAGTAGACCGCACAAAGATATGGACTGACCAAAGGGACACATTTGTGCTACCAGAGCACTATGAACAAGTCATCTTTGTGGAAGACCCAACAGATCATAAATGGTTGTTTGTGATCCAGATAAATCCACGTGGAAAATAAATATTTAAAGAGGTGAAAATAGCAGTTGATGACTGTTGGCCAGATGCTGAGGAACTCTCCTAAGATCATATGATGGTTGAGCATACACCACTAGCACCTATTGAACAACAAGAAGAACAAGAAGAAGACACACTAGTTGAGGAAGTAGGTGAGGCTCACACGGGATTAGGATCGGATGAAGATGTACTCATTGAGCAAATACATCTTGAACGAGAAACAGACACTAGAGATAATCCAAAAGAAGAAGAGATTCAAGCTGAGTATGATCATGATGCATCAAGAGCTCTCATGCTAGAGCTAGAAGAGGATGAGGACATGGATGATTTACCTTCTACTACTACAAGACAACTGGTTCCACCAATTGACAACAATGATGGAGTATTTCTAGAAATAGATTTATTTGGAGCCATGGATCTCGCTGAGGACGAGCAAGTTGATGATGGGCTTTAATTTCATTGTAAAATAGAGCACTTTCTTAATTGCACCTTAGTGATGAGGAGGAGGAGCTAGCATTTTTTCTCCTTCAAAGAGCGTGATGGAAGTTATACCCTCCTCTCTCCCTTGGCTTCCCCCCCCCTCTCTCTCTCTCTTTATCTATGTCTTTCTCTCTAATCATCTCTCTCTCTCTATCTCTCTCTCTCTCTCTAGCTCTCTCTCTCTCTCTCTCTCTCTCTCTCTTTATCTATCTCTTTCTCTCTAGCTCTCTCTCTCTCTCTCTCTCTCTCTCTCTCTCATAGACACATGCTTGCAAAGAGGTAGAAAGAGAAGGCTAAAACAACCCCAAGATGGGAACTAGCAAATATTATATATAAGTTCATTTTTTTTAAAGAAAAATTTTGACTATTATTTCGACGACTTTTTCCACGCATATTTCGACGCCTATTTCGATGCCTATTTCAATGCACATATCGACAACGCGACCAAGCATGGAAACTAAGCATCAAAAAACAATGATTCTCTTGTAGTGTGGAGAGATAATCTTAAGAAAAGAGCATGAGTATGCAAGAGAATGTGACCCTCAAGTAAGAAAAGAGCATGAGTATGCAAGAGGATGTGACCCTCAAGTATGTAAATTCTTCATCTCTGTCTCATGCATATACCTTGTTTAACAAACTATACTAAATGTCATGCTTTTGTTTAATGTCAGTACAAACTATATAATGTAATATGGTAAAAAAGAAGGCACTTTCACACGGAGAGTGTGGATTCTAAAAGAAACACATTTGATTATGGTGTGATGATAAATTTTGAGCAGGAAAGTCGAGCTAATAGACATGATACCAATGTCATAGAGGTCAATCTTGAGTATTGTGGAACTATTCAAGATATTCTTGAAGTTGGATCCAGTGAATTTAGTCTATTTATCTTTGATGTCAAATGGTTCAAGGTGATATATAGAGATTCTCAAGCAGCTATGAAGAAACATCCAAATGGGTTCTTTCAAATTGATTACACCAAGTTTTGGAATGATGAGAAAGATCTTTCATATTGCCTTAACACTGTCAAACATGCTAGTAACCCAACCAATGCCAAATTAAATGTTGATGTAGTATAATAAAAGTGTAACCCCTTTTCTTTATGATACAAGGTTGTGTTTCATGCCAATCAAATTGATCCAAAGTGGTGGTATGTTATACAAGTTTCCCCTTGTTCAAAACATATCTTTCAAGATCAAGATGTGAAGGTCGAATCTCTAGATGAGGTACAAGTATTACCTTAAATCGTCTCATTGGAAGAAGACGATGAAGAAAATATTTTGGAGGGGGCCGATCAAGAGCATGAGAAACATCAATCGGAAGAAGATGATGAGTCACATATCAATGACAATACTTCATTGGATCATGATAGTGATAGTGATAGTGATATTCATATTGATATTGATATGGAACCCCATCTTCTCATTGAGCTTCCATTAGTTATAGACATTGATGAAGCAACATATATGGATTAATTACAAGATGGGATAGATTCAAGATCTTGACATTGTTTCGCTTCTGAAAAGTTTTTAACTATCTTTCTTTTTTATCAAAACATGACTCCAAGGGTTCTAATGGATGTTTTCTTAGAACTATAAATCATTTTCTAGTGTGTATGTGACATGTATAGCTTAAATTCAACATCCAATAACTCTCTGGAATTTTATGTAGAAGAAATAACAGTGCGATCTCGCTACTATTTTTGCTGCACAGCAACAAAATCACATTATAGCAGTGAAATGTCATTGCTATATACACTGCCCAGCAAAAAAAAAAGCGCTTTTATGAGCGCCTATACAGAATAGCTTAAATTTGCTGCTATAGGCGCTTCTCTGCAGAAACATTTCACTGTGAGACAGTGAGCAACATCCGTGACATCCCAATAAAATAAACCCTACTAGAAAACGTTGCTATGCCCCCCACACGTTATAGTTATTGGAAGTAGATCTATTACTACCCCCAAAAGAGCCCCCGCGTATCCACCCCCACTAGATTGATGACCCCCACTAGCATGATGAAAAGAGGTAAAACTCCTATCTGACGAGGTCATGGACTAGGTGCCATAGAAGAGAGTGGAGTGGCATGGTCGCAACATCCATGTGAAGTCCTAGCACCTAGATGTGGACTAGATCAAAACATAAGAGAAAAATACCTTCAAGAGCTTACACCATAGCCATTTGGTTATGAAGATAAAGAGTTTCATAAAGAGGAAGGGGAAGGGGAATATAAAAAGTACAAATGCATGTGAGGGGAGCTAGCTTGATGGAAGGGAGGAGTCGGTGTAGGAACTCAAGGAAAGGAGTGAAGGGTTTTTTTTTGGGAGAGAAAGATAGGCCTCGGTAATGTCACAGGCATGAAAAGTTAATTTTCTAAGCGTCGCTAAAAACGATGCTTAGCGACGCTTTAACAACACTTATAGTGTCGTTTATAGAGATGTTTTTAGCGATGTTTTTAACAACATTTATAGCAATGTTGCGTAAACTCCAGAGAGCAAGGCTATGCATATACCATTGACACTGCTAAATTTATTGCATGTATTCATATTCAGTTTTTTAATTGCACACTTTTTGTGCCCAGTGTACAGATGTCTTCGAGTAGTTCGGATAATGATGGGTCAATTGGAGGTCTAGAGTGGTTGCGAAGAAGAATCCCTTGTTCATGTGCAAGATGCAAGAATGTTTTTGTATGTGAAGGTTGAGTGACATTGGAGCATATTAGAAAATGGGGAGTGTTCAAACCAATGCCAGCCAACTTGATGTTGCAAGCCAATTCCTCAGTTAGTATATAAACTTATGCCTTCAAATATAAACTCATGGTTCACCATATGTAATGTTAAGTGTCATTTTTAAATATGGCTCATTAGGATGAGGAGGGCATGGACATTCATGCACAAGTACTATACAATATGCCTGATTATTATTCTATCATTAGGGAAAACTAGGGAAAACTAGAGGAAAGAATACAAGCAGTGTAAGGAGCACTTGGAAAGTGGAGCATGTTTGGTATATTTGGAAGACCCACAATTTCCTCCACATGAGATAGAGGAAGAGGATGTCATGGAGGAGATGGTCACTCATGTTTTTCAAAGCGAGGGTGAGGAAGAGGCCCCTAACTTTGAATCACATGAAAGATAGGATGTGTTACACAAGGAGGCTAACACACCATTGTACGAGGGTGAAAAGTACTCAACTTTTCAGGCATGCTTCGAAATCCTCAACTTGCAAACAACATATGGATGAAGTGATAATAGTGTGAATAGCTGCCTACTCCGGTTATTAAAGAAGATGCTCCCAACAAACAATTTAATGGCCACAAGAAGAAGTGATGCTCGAATAATACTTTCCAAGCTTGGTATGGATTACACTCAAATTCATGCATGTCGTAATGATTGTGTACTATTCGGGGGTGATTTTGCCAATGTCATGCAATGACCAATTTGTGGAGAGGATCATTTACAGGAAGGATTTAGAGGGTGTAAAAATTCTGCAAAAGGTATTAAGGCACTTTCCTATTATACCTCACGTTTAACGTATGTTCTGATGTCAATCCATCTCACTGAACTAATGAGATGGCATTTGAACCATTGTTCAATTGACGGAATGATGAGGATTCGCAATGACTCATCGGCTTGGGCTCACATTGAGGATGGCACTTGCCAGAGTTTAAAGAATAACCTATTTGGATTGAGGTCTACATCATGATCCACATGGCCCATTGTTGTTGTGAATTACAAGAGGTGTAGAGTGGGAGGCCATGTGGCATACCTCCTAAAATGCCATTGGAGATAAGGTAGAGAGATGGAGAGTGGGACAAGAGAGCAAGGGTGACTCCCATCACAACACCTACGGGCATGAAAAGGTGCTCAATCTTCTATCGTCTACCATGTTGGATAGAGTTAGTAATAAATCATCTTTTAGATCCAATGCACATTTTTAAGAATGTGGCATCAATGATTTAGAACCATCTAATTGGTAAAAAAGACACCCACACAATAAGGGATGACCTAAAGGATATCAAACACATGGAAAATGCATTGCCAAGGGTACTCAATGAGAAGGTGGTTTTACCAAAGGCTCCATGGAGGTTGACAAGGCAAGAGAAAAAAAATGTCAAGAATCAAATTTCATCTTTTCATACACCAACTTCTATAATGCACTCATTAAAGGGTGCATTTATAATAACAAAAAATAAGGGCGAGCATCAATTGTATGGTATCAAATGATATGATTGGTAGATGATGATGTAGGTATGTACATAACTATATCTATTTTTAGGGGCAATCCTCGGTTTATGTTGTGTGGACTCTATAATGATCTTTTATTTTTATCAAACTTTGATTACACTAGTTCATACTTCCAATATCAATTTGGTGGGTGTGGAGAAGAGAAAGCTCAGAATTCCATCTATAAATTAGGTGGATTGGCAAGGTGAGTTCCAATTAAAACTATAGATTTGCGCATTTGGTATAACATATAGCTTTGAAATTATCTATTATTATTTAATTTATCATTTATTCCTTTGTCGAATAGGTTGATAGTATCAAAGAAGATTCATCCAGATTCCATTAAGAAGACTCAAGTTGAGTCAATTGAGGCGGTGCGTATGATTGAAGAAATCTTTCCAAGAAGCATACTTACAACTCAATTGGACCTTCTAGTGGATTCAGTGGATGAGGTGGCTATATATGGCATTGTTTATAACTGGTGGATGTTCTTTCTTGAATGCTTCATGAAAACATTGAAGGGATTTGTGAGGAAAAGGGCAAGGCCAGAAGGAAACATGGTAGATGGATTGTTGGTGCAAGAATACCTTTGTATACATCTCTGAATATTTGAAACAAATTGATCCATCTATAACTAGATTCATGCATAGCGATGAGGATGAATGAATGGTGTCACATGGAAAAGGACGTGCATTTGAAATATGGATGAGTACATGCGCAAAAAGGTCATTACATTTTGTCTTCTTAACATTTTTGTGATGGAGAAGTGGATTGTTCCACAAGAACACTCACGGGAACACGGATTATGGAAGGAGGCCAAAAGCAATTAATGCGAGAGAGCGGGATTGTAGCCATGGGAACATAAAGACGCACATAATTTTTCCATATTTTTGTGCCAAAGTGCAATGTAAATCGTTTTAGGCCAATGTGGGTTCTAAATGAGAGTTCTAAGTGTATTAAGCAATGCTCACTTATGGGGTTGTCCGCCCATGTGTGAAAGAGGCCTAGGGTTAGTGACATCTCTATAAAAGAGATGCTAGCTAAAGAAAGAGGACGTTTTTGGCCATTCTCATAAGCTATTGAGTGAAGCTCTTGAGCTCTCAAGCTATGGCAACTCTCTAACTCTCTCCATTGTACTCTAATGAGCATCAAGCTCCATTAATCAATGAGTAAAGCTCCACTTCTTTCTCTTAATCTCTTTTAGCATCATTGAAGTAGATTAATCCATGATTAGTTGAATGCTTCTTTCTTTCTCTTATGTATGCATGCTTATAGTGTGTGTGTGTGTAGTCTCCATTGATGCAAGATCTTGCCCACTTCATTGGCAATGATTTATACATGGATAGACTCTCTCTATGAGCTTGTGGGTTTGTGAATGTTACATTCTATGCTTGCTTAAGCTTGTGGGTTAGTAGATGCACGCTTATGGGTTTTCTTGCATTAGGAAAAGCTAAGATTTAATCAATGTTTGAATGGGATTATGAGATTACCATGCATTGCTTGTTCTCTTGATTAGTGTAGTGGAGTTAAGGGATTGAGAGATTGATTGAGGTGTTTGAATGGTTGAATCGTCAAGTGGTGGTTCGTGTATGTGAGCTCTCCCTCAAGGGATAAGCCTTCATGCACTAATCGGGTCGAGTCCTCGGATTGACATTGTGTTTCTTAACACATTTATTGATTGGTAGTACTCTATGAGCACTATATTGTATGGTAGAGAGAACCGCTCTTCAATGGCGCCGCTATCGGGGAGCGAGTGCCTACATTAGTTGAGCACCATACACACACTACCACTCCTTGTTAAGCTCCAATTGGTTGCAAAACCGTTGGATAGGAGTGCAAGCTTTGGGACTATTTTTGGTACTTATTGAAGACTAATCTTTTGTTAAATTCTCTTTATTGTCTTGCAATTTGAGTGTGATTGGCTAGCTACGCCTCTCCCTTGAGGTCAGGACAAGGATTCAACACACGGGAAGGATTGGAGGTAGGCACTAAACCTGCCAATTTCAATTTGTGTGCGAAAGAGAGAGACCTGATTTGCATTTTTGTAATTTTTACTGTCTGAGGTTAATTTTTACAGTTTCAATTTTCTGCATGTTCGTTTTATTTTCAGTTCTTAGCCTAGTAGTTTTTTGCATCTTTAATTTTGTGCATTTTAGTTCTCTGGTAAACTTGCACCTGTAGAGAAACTGAAATCTGTACACACACATGAAGATTGAACATTTCAAATTCACTGCAAATCTCACAGCTGCACACGCATTGAGTTCCCTGCCCGCACGCATTGAATTCGCTGCAAATCTCACAGCGGCACACGCATTGAGTACGCACTTCAAAAAAGAAAAAAAGTAATAATAAAAGAAGGCGACTATGCGTAAACAGCGCACCACGCAGAGAGACCCACATACCGCACTATAGAGACCGCCACCGCACCGGATAAAGGGGTGCCCAAAAAAAGAGTGAAAATTTTTTCATTTTCTGGCACAAAAAACTGGGAGGTTTTCAAACTTTTCGAGAGGAGTTAGAAAACACCCATCGTCAAAATTTTGGTCCCGGAACCATTTTCCCCCATAGTGAGTTTAGTATGGGAAACTGGTAAATTTTAGGTGATTTTTTATTTTGAAAAATATGCTATTTTTTTGGCCTAATGTGTTCGAGAAGGTTCAAAATGGGTTCTGGCAAAGTTTGAGCCAACTTGAAAATTTTTGGATTTTTTTTAAATAAATAAATAAATAAAAAGATTTAAAAAAAACCAACCTTAAAATTTGACCTTATGCACTTACCGTCGCGACGTCATATAGACACTGCCATAGGGTCTAGGGCACCTTCTAGAGTACCTACGCAGGAATGTGGGACCCAATCGGTAAGAAATTTGGCAGATATTGCTGAAACCTTTTTCGAATCCCAATCTGATACCCTTTCCACGACAACTAGCTCATTGTCTATGGACAATCTAGGGCAGTAAAATAGTCATCCCTTAGCCCCAAATAGGACACCCACAAGATCTTTTAATCCATTTGAAGCCGACATCATGGGGTTACCACTCAATGTGAGACTTCAATATGTCTACACGAATGCTCAAGGAGCTGAGATCTTTAGGGATCCACAACAACGGTATCTCGTTAAGATTGCAGACTTTTTCTCAGAGCTTGATAGAGCACCTCTAGTCAATGACCAGGGTAACATGTACATGGGTGGAGATGGTGTTCACTACGGAGTCACCTATCATCCAGAGAATGTAGACAAATTAGGAGGGCTCTCTAAGAGTGAGTTCCTAGATTTATCAAATTAGGAGGGCTCTCTAAGAGGGAGTTCCTAGATTTATCAAAGCCTTCCAGAGCAAGGAAGTCTAGAGATGATTGGCTCATTGAGCTGGACATTCCTGGACCATCCAATGCCCAGTCCTCAAAGCCATCCATAGATGATTTACTTTTTGTAGATCTAAATTTGGAAAGGGACAGGAAAGGCAAGAGCAAAATGGATCAGGGGGCTGAGAACCAATGGGAGTTTGTATGACAAATTCCAGTAACAAAGGTCTTTCAGGATGACCCACTTCAAGAGGTCTATAAGGACTTTTTAGAAGGATATTATGCCATAACTAGATTGCCAGAGCTAGATCTTCCTCTAGCACTTGTTGTGGTAGTCGAGAAGCTTGCAAGATACAAGAACTGAATCATTGACAAATGGGCCAATGAATACCGAACCTTAGATTGGAAGGATATTCATGAGCTCACGTGGAGAGGACAACCATTATTCATGGAAGTGTTCTCAACTAATACAGCTAAACCAGGAGAGACAGCCTTTCTTGGAGAAACTGTTGCTCTTCCCTTACGAGAGTTCACCAGAGAGGGACCCTCAACATCAAAGTGGACCACTGCAAGTAGCCCAACTCTAGCACCAAGATATTGAGAGTTCACTAGAGAGGGACCCTCAACATCAAAGTGGACCACTGCAAGTAGCCCAACTCTAGCACCAAGATATTATCCTACACCAAAAGTGCGACCACAGATCACACCACAACAACATTTCTCTCACTATGACAATCGGAGGGTAGGGGAGCCAACTTGACCTGCCATAAATGCACCTCCTGAAATGCGGGTAATATTGGAGAGGGTTGGTGAGGCAGGTAATAGGGGACCCACACCAATTTGGGATGCATATGGACCATCTTAGAAAAGAGAGGAACCACTAAGAGTGAGAGGCTATAGACCTGATGATGAGTATTCAAGACGAGTAAGGCCATCAACTCTTCAGAAACTAGTAAAGAAGTACGAAGGGTCGGGAGATCCATATGACCATGTAGCAGCATTTAGGCAAGCAGTTTGAGCTGAGCAAGTGACTAACAAGCATACGCAAATTGAAGGATTTGGGCTCACTCTTGAGGGAAAGGCCCTTGCTTGGTTTCAGGCAACTAGAGGCTTCAGACAAATCTTCTAAAGAGAGATTCATTGTTGCTTTTTCCTTGATGGGGGTTCAGCATGATACAGTAGCAAACATCTACTCTTTCAAGCAAGGTGAGACTGAGAGTGTTAGAGACTGTGTAAATAGGATGAAGTAGTACATTAATCGTTGCCCAGAAGATGAGAAGCCCACCCAGAGAGAGTCGATTAATTTCTCTCTTCTTAAAAGGACTCAAAAATTCAACACTGCACACACATCTCTATGCAAAGAAGCATACAAATTTCAATGAGTGTTGCCATGATGCTATGGATTTCACAGGTAACTTCAAATTCCAAGATAGTACTGGCCCTGAGGTGCAACCTAGAGATCAGTGAGGTGATGACCAAAGTTCAGGGTCTAGCGCACTAGTAAATCCAGACCAGATAGCTAACCTAGTACTAAGGAGATTGGGACAAACCTATCGCCCACCCATGCAGCCACAACAACAGTAGCGAATGAGGAGTGTACTACCTCATCTTTGTGGAGCATGTGGTGGTAACCATAAAACCGAAGAATGTAATACCTTTTCTCCTCTAGTCACAAACCAACCCACAAAGAAGTGGTGCCAAGCCTGTGCTTGGAATTATACCCACACCACACAAGAATGTACTCGCATTGCAAGAATGAGACAAGAGCGTGAGCAGCAAAGGGGTGCAATGGCTCCACAAATGCATCAACAATATACTAATTTTGAACATAAGCCACCGATGGCACAAGAGCAAGCACGACCTGTACTTGGAGCTCAACCTCCTACTCCTGGGACTGCTCCTGTGAGGTTTGTTGACTACTACGACAATTCAAATATGTGTAGAGACTTGGTAAACTCAAGCTATGTGGAGGAGAAATATGCATCATATTCATCCAAGGAAAATCTCTTTGAAAGTCCCGCATATCCAAGCCAAGCACTGGAGCCTCAACCGTGGGAAAAAATTTCTTTGATGTTGCTAGGCAGCTACCAACCTAGGACTCCAGGCCCCTCAGGTCAATGGCAGCAAAGGAAAGTAGAAGCCAAACTAATGGGCCCCTGTTATGAGTGCGGAGAAGCCCATTGGGATCGTGATTGTCCACATCACCAAAGGCAAGCAGCTCGATCCAATACAACAGTACCATAATTTCCACCAATTGAAAGATATTGTCTAGGGTGTTGTGTAGAACACTTTCCAAAGGATTGTTTGCTAAAACCACATGAGGAAGGCACCTCTCAAAGGTCTCACTCAACTTTGTAGAGGCAATTCCATCGCCACCTTCATGAGAGAATGAAGATGTCGTGCCACTTAGAGTCATGCCGAAATGCAGACTGATGAGACACCTCAAACTAGGGATGCAAAGGTAAATCTAGTGGACAAGACCCTACATTCCAATAGAAAAAGGACCACTAGGAGGAAAAAGGACCGCAACAAGAAAACTAAGAGTGTATCCACTAGTTCTCAAGAAGTCTCTAAACAAAACATGAAGGATCAAGCTTTTACATCCCAAGAAGTGCATGAGGAGCATCAACCTCAACCTGGGCCTAGTGCTAAACAAGATGAGGCTATTACAATCGAGGATAGTTCAGGGGGTTCTGTTTTTGTGGATAAGGTGAACGAGACTCTAGATGCCATCATTGATGCTCATAGAAGTCGCATTGCAGCTTTATCTGAGCTACCCAAGAAGCTTCAAGAATACCCAAACCCTCGTGAGGAGAAGATCAATCTAGCTGTACATCAGCAACTCATTAGGGAAGCTCAATCAATACTTGAGGGCCCACCTCCACCTATCCCTCGGGGCCCCACCTCTCTTAAGCCAACATTAGAAACCATACCAGAAGTGTCATCAAGTTTGGAAATGAAAAGTGAGCTGATCTCACAAGCTCATAGCGAGAAGTCTCCACCAATTGACACCCCATTGAAAGAAGGCATTTTGCCACCACCTAGTCTTGCCTTCCCATGCAATGATGAAGTTATTGATGCTATAACGAGGACATGGCAAATGAGATGTGGGCAACAGTTCATGAGAAAGTTAATGAGAATATGTCCTCTATTATTTCACCTCCATTCTCCAAGTGGATTTTACCAGGGGCACAGGAAACAACCTTAGACGCCCAAGCATCCAAGAGGAAGTTCAAACAATTGTTTCTCCTAGAAGTAAGCATACAATGAAAACCTTACCATCTTATTAGGGAGAATATGATGCTTGGGAGGAAGTTCAAACAATTGTTTCTCCTAGAAGTAAGCATACAATGAAAACCTTACCATCTTATTTGGGAGAATACGAGAACTATTCTCAAACCTTGAGGATACCCTCCATGCATAGAAGGTTGACAAAGGAGATGGATATGGGTATCGTGCAAGCTATTTTGTCAGCACCAGTGGCTTGTACCTTATCTTTGCTTGATTTGATAAAGCTTCGACCAGAGTTGTGGAATGATATTGCCACATGTTTATCAGAGCAGGTATTGCTACAAAAGGGTCACCATCAATGTACTATACACCCTGAGACAAAGCATGTTATGCCAGTTCCTATCAACAAAGTAGGAAAATTTTGTGAGGATGATTAGGGAAATGATACCCTCCCATTAGAAGTGCAAAAAGTAGCTTCAACTGCAATACTTGATAGTGGTACAGGAGTGGGCATTGTGACAAGGATGCGCTTGCAGCTAGTAGATGGAAGCTTAGAACATCCCATTGGGCTGCTAGAGAACATATTGGTCCCACATGTGGGATTGAATATGAGCACACATTTGCAGTAGTGGATTTTGGAAAGCATCCAAACTATGAAGTGATATTGGGTAGACCATTCATGCGACAATTTCAAATGATTCAAGATTGGGGATACAATTATTTGTACCTCCGACATGATTTTGTCATCACAAGGGTCAACCTAAAGAATCACTCATATCGTGATGTAACACGGTCTCCAATAGATGAGTTTGATTCTGCTTCATCTAAGGGCTCAAGAGTTACATTGTCAGATGGGCGAGAAGATCTGTGGATGTGTGGAGCCTCATGTAAGGATTTCAACACTGAGAGACTTAAGGGTAATCGAAGTGTATCAGATGAGGCATACATTCCACAACCCTTCCTTGAGCATTTAATTGATCCCCTAGAATGGAGTCATGTCCTTGCAACATTATCGACATGTCCTTTACTTAAGCCAATTCAATTTTGTGACTCAGATGGATATGACATTATTCCTATATACGAATGGTACAACCACGTGACCTTCTAGATGATTTGTACTATGGGGATGCATCCACAGCACTGCATGTAGAGGAAGTCTCAGTGGAGGATTTAACACTCGAATCTGCTAATGATGCTGATAAGGAAGATGGATGGGACTCTGATTTTGATGATGATGTGATAATCCCCGAGGAAGAGTTAGGAAAGGCACGCCTACTCTTGAGAGGAAGGGAGGTTCAAATAGAGATCCCTCGAAGCCGACCCAAACGTAAATGCTGTAAGAGCCATAAGAGCATTCGTAAAGCAAGATGAGTGGGAACGACGTGAGAGAATACAAAAAGAAAACGAGGAGTTTAAGAATGAACACTCTCGACCACCACCTCACTTCTCAGGAAAGAACAGATATCTATACTATGTTCAAGCACAAGATAGTATCAAAGACCAAGTAAAACGATCAAATGGATTCCAACCAGGAGAAAAGCTCAAAATTGTTAACAAAAATTGCAAAAAAACAAAGAGACCAAAACAAAAACCCAAGTCTCAAACAGATTCAAAAGAGAGTGTCAGAAGTACAAAGATAAAGGTTAAATGAAAAACTCTAATGCAAGATTGCAAAAGAGAGCTTAAAACCGCATGGTCTTCAATCAGTGATGACTAAAGTGGACAAGAACAAGGTCTCAATGTTCCCCCCAACTTCACACAGTACACTCTTCAAAGATCGGAAGATTGTTCTTCAACAGCCCATGCGACAAAAGCCAACAAGCATGCCAGGGATTTCATATGATGGCTCAGAAGATGCAAAAAAATTTGATATCGTTGAGCCAAGAGAAGAGCCTCGCTATGTGTGGATTGCCACAGACTTGTCCTTATGATGAGGAGAAGTTATTAATTCAAACAATAAAAGGAGTATCGCGATGTTTTTGCTTGGAGTTATAAAGACCTCAAAGGAGTTGATCCAAGCATATGTCAGCATACAATTCCATTGCGAGAGGATGCAAAGCCTTCCAAGCAACGTCCTTATACTTACAATGAGAATTTTGCACGAAAGATAAAAGAAGAAATAGACAAGCTCTTAAACGTAAAATTTATCTATGAGATTGAACACACTGAATGGGTCTCCCCTATTGTAGTGGTGCCCAAGAAAAATGGAAAACTTCGAGTATGTGTAAACCTCAAGAAGGTAAAGGCAGCTACTATACATGATCATTACCCTCTTCCAATCACGGATCATGTTTTGGAACGTGTTACATGGAAAAAGGTATATAGTTTCTTGGATGGATTCTCCGGTTACAATCAAGTGTCAATTGATCCGAAGGATCAACACAAGATAGCCTTTGCTACTGAAGATGGCATCTTTGCCTATCGTGTTATGCCATTTGGTCTAACAAATGCACCTGCAACCTTTCAGCGGTTAATGAGTCATGTATTCAAGGAGTACCTTAGGCTATTTCTTGAGATCTTCATGAATGATTTATGTGTTTACAAGAGCGTGATGATCATATAGAACACCTCAAACTTATGTTTCAAAAGTGTCAAGTTTATCGTATATGCTTGAATCCTGACAAGTGCAAATTCATGGTAAGACTTGTGTATATGCTTGAATCCTGACAAGTGCAAATTCATGGTAAGACAAGGGAAGATTTTGGGCCACATTGTTTCTCGCAATGGTATTTCAACAGATATGGATAAAATTGATGTCATTGTCTCATTAACTCGGCCTATCAACCCTAAAGGGGTACAAATATTCATGGGAGTGTGGCTATTATCGTCGATTCATCTACATGTACGCTGTCCTAGCCAGACCATTATATGCTCTTCTTGTAGAGTTTAATTGGACTTACGAGTGTGAGGAATCCTTTGAAAAGTTGAAGCAAGCATTAGTGTCTGCACCCATCTTAAGGACACCAGATTGGAACCAAATCTTTCATGTCCATATTGATGCTTCAAACTTTGCAATTGGATGTATTTTGGCTCAATCAGGAGAACATAATAAGGATTTTCCAATCTCATATGCTAGTTGACAGTTGAACAATGCTGAGAAGAATTATACCACAACAGAAAGAGAAGGTTTGTCCATGATATATGCAGTGAAAAAGTCTCGCCATTACCTTTTGGCAAACAAATTTATATTTTTTATGGACCATCAAGCACTGCTATATTTGGTGAATAAGCCTTTTGCAACTGGAAGGATTGTGAGGTGGTTTGTCATCCTTCTTGAGTTTGATTTTGAAGTGGCAGTCCAAAAAGGAACAACTCATCTTAGAGCAGATCATTTGTCTCGAATCACCTCTAGAGAAGCTCCTTTGGGTGTGGATGATGATATGTTAGATTCAACACTTTTCCTTGTAGAGACAGCTCCTAAATGGTCTGAACCCATCTTAGAAATTTTGACAAGTGGGCAGATACAACTAGTGGGTCCTAATGTGGACCTATGGCGACCATTCAAGTTCATCTGAGGGAGATTATATTGTCAGGGTAATGATGGAGTGTTGCGGCTTATACCTAACCCTGACCAATATGAGGAGATCTTGGAATGGGGGCACATGAGGGTATTGGTGGAATCCATGCATCAACTACTACTTGTGTGCGACGTATAACTCAGGATGGGCAATGGTGGCCTACCATGCATGCGGATGCTGAAAATTTTATTCGTAACTCTGCTTCATGTCAAATTCAACAACCAATTCATAATGTCACATTATTCCAAATTTCAACTACACCAAGTTGGAGTAAGTATATTGTGGACTATCTTTAGCATGGTCATACTGATCGAACAATTCCTAAATATCAAAAGCATGCTATTAAAGTTGAAGCGGCCAACTATATGCTGATAGAGGGCCAACTCTACAAGAGGGGCAAGGATGGCAACTTGCGCACGTGTGTATGTGAAGCTGACTACTTGAAAATCTTGACACATGCACATGCAGGTGTTGGGGATGGACACTTTTTGGGAAATACCACAGCTAAGTTGATTAGGTGGTCTGGGCTTTGGTGGCCAATCTTACAAATGGATGCTGAAGAATATGTAAAACATTGTGACGATTGTCAAAGGACCAAACCTCCCATCACAAAGGACAATATGCCATTGCGGCCTATGTTAAGCACACGTGCTTTTGCCAAATGGGGTATTGATTTTGTCGGTCCCATTAAACCTCCAACTCGTCACACGCATGTCGAATATATTATAATCGCAACTGACTAGAGGCAAAGGCTACAGTAAAAAATGATGCCAGAACCACAGCCAAGTTCTTGTATGAGTACGTGTTTACACGCTATGGCTTACCTATTGAAATCGTTAGTGATCAAGGTGTGCACTTTGTGAATGAGGTCATAGAGCTTTTACTTCAAGAATTTATGGTAATTCACAAGCGTTCTGCACCCTATCATCCCCAGACCAATGGTTAAGCTGAGAGTAACAAGATTCTCTGCATAGCACTCACAAAGAGTGTTGAGGGACATAGGACTGATTGGGAGCAAAAGTTGCACTCAGTTCTTTGGGCATATAGAACAACCTATAAAACATTTGTGGGCACAACCCCATTTGAGCTTGCTTTTGGGCTAGATGCAATTATTCCCATTGAATTTCTTGTACCTACTCTACGAGCTGCTAAACAATTGGACTGGAGTGGTCATGAGCTTTCTCAACGCATTGATGAATTGGAAAAGCTTGATGAGACCCGCTTATTGGCCGGTAATGGCGATGTATGCCGAGAAGAGGAGACAAAAGCAATGGTATGATCGAAATGTAACAACTGGCCGATTCAAAAAAGGGGACCTTGTGCTCTTGTACACACTTAAGAAGCATAAGAGAAAGCTCAAGAAACATGGCCTAGGACCGTTTGTGATTAATGAGCTTACTCCTAGTGGTGCAGTGCGTTTAGAGACACTAGAAGGTGAGCAAATGCTTAACTTCATTAATGCAAGTCGTCTCAAGAAATACAATGAACCATTAACTGAAGCCATGCTTCAACAAATGCATGCTGCCCACACACGGAAAGAAGCACATGACCTACTTAAACGTCAGGCTCAAGGAAGAAGCTAAAGCTAGAGTTGCAAAAGCTAAGGAGCGTCGCAAGGCTTCTGTGTTGACCTTACAGTTGGCTACTGATTAAACAATATGTCGATCCTTTCAATATTCACGTGTGTCTTCATCTTCATGAGACTACCTACTTTGTCTCTGCCTTAATTGACTCTGGTGCAGATTATAATGTTCTCTCATTTGACACATTAAGGGTCTCAAACAAACCATTGGGGTGGATGTAAGAGCACAAAGTCCTAATAACCTCCAAGAAGCTATTATGTATGCAGAGATCAATAAAGATAAATATGCATATAGAGGGCCAAAAAGAAGTGAAGTTAGGGCTGATTTGAATGCTCCAAATTTTGGAAAGTTTACAAGAGATGCTTCTTCAACTCCCACCATCCCTAGATATCCAACCATTCACTACAACACATCGGGGACATAACAACATTTTTAAGAGTGGCATTGAGGCCTTTGAGATGTTGGGGCAATATTTCACTGCCAAGTAGAGAAAATTCGTTGCCTATCATTGACAACGGTGAAATTTTGCTACATTTTTTGTTGCTCACAGCAGCAACATCTCACTGCTCAATCAGCAATGATTATAGTAGTGAAATTTTACTACTACACTATGATTTTTCTACTAAAAGTTTTTCCAGAGAATTGTTGAAGATTGAAATTAGGTTATACATGTCACATACATACATAAAATGATGATAGCCTTAAAGCCATGTTTGTATTGCTCTTGGTCAACCTCCTCTAAATTATTTTCTTCATTTTTATTATCGGCTTCTTCTAATAAGCCAGTTTGAGGTAGTACACGCACCTCATCTAGATATTTGGCCTCAACATATTGATTTTGAAAGATATGTTTTGAACGAGGGAAAACTTGTATAACATACGACTACTTTGGATCAATTTGATCGGCATAAAACACAATCTAAAATCACAAAGTAAAGGGGTTACACTTTCAATATACTACATCAAGCACTACAAGAGAATCATTATTTTTTGACGCTTAGTTTCCACGCCTGGTCACGTCATCGATATGTGCGTCGAAATAGCCGTCTCGAAATAACCCTCCAAATAGGCGTCGATGATGCATCGAAATAACCGTCGAAAATTTATTTTTTTAAAGTTTGAATTTATATATAATATTTTCTAGTTCCAACCCTGGGGTGTGTTTTAGCATTCTCTTTCTACCTCTTTGCAAGCATATGTGTCTATGAGAGAGAGAGAGAGATAGAGAGAGATGAGAGAAAAGAGAGAGAGAGAGAGAGGGGGAAGCGAGGGAGAGAGGAGGGTAGAACTTCCATCATGCTCTTTGAAGGAGAACAAATGCTAGCTCCTCCTCCTCATCACTAAGGTGTAATTAAGAAAGTGTCCTGTTTTACAATGAAATTAAAGTTCTTCATCAACTTGCTCGTCCTCAACAAGATCCATGGCTCCAAGTAAATCTATTTCTAGAAATACTCCATCATTGTTGTCAATTGGTGGAACCGATTGTCTTGCAGTAGTAGAAGGTCATTCATCTATGTCGTCATCCTCTTCTAGCTCTAGCATGAGAGATGTGGGATGTATCATAATCATACTCAGCTTGAATCTCTTCTTCTTCCTGGATTATCTCTAGTGTCTGTTTCTCATTCAAGCTGTATTTTCTCAATGAGTACACCTTTATCCGGTCCTAATCCAGTGTGAGCCTCACCTACTTCCTCAACTATTATGTCTTCTTCTTGTTCTTCTTGTTGTTCAATAGGTGCTAGTGGTGTATGTTGAACCATCACATGATCAAGGGGGGAGTTTCTCAACATCTGGCAAACAACCAACAACTATTTTCACCTCTTCAAATATTTGTTTTCCACATGGATTTATTTGGATCACAAACAACCATTTATGATATGTCAGGTCTTCCACAAAGATGACCTGCTCACAGTGCTCTGGTAGCACAAATGTGTCCCTTTGTTCTGTCCATATCTTTGTGTGGTCTACTTGAAGAAATCCACACTTATTTTTGCGTACAGTTACTTGCACCCCTTGAGTTACCAACTTGAACCATTTCACATCAAAAATTAACATATCAAACTTTCTCAATCTAACCTTGATAATATCTTGGATTGTTCCACAATAACCTAGCATGCCTACTTCACTATTGCCTCACTTGCACTTGAACGATTGTAGCCTTCACACCACAATCAAACGTTCTTCTCTTCTTATCTATTCCTTCTACTCAAAAGTGATGTCCGAGTGACCAAATGTCCCCAAACTTACGATACTACAAACATAATATAAAAGTACTTTTATTGTATAAACTCACGAAAGCACAACATAAAAGACAATGCGTAGATATCTCAAACTCACGTACATGGAAATCACAACCATATGCAAGCTCCTCCTCCTCATCACTTATTGATTTACCATTGCATTTTGCAGTACAGTTTTCTTGAGCCATTTATTAGAAGGAAAGTCTAGAAGAAGTGCAAGTTCTGTTGGGTATGGTAGTGTACGGGTTGTTCAACTCCTTCTAAAACTCAAATGAGCTTGGTCCCTTTCAGCCTTCACCAAGTTATATCTCTTGATCCATTTCTCCATAGCATGTGAGTTTAAGATGCAAAATTTATTGATCTTCTCACACAATGCTACCTCCATTGTTCTCACAAGGTCTTTCCCTTGTGGCTCTTCCCCAACTAGTCGATCATCTTTCTTGTGTCCATAATCTTGGCATATTGGGATCAGACGTACTGAGAAATTAAGTTATATATACAAGTGATTCTTGAACAAGCCATCTCGCTGCCATACTACCTTCAAGATGAGCTCTTTATGTGACGAACCAATCCGTTAGGTGTCTTCATAAATCTCTCCAAGAAAAACTTCCATCGGCTATGGACAACCCCAGCCACGGTGTGACTATCTTGAAGTTTGCTTGAAGTGCGAGCGACTGGGGGGCTTGGGAACTCTTTTCCTCCCTAGTACCTGGAACAAAACATAACCAAATTTTTAAATGGATCCTATCACTACAGTGGTTGTGGGAGGTTGGCTAACCCATGGGATTGGCTGGACTGATGGATCCCTAAAATGAGACTCAATTCTGTTATGGTACGATAGATGAAGCAAATCCCGGATAGTCTTTATTCTATGGAAAAGAATCAACAGCTAGGCCTCTTGATGAGGAAAAAAGCGTTGGTCTCTATGATTCAAGTACAATTCTTTTCCTTGATCTGATCATGTGACTTACGGGTTTGGTCGGATCAGTTTAGTTAGTTAAGGCTCTTAACTATGTTAGAATAAAACTATCCTGGAGGAATTGCCCATGCTTTCTGGGTGATGAGGGAAGTCTTTCCGAGTTTGGTCTTGGAAGAATCGAGGGATTAGTCTCTTGTTCGGATATCCGTGGGCGAGGCCTCGAGTGAGAGACTCTGCCCTGGTGCAAGAAGTGCTACTTCCGCTGCTAGCACCCCTCGATTTCGTTGCGCGGAGAGGGCAGGGATCTTTCATTGTTGCTCTTCCTTTGTCATGACCCAAAGTGCTTTTGGTAGCTTCACCTTCCCATTTTGGGCCCATAAGTGTTACACGCATTGAACCTCTTGTAAATCATCTCATTGTGCCTCGCTCTCCTTTGCTCCTATGATGGTTTTCCAAAGCACCTCGGCTATATTCTTGAAAATGTGCATTGGGTGAAGAAGATGGTTCACTAGAAGGTCATTTCAGTATGGAAGTTGATTGGAAAATGGATAGACACTTCATTCCTAGAGGTGTGTAGGTTAGATCTAGCTCCCATAAAGTCCTCCAATCACTGCTTTTCCATATGCGAGGAGACCGCCCTAGAATCCCTCACACAAAGGATGGTCCACTGGGAGATACTTCTTGTGGCCCTGTGGCCCTCGTATACTATCTTCTTCATAGACTTTGAGTACCGAGCCTCAAGTTGTGGCCCACATAATGGACATCCATTATACCCTGACACTAAAATCCCTTTAGAACATCAAAAAAGATTAGCATCGAAATATGTGTCGAAAAAAGCATGGAAAATTTATTTTCTCGACGCTTATTTCCACTGACTTTTCGACGCTTTTTTCCACCTTGATTTCAATGCTTTTTTCCACGGTTATTTTGACGCATATATCAACGGGCGCATGTTTTTACAGTAAAATAGAACCTCTCTTTTTTATGCATTTTGTTCACGTGCGTGCGTTTTGCTACCTCATCAGGTACGCCTCCTTTTTGCCCCCACTCCCCTCTCCTCTTGGTTACATGTACATGTGTTGTAAAATGTATGTGTGTGTGATTAAGGGTACTTTTCTTGTTTTTTACTTTCTTCTTTGTTTTGTAGGTTGTCTCTCTCTCCCAAGCTCTTCTCCATTTCCTTACCACTCAAGCACAGGTTCGCCTCCTTCTTTGCCCTCCCTTCCCTCTCCTCTTGGTTGTTAGATGTGTGTGTATCAGGGTTGAGGGATAATGAATGTTTTTGTTTTTTTTTTGTTCTTTGTTTTGCAGGTTCTCTCCCTCTCCCAAGCTCTTCTCCCCCTCCTTACCCCTCAAGCAGGTTTCCCTCCTTCCCCTCTCCTCTCAGTTGTGAGATGTGTGTGTATCATGGTTGAGAGATAATGAATGTTTTTGTTTTTTTTTTGTTCTTTGTTTTGGAGGTTCTCTCTCTCTTCCAAGCTCTTCTCCACCTCCATACCACTCAAGCAGGTGTGCCTCCGTCTTTGCCCTCCCTCCCCTCTCCTCTTGGTTGCATGTGCGTGTGTTGTGTGTTGTGAGATGTGTGCTCTTATTCATGTGTATGCTCTTATTCTGGGCTTTGTTATGTGTGTGTAGTGTTGAGATTCAAGCTCGATGTCAGCTTGTGCTAGCTGCGCTATGTGCTAACATGTTAGGTAGGAACATGTGTGAGACATAAATGACCACGTCTAGCTGGTCATAGTGTGTGGACATTAGCTAGGATTAGCTGAGTGTGGACACAACACATAGTGTGTGTTGTGTATTATGGATTATGGCGTTATGCATTGTGTGAGAAGGGAGATGGCTTCCCTCTATGGTTAGGTTTGCAATATACATTAGGGAAAGAAACCTTAAATTTGAAAGTTTTTTAGGGTCTCTAGATGGTTACATTCCTTCCATCATATTATTGTCTCTATCATTGGGATGCAACTCAAAGAGTATATCACCTTGAGGAAGAACATCCACCATGACACATCTCTGGACCTTGTCAAAGAGTCCTCTCAAACTAGACTTCAATGGTAAGATATTGATTAATTTAATAATAGAGTTGGAGCTCCACATATTCTGGCTATTCTCAACCTTCACATTCTAAAGTGGGAATAGATTCACATTCACTTGTTGGCTTGAAGACAAGATTGCTTCACATTTGCTATATGAATCTACAAGGATAATTGTTTTCTCTTCCATTTCTTAGTGTCGCACAATATCTACAGTTTTAAGGTGCAATGCAGAGCCACTAAAAGATTTAGGCTTCTCCATAATAATGCTATTTTTTTTACCTCTTTTCTCCTCAAGAAAATTAACCATTCTTAGATACCATATGTTTATAGAGTGCTTTCTTATTTACAAATGTGAGTTCTCCCTTTACTTTCATCGCAAGCTTACTTTACATATTTGTGTATTTAAGTAAAGAGTAATAAAGGTACTTAATTTTTACAAATTTAAATAAAGTGTATCATTATTTTCCAAAAAGTCTAGATCCAAAATTTATTCTACATGGGTGAGTGGGCATAATGGTTTGGTGAGGAGATGAATGGTTTGGCAGTTGAGGAGATAATAGTTGGTGGTGTGGTAGGGCTTTTAAAGAAAAACAATTTTAAGAGTGGAAGGCAATGAAAGTTTTGCCTACTCTCGCCCTCCTATGCACTTTGTCTCATTTATATTTTAGATAGAAATCCAACTTCATAAAGGGTTTTGTTTCCATAACCCTTCAAGAAGTTATTATTAAAAATATATTTTTATAGGGCCCTTGCATTCAAAACTGCACCTACTACTGTGCATAGGGTTTCCTATGAGCTCTATGTATGCATAGAAGGTTCTATCAAATGCACAAGATCTTTATGCGTAATGTAGCCTATGAGCTCTCTATGCATGCATAGATCCCTTCATGAGCTCTATTTATGCATAGAGTTCTCTATGCATAAAGAGTCCTATGTAGGTATAGGGCTCTTTATGAGCTTTGTGCATGGATAGATTGCTCCTATCCATGCATATAGTGTTCTATGAGTTTGCATAGGGCTCTCTATCTATGCATAGAGTTCCATATGCATGCACAGGGTTCTTTATGAGCTCTATGCATGCATAGAGGGATCTCCCAATGCATGATTTCTCTATGCATTTGCATAGCGATCTCTAAGAGCTTTATGCATGCATATAGTGCTCTCATGCATGAATTTGGCTCTTAATTTATGTTTCTTATGCATATGGGAAGGACTCTTATTCATAAAGGTCTATATTCCTATGAATTTGATCTTCTATGCCTATGCATTACCATATAGATATGTCTTTACATTATGCCTTATTATAGATGTGGCTAGACTTCTTTTGGAAATACACAGCTCTATTCATGCCTAAAGAGTGCTATGTAAATGCATAAGGCTCTCACTGAGTATGCATAGAAAGCTCTATGCATGCATAGGTTTGTCTTTTAGCTTTATGCATAATGTAGAGCACCCTATGCACTCTGTGATCTCTCTATGCATGCAAAGATTCCTTACAAGATCTATTTATGCATAGAGTGCTCTATGCGAGCTCTATTTATGCATACAGTGCCCTATGCAGGCACAAGGCTCTTTATGAGCTCTATGCATGGATAGAGTGCTCTCATCCATGCATATAGTGCTCTATGAATTTACATAGGGCTCTGTATCTATGTTTAGAGTGCTCTATCCATGCATATAGTGCTCGATGAATATACATAGGGCTCTCTATCTATGCATAGAGTTCCCTATGCATGCAAAGGGATGTATATGAGCTCTATGAATACACAGAGCTCTATAAGCTCTATGCATAGAGGGCTCCCCAGATGTATGATTTCTCTATACATTTGCATAGAGCTCTCTACTATAAACTCTATGCATGCATAGAGCACTCTCATGCATGCATTTAACTCTTAATTTATGTGTCTTTCCACATGGTCTTAAATAGAGACCTCTCATGCATAAAAATCTATATTCCATTACATTGCCTCTATGCCTATACCTTACCACATGCATATGTCTTTACTTTATGTCTTGTTGTACCAGTACTAGCTCTTCGTTTAAAAAGGACTTTATTCCTTTGCATTTTCTCTATGCCTATGCCTTACCATATGCACTTGTCTTTGCCTTATTCCTTGTTGTAGATGTCTCCTGTAGGTGTTGCCACCAATGGCCGGCCATTCTTTGACAAGCGTCACCACCTTAGACCATGATTGTAAAAGGTCACCAAATGAGTAGACCTAGTCTTTTGTTTTTATCATAGTTGACCACTTGAAAGTAGCAACTTATGTATCAAGGGGGGGTGATGACATACTGTAATACCACACGACCACAAGTAGCATGTTTCACTAAGGGGGGGTGATGGATCTTTTGTAACTCCCATCCTACCACCTTGTAGTAGCCTATACATCATTGCACTAGGGGGGTGTTGAGATTTATGGTGCCATTGAAAATTCTAAAGCACGAAGATGTCAGGTCTATTTTGCCTGCTAGAAATGGTGTAAAACAGGACCATTTCTATGCAGCAAAAATAGTAGCAAGTTTTTCTGCTATTTTTGTTGCTGAGAGCAGCGATCGCATTGTGTGAAAAAAATGGATGGGGCAAACTTGGGAGTCATTAGAGGACTCCCCACTCTACCCTAGCTCTTTGTATTTTGATACACATAATAAAACTTGAAAAAAGAAATAAAAACTCAGAAGAATGCAAGTGAACAAAATATATTTTTTACTACTAGATTGGTAAGGCCTTGGCCAAATACAAAAAATGGCAAGGAAGATATGGCTAATCAAAATCTTCATCGGATTCCTCTGACTCGTTTTCATCTTCATCTTCACCTTCTTCACCCACTTCACGTTCATAGTCCAGATCTTCCTCTTCCTCTTCCTCTTCATCCTACATACATGCAAACAAGAGTAATGTAAGATTCCTCCCCAACCCCTCATGTTGTCCAGTTTCTTCCCCTGTAATTAATCCCCTTTTCAGAATAATAAAAGATCTTGTTTCTACCTGTTTTGGCTTAGAGAGAGAAAATATTCTAGAGAGAGATGATTCAATTTTTAGATATCTGTGGATGGGAAAATATCCCTTCATATTAAAATAAATTTTCTCCAAAACAGAAGTTTAAAAAGAAATTCCTAAGGTGCTTTAGAAATAAATTATAATGTGCACAAAAGACCTTGGCCTAAGGGTCCAAAAATTTGGATTAAGGTTCTTATGGACCAATAAGATTAGTCCAAATGTTAGGGGAGGAGATAAATTGAAGAATAAAAGAAACCCCCCCCCCCCCAAAAAAAAATTGAGTAAATGCTCACATAAGATGAAGAGTGGTCTAAGGACCAAAGAAAACAATTAAAAAACTGAATTTTGACACCTCAGAGTGGGGATCTCCCCTCATGAAGTAGGCACCTTTTTTCTCATCATTATCCCCAATGTTTAATCAATAAAATGAGATATTTTCTTCTTTCCTCTCTCCTGTTCAAAACTAGATCCAAAAAGTAAGCTGAACTGACCCAAAAATGGTCAAAAATTGACCAAACTGATTTGGAAAAATCTAGAATCAGTTTGCTTGGTTAGAGGCTCACTTTTTCCTATAAATAGAAGCCTCCCCCTTTGTAAAAGCTTAATGGTGTTTATCACTGTTACTTTACTCCTGTCCTAAGCCATCTACTTTGAATTTCTTAATAATTCAATTGTTTTTGGCCTAATCCTCTCCAAAGTGATTTGGTAGCCACTCTTGCTTCAAAGAGTAGAACCCTCAATCCCTCAAGCCAAAGGAGAGCTTACAAGCTTCATGTAAGCTAATTTTCTTACTTATTTACAAATTTTAAATCTATGGTTTTCTTAATTTTTATGTTTTGTAGTTAATTGAATTAAATTCAAATGCTATGCCTTGATGAAAAGGCCACCCCCTTCTCTTCTTTACATTCCAGCCTTCCTTAATCCTAGAAAGATTAACTAAGGGATTAATTAAACTCTTCTTATTGTTTACTCGAGTCTTGAATTTAGAAAATTGTGTAGATTAGAGTTCTATAAATCTAGTTTGGGTTAATTTAAGTCAAATAAAGAATGGTAAAAATGAGAAATGGTCAGCCATACAAAGGAGGTTATGGCAAAATTTTCCAGAATTTTGTGGAAAAGAAAGTTTATTTTTATGTTATTCCAAAAGAGTAATTCCCACCATTTTTGCATCTAAAAGAAATATTCTAATTACTCCATGTACATATTCATCTATGAATATGCATGGATATCATTGATATTAATTATAAAATTGATTTTTATGCATGGAAAGATGCATAATGGAAATGTTTTTATTATAAAAGTGTTATTCTCATTAAATTTAATTTCTATGCATAGAAAGATGCATAATGGAAATTTCTTCATTATAAAAGTGTTATTCTCATTAAATTTAATTTCTATGCATAGAAAGATGCATAATGGAAATTTTTTTATTATAAAAGTGTTATTTTTATGAAATTTAATTTCTATGCATAGAAAGATGCATAATGGAAATTTTTTTATTATAAAAGTGTTATTCCCATTAAATTTAATTTCTATGCATAGAAAGATGCATAATGGAAATTGTTTTATTATAAAAGTGTTATTCTTAATAAATTTAATTTCTATGCATAGAAAGATGCATAATAGAATTTTTTTTATTATAAAAGTGTTATTTTTATTAAATTTAATTTCTATGTATAGAAAGATGCATAATGGAAAATTTTTTATTATAAAAGTGTTATTCCCATTAAATTTAATTTCTATGCATAGAAAGATGCATAATGGAAATTTTTTATTATAAAAGTGTTATTCTTATTAAATTTGATTTTTTATGCATAGAAAGATACATAAAGAAATCTTTTTATTATAAAAGTGTTATTCTTATAAAACTTGATTTTTATGCATAAATAGATGCATAAAGAAATTCTTTTTATTTTAAAAGTGTTATTCATATTAAAATTGATTTTATGCATGGAAGGATTTTTTTACTAAAAGTATTATTCCCATTGAAGTTGATTTTTATGCATAAATAGATGCATAAAGAATTTTATATCAAAATTAGAATTCTCTTATATTCTATGTTATAAGTATTTGATAAATGAATAATTAAATACTCTAAGAGATAAATTTCTATCGTTTTATATTCACACGGATTAATAGTGTGACATGATCTCATGAGGGGAGCTATACCACAACCGAGATCTAGCACCAGAGCTTGTTCTACAAAAGAAAATCTAAGATAATAAAAAATGAAACTTGGGGAGTGCTCAAGTTTGCCTCACATCTCCCTTGAATAGTTTGTGATGACGATGGTGTAATTCTATGATGATCCTCCAAGATATAGTGGGTCCATGCATCCTTGTTTTTTTATACTTGATGCTTATCAAAGAAAAATCTTCTCTATCCCACAAATATAAGTGGTTTTCCTCCATTGTGATGAGTAAACATCATAACATAGAAGAATGCAATTAGGCAACAATGAAAAGAACAACATCATTTAATAAGAAACCTAAATACAAGAAGAAATTTAATCACAAAGGGCATTTTCAACGATGTACTCATGGCATATCCTCTCCATATTGTGTGGAATAGCCATACATGGATTTATCTACCATGACCACTAACATCACCACCTTCATCTCATAAACTCTGGCATAGCACTCCACCCATGTGAAAAATAGGACCTAGCAATAGAGTACAATATGTTGTAATGAGTGGACTTTATAGAGGCACAAGATACAAAAAAAAAAAAGAAATAAATCTCATTGAACTCTTACCTTAAATGGGAAAAATCAAAGACAACCTCCCACTAGATTGGATGAAAGTGTAGCCACCCTACTATTCACATGATCCTTGATAGCTAAAATTCAAGCTATCATGCCACAAACTACATGCAATTCTTTCCCACTAGGGAGGTCAAGTAATACAAAATCTAATACCAACCACCATTTTTTCCCTTTTTCATGAACTCTATACTAGACTTAGCCCCCGCAAATAAGAAGAAATCATGAATCTTAGCATACATATCATTCATCTTTCTATGTGCAAAATTAAATCCCATCATGACATAACCTCCAATAAGACAACCATACATGGCATGACAACTATGTCCAATGGCACTATCTTGTGAAGATGAGAACAATAAAAAAAGTAAGTAACCACTTTATCCATATCCATACTACCTGCAAAAACAAAACTCGCTCTTTTAAGTCATGAGTCCATTTACAAACTTATTTCACCAACCGAAAGAGGGGAGACAAACACATTTTTACTATTAGTGTAAATTTGGATGCAATTGTAGCCACCCTATGCTTGACATAATCCTTGAAAACTAAATTCCAAGCTAGCAGGCCACCAACTACATGCAATTCTTTCCCACTAGGGAGGATAAGTAATAACCACTTCACCATTTTTTTCCTTTTTCATGAACTCTTTACTACACGGCCCCAAATAAGAAGAAATCATGGATCTTAGAATACATATAATTCATTTTTCTATGTGCAAAATTAAATCCCATCATTACATAACCTCCAATAAGACAACCGTACATGGCATGAGGACTATGTCCAACGGCACTATCTTGTGAAGATGAGCACAATAAACAAAGTAAGTCATGAGTACATTTGCAAACTTATTTCACCAACCTGAGGAGGGGAGACAAAACACATTTATACCAATAGTCTAAATGTCAAGCACTAAGTCCATGAATGATGGTGATGGTGGATGGTTCTTAAGATGCTATATATGAAGATCCAAAATAATAGAGTGAATTTTTAATACATTATTTTCCTCAAATCAAAATATTATATCTCCAACATAGAGTAAAAATAAAGCATTCCTTCTCTTGTATTCTTCTTAGTATTTTCTCAAAGATGAGGCTTTGTTTGTGTTTATAGATCTTTTGGTAGCTCTTATGCCTCTTCTTCGTGTGGCATACTTCATGTATAGATCATACTCATAAGTAAGTACCTAGCCCACAAAAAAAGTACCTAGCCAACCAAAAAGTCTAAGCACCATGGACAAATAGGTTAACTCCCATTGGGAGAGGAGATTGTGGATGGAAACTAGGTATATACAAGTAGCAGGAGTGGATATCTTTGTTCAACACCTATAATACCTTGGAAGATCTTCTATCTTCTTCTCATTCTTCAAATATGTGAGGTATCTAATTTAATTTAAATAAAAACAATTAATAATTATTTTATTTGAGTTGACTAAGCTTAAAAATGTATAACCAAAACCATAGAGTTAAAATTTATAGGCACGAATAAACAGGGCATTCTTAGGACTTCTTTTTTGTGTGGAAACACATTTTTCCTACCTAAAAAAGACCCTATGATCTATTTAATGAATCTCTACCTTCTTAATGCTTATGATTTCTCCATTTGCAGCATATTTTACTTTCCCTCCTTATATGAAGGGTAGAGATCATGTGTTTTCTACCCTCCAATTTGATGTCCTATAGGCTAAGTGTGTAGTCAGTCTCACGAGCACTAATGGCCATGCCATTCTTGACATGGTCTATTATTTCTTTAGAGTATTTATATCATGGTTCTCTATCTTCTTTAGAAAAACTTCTGTAGCTAGCCATCTTAAAAACATAAATACCACAAGAAATATTATAAGTTTGCAAATAACTCAAAGTCACAAAACTAGAAAAGCCATCTTAACTATACTATTTAAAAGAAGTTCTCTTTAATTTACAAACAAATATGAGTAACAGTGGTCATTATGTGTAGATAAGTCCTCACATGCATACACGTACTAGGTGGATGAATTGCTCACATGCATACATGTACTAGGCCATATATGAGGACATGTGGATGGAAGGCATGTAAGAGGAGTGGGGTGGATAAAGAGGAAGGGATGGATGGAGGGGAAGTTGGTTGGGGAGAAGAGATAACGCAAAGCTATGCAAACATCAAGGCCTCTAGCAAAAAGAGGGCCAAAATTTTCCTAGGTGTGATGGTGACGGAGGAGCAAGAGCTTGAGTGTGTCATGCTCACACAAAGGAGCGCATTGTTAATTAGAGGAGAAGAGATTAGGAAACGCAATTATCTTCTTTGCATATATTTTAACTTAGCACATACCAAATATAAGCCACAATAGGATTGGCAAATTCATTCTCTTACTTTTTGGTACATTCTAACATATGTTATATTGAGTTTCTCTCTCTGTGTGTGTGTGTGAGAGAGAGAGAGAGAGAGAGAGAGAGGGAGAATTTAAGTATTTATGTTTGTAATTATATTGATTGCATAGATATTAAGTATAAAAGTTTTAGAGTAAACTTATTTTCAATAACCAATTAATCATATGTGGTTCAATTCTCCACATAGGCAATCCATTCTCTATACAAAAAATTGCATTACCTAGATAAAACTCCATATTTCCTATTCATTTTCCATACAAGAAATTGGATTACCTAGATATTAGCCCATATTTCTTATATAAGTAATTGAAGTATCTAGATAGGAAATTGAATTACCTAGATATGGGCCCATATTCTCTATATAGGAAATTGAGTTACCTAGATATCGGCCCGTGTTTCTTATGTAGGGAATTGAATTACCTAGATATTGGCCCATATTTCTTATATAAGAAATATAATTACTCAGATATTAGCCCATATTTCTTAAATATGGAGGATTGAGTAAATGGAGAATAGGAAATTTCCAGCTACATAACTAGGAAATCTCATGAAGTTCACTATATAGGGAACCACCAACAGCATCGTTATCGAACACAAGCGGTTCAAGTAGCGGATCTCATGATCTATCCTTCTGCTTTGAAAAGGAAGTCTAGATTTCTGATTTCTTGTAAAGGCATAAAATAATGCTCATTATTATCCACATTACGACTTGTGAGTTGCACAGTAGTTTCGTATGTGGGTTTCTTCATGACAGGAAGCTGATTAACATCCATTACGACTTGTGAGTTGGAGAGTAGTTTCGCTTCGTGACAGTAAAGACGTCATCCGAACTCCAAAGCTAAAGATCAAAGCAGGTCCATGCGTGCCGGTTGAAGGAAAGAGTCAGTGCGTAGCCACAACGAGGTGGTTGAAAGCATTGTTTTCAAACACTGATCATAATACTTTGAAATATTGTTTACCTGTATGGATGGAGTCCTCGCAACGAAACCAATGCCCCGTGTACAGATTTAGCTATACAAATACCGCAATGATCTATGTTATCGGTGCAGTCCACATCTACGACAGAGGAATCTCTGGGTCTCAGCTCGACTTTGAAGACAACGTAGGTAGCGGAATCTACGGCATAGATTGGCACCACCTTCTACTTCCTCGTATTCTCGATCTGCTTCCGCTTGGCAGCTTCTATTGCAGATCTACAAACATGCTGATACACAGCAGCTCTAGCAAGTCATTACCCCTGCAGGCGAAACACAGAAACATCGGCAAGGTCTAAGCATCACACGAGATGAGCTTCGTGACTACTGGCTGGAGCTCACAGATCAAAGCTTCGATAACCGGCTAAAACTCTTCTTTGAAATCTAAGCAATTTTTTCAAAGCTTTACACAAGGTGGGGATGCCATGCTAATAAGACCTTGTCTTTTTGCCTTATTCCACCTTGATAATATATATTGAAAAACAATTAATAAGTTTATATTGGTTCGATCCGCAGCTTATATGTGACTTCTATAGTAGCCATGCTTGCATTGTTCATATCCTTTATTTTCTATGAGTATAAGTTGTTTTAAGTATCCATGCTTGCATAGTTCATATCCTTTATTTTGTATGAGTATAAGTTGTTTTAAGTATCCATGCTTGCATAGTAACATTTTTGGTATCTTTATTAGATTATTGTATAGTTGTGTAAGCTTTTCAAAGTTACATTGAGTTTAATTTGCTCACATGGATACTTGCAATTTTGTTGTTGTTACAGGGTAGTGTAGTAGCTTTCCTTGTGTGGGTTTTGGTGGATCCGAACCATCTTACGTGCTGCTATGAGTCTAGTTTCGCTTTTCAAGAGTCAACCTCTGACGTCACAAGCTCACAAGCTCAATGTTCAAACACCTCCACCTGGTTCGTTTGATGCAACAAATCTTGCGTGGGAATCTTCTCTGAATCTTCAATCAAAGTTTGACATCCAACAAATAGCATACATTCCTTAGGATCGCATGGCTGACTTCAAGCCTACAGTGTCAAACAGGCTGGATGTCCCCACAAATTTCCGAATACATTCGAAGAAAAGCAATCAGGCAGGCTCATTAAAATTTTCGACCAAAGATAGTTACTTATCATCGATCGGGTAAGTTTCAAATTAATGCATAACTATGCAGTTGTAATTTTATTGGTTTTAAAAGTTCAAAATCCAACTATTGCATTTTTTATAGCCTCTCTAGAGAGGCGAAGTCCACTGGAGTTTCTAGGATAAATTGTGCATATAGCATCTTAGCAAAATAGAGTGGAGCGTCGGCGTTATGGAGAGGACGACCGTACACCTCCAAGAAAATGCGCTCGGCATTAATTTTGATATCATTGTGAGTGCAACGTGAAATCTTCCATCTTCCCTTCTTAATCTCGCCATCTAGACATGGCCATATTTCCTTTATCATCTCTGTGGTTACGCGTTTGTTTATGTCTTTCCATTGGGCATAAGTAGGATTTGTCCATTTCGACAACCTGCATGCTGTTCTTGTAGCTTCACGGGCTGTCAAGCCATGTGCAAGGGCCTTCATTCGCTCATATGCCTTCTTGGCTAACTCTTGATTCTCCTTTGCTTGCGCCTCTGCCATATCTGCATGAACGTAAATGACTTTAGGATTTTAATGAACTGTAAAGATCAACGTAAGATAAATTGACCATTACCCTCAAAAACTTAAAGTTTAATACCACGAGAGGAGATATGTATTGCAAAGACTCAATGAGAAATATCCACTTGACTCCAAAAATACTTCAAACAATGCGCACACATCAAATTTTGAAGAGAAAATATAAACTTAAACACCACAAGAGGAGAGAGATATTGCAAAGACTCAATGAGATAATATTTCAAACAATGGACACATCAAATTTTGAAGAGAGAAACAAAGTGCCATTCTTGAAACTTAATCTCCTGATACTGTATCATTACAAAATTGGGGTGAATGACACCGATAGCTCTACAAGAGGACGTTGTGCCCTCGTTGGGTCAGTATTTAGTGATCTAAAAAATTCCACTACTTGCAAAATTGATTTTCCCTCATCGCGATTAGGCAGGCACATCCAATTTTTGACTCTATAAATAATAGTATCCATGGTAACTTTGTCATAGGAACTATTGTCCATCAACCACAACTCTTGTACTTTATGCCAAAAGTCATATAAAGTTTGTAATAAATATCCTGAAGCAAAAACATCAGATGCAGGAGTGTATGCATCTGCCAAAAACGGATGATAAAGTTCCGGGGCTATCCACAGCCGTTTATTTCGCTCTCTGTGTGTGTAGGAGACCGCCTGTGCCACCTTCTCAGGGTTCTTGTCTGCTTTAAATACAAAATTGAGAGACACCCGTTTTTTGGGCGCTCTCAGCAGTAACCCCCAATCGATAATACCTACGCGTGGCTTCAACTCTTTTGTAAAATCCAACACTACATTGAATGGATGTAGGTCGGTATGTACAATTCCTGCCAGATGTGCTGCCGCTAGGCCCTCCACCAGGGCATGCATAATATGTGGCATGGTTATTACTATTTGTTTTATTTTAGAAAGTTCTAGATGACTTAAAGGAATATTATCGGGCGGGGGTTGTCTCCATCCTCGATCCAAACGGAAAATTGCTCTAGTGAACTCACTGAATCTGAAGGGGACCTTCAGAAGAGTATCACCAAGCGAGCCGCCATTATAGTATGGAAAAATAGTGATCCAAGGAGATTCTTTTGTGAAGGCAATACACCTAACAATTGATGGGTGTAGAACCTGCATGCCTTGCTCTGCCTGGAAGCTCTCGAACTTGGCGCTACCTTCTCCTTTGTAGTGCTTTCCGCAAAAAGTAATGTGCTCTGGCAAAAATGATATACCTTTAACTGTATACTCTTTTACTGTGCCAAAAACACCAGAGCCTATTGTTCGCCCTTCGAACAAAGCCTCGTGCGGGATGCCAATGAGGTGTGTGCACATAGAATTGTAGATTGTACGATTAATGGCACCTGTCCCACTCGCATCTGCCTGGCTGGACGTTGCAGCGATGTCCTGGGCAATGCGCACTCTTTTGGGGAGTGACTCTGCATCCAGCGCCTTCATGCGCTTGCTCTTGGCTCTTTGCTTGCTCCATACAACGTCCCATAACTGTAGACGATGCATATTAGCTTCAGGCGGGGCAGCATCTCTAAGATCATTACATGCTACACGCATGCTCCCCAAAATGGTTCGTGTTATATGTTGATGGTTGAAATCTGCTATCTTCTGTCTATCAAGCAACTCAGCGTTGCCTCCGCTTCGAAGTCGACGCTGTGCATTTTCCCATATCTGGTCTATTAGATCTCGCATGAGTATCTCAGACTCATTGATCTTTTTTATGACGTCATCAGCACATTGTGACACCATGATGACTGCTTCAATGCGAATTGCTCGTAGAATGATTTTACGCTCTTTAGGGAAAAGCATGTTGGTCGTCTTCGTAAATCTAGCAAATATCACTAAACACAAAAAAACAGAATATTAAACAACATTACTGAAATCAACATCAAGCAAACGTGAGAGAACAGCAACAAGTGTATCATTACTTATCAATGTTCAAACAAAAACGAAATATCAAATAATTTTACTGAAATCAACATCATCCAATACATCATCAAACGTGAGAGAACAGCTACAAGTGTATCATTACTTATCAATGATCAAACAAAAACGGAATATCAAACAATATTATTGAACTCAACATCATGCAATACATTATCGAACGTGAGACAACCGTAACAAGTGCATTATTACTTATCAAGTGTATACATGTTGCACTCCTCATCTACACATCTATCGTGACAGAGAGAGAAAGAGAGTTGTGAAGGGTATTATGAGAGAGAGAGAGAGAGAGGGGGGGGGAGGAAGAGAGAGAGAGGTGTGACAGATAGAAAGAGAGGGAACATTAGATGACATTTTTAATAGTTTTGTGAGTTCCTAAAGAGAGGAAAATAATGTTTTGTATTCCTAAAGCACTCCTCATCTACACACCTGTCGTGATAGAGAGAGAGTTGTGAAGTGTATCATGAGAGAGAGAGAGAGTTGTGAAGTGTATCATGAGAGAGAGAGAGAGAGAGAATTGTGAAGTGTATCATGAGAGAGAGAGAGAGAGAGGAGAGGAAGAGAGAGAGTTGTGACAGATAGAGAGAAAAACGTTAGATGACATTTTCAATATTTTTGTGAGTTCCTAAAGAGAAAAATAATGTACTGTTTTAATTTTTAAGTAAATACAGGGAGAAAAAAGAAATTATTAGGAATTATGTATATTTTAAGAGAAAAAAAAAAGAAATCCTTATCTACACATCTATCGTGTTATGAAGTGTATCATGAGAGAGAGAGAGAGAGAGAGAAAGAGTTGTGAAGTGTATCATGAGAGAGAGAGAGGGGGGCAGGAAGAGAGAGAGAGATATTCATTTTTTCGAGTTACGAATCACGATATTATAAAATAAAACGTTTAGACAATATGATGTAAACTTTGATCCATGAAATACTCATGCCGCATTAGCAACCAAGTATCGCATGGATCAAACACAATAAAAACAATACAAGTAAAATCAAACAAATTTACGACATTTTTTTGACCGCATTAACGATCATATACCGTAATATGCAAACAAATTTACGACATTTTTTCGACCGCGTTAACGATCAAATGCCGCACTATGCAAAAAACAATATATGCACTAGCGGACGACACCAACTTGCCGCGTTAATGACAAAATGCCGCCCGATTCTATGGGAATACGAATAGGATACGAACATACACTGGTCGCGTTACCGACCATATGTCCGCATTTGACAAAGGGAAGGGAAGGGAAGGGAAGGTGACATCGCCATAACGATACTATGCTTGCCGCGTTACCGACTCTAGTACCACTATGGCGTGCCATACTTACCATAGGACACAGACTAGCCGCGTTACCGACTAAGTGCCCCAGGGTAAGCACCATTCCGAAGAATGGCCTTACACACACACCCCTCGTGTGGCGGACCACCCACATCCTGCCGCGCATTGCGACAATGGACAGAGGCCCGCACGAACACACACCCACACACACATCCCTCGTGTGGCGGACCACCCACATCTTGCCGCGCATTGCGACAATGGGCGGCTGCCCACACGAACACACACCCACACACACACACACACACACACAAACACAAGTCTCATTACATGTGTATACTGTCAGCAATCCCGGGCCCATATATATAGAAAATTGTACCCCGACGGGCTAGATGACGACCCCGCCGGGACCCGCCGAGGTTTCCTTTTTCCCGACGGGACCGTCGGGTATTGCAAAACCCCGGCGAGATTTTATCCGGTTATCAGGGAGCTTCCCACCGGCTTTTTTGGGAATATGTTAACAAGTTAACATGTTAACACATGTTATTAACAAAAAAAAATTTATGATCACGTGAATATAAAATCATTGTCTGTGACTAACCTTATCTTCTTTTATAGGCACGCAAGCATGTCATGAAGATTTGTCTCAAAAACTACAACAAATTGTCAGTGAAACCCTCTTGAATTTTGGTATGTGTGGATGCTTTTTTTGATCGATCGTCTCCATACATAACATATGGATGAACTAAACCCATGTGTATTGTTTCATATGGTAATAATGATCTTCTAACATTAACTAAGTTCTTGGCTCTCCAAATGCAAGCGTCTATGCAACAAGCCAAAGCATCGAGGGTCTTATTAGTGACATACCCACCCCATGAGTTACGGGCTTCAGATAACGGATTTGGGAATTCTCTTGCCCTTGTGAAGCCATTCTTTAAGGCTAGCTGCCATAAGAAGTTTCGTAGAAGGAAAGAAGAGGTTAGAGCCTTGTCTAAATTGTTGGAGCTATATATAGCTTGCCCAATCTAACCCTAGGTCTCACCTATATATACCTAACCTCGGTATACTTCTCACACACTTTTGGGAGCTATCTTTGGTGTATCGTGTCTCTCTTTCTCCTTCCTTCAACATGGTACCAGAGCCGCTCGTTCCCGTTGTGCGCGCAAAAAAATCTACGTGCATAAAATATTTTGCACTCTTCAAAAACTTAAAACAATCATAACTGTTTCATATGATATCGGATTTCAATGATCTAAGAGTCATTTTGAGGGTTTTAAGGCGTTCTGAGATTGTTTGTCACATCAGATTCGTCAAATTTTGCACTACAACAATTTTAATCACATAGAAGAATACTTTATCAATGGTGACCAATTGATGCATCGATTATCTCTTGCGTACACTTCATGGCTTCATGTATACAAATTGGATCTTCTCTTTGAGTTCTACGTGGATCTTCTCTTAAAGTTCTTGACTCCAGTTCTCCATCACATATTTCCAAGAATGTTTCTCTTTTCCTAATTATTTCTAATCATGTTCTAGTTTTGTTTTATATCACAGATTTGGATACATGTTTTTCTTTCCCTTATATTCATTATCTACTCTAAGAGTTCTATGTGGATATTCTCTTCAAGTTCTCGACTCTCGTTCTCCATCACATATTTTCAGGAATGTTTCTCTTTCCCTAATTATTTCTAATCATATTCAAGTTTTATTTCATATCACAGATTTGGATGCATGTTTTTCTTTCCCTTATATCCATTATCTACTCTAAGACTATTCAATTCTTCATTGACTCTAAGCCTATTCAATTCTTTTCTATTGCGTACTTACATAAAAATCAATATTGACATAGCATATCTATTTTATGGAGATTATTGCTTCTATGTGGTATTATTACTACTCGCTACTACAGATATGAGTTTTCATGGCTTCCTCTATGTTTATATTTTCTAACAAAGTCTGATTGTGAGTGTGCATGTAGAAGGTAAGATATCAAGTCACTTTGTACATGAAATAATTTAAAAGTTAATCTTTTCGTGAGTTCAAGTACATGTTCAAGATTATGAGGAAGAGGAAAAAGTTGCATGTGCAGGTAAAGAAGCTTTGATCTAAGTTGCAAGTATGTAAAGAAGTTTTTATTTTAGTTACATGAGAGGAAAATAAGCTTTGATCATCTAAGTTTTGATTTTAGTTACATGAGAGGAAAATAAGCTTTGATCTAAGTTGCATGTAGAAAAATAAGCTTTGATCTAAGTTGCATGTAGAAAAAGAAACTTTGATCTAAGTTATATGTGGGTAAGGAAGATTTTATCTAAGTTGCAGGCGGGTAAAGAAGCTTCAATCTTTTTGACATTTTACCACTTTCTTAATATTTAAAGCTAACAATTGTGTGTTTTTGTATGTGATAACAATTGTGTATCATGTGGACACTTAAGCACTATGATTAGATATAGGCTTGCTCTGTAGCTTTTTCACATGCTATGGTTTTGATCCATTTTTCATAAAATTGAAGCTTGTTCACATGCTATGAGTTTTGATCATCACATCATGCTTTATAGTTCTAGAACTAGTTTTGGCATGTATACATTGCCTTCTTACAATGTTTATAGGCTATGTATTTTAATGCGAAATACTAATCTCTTGAGCCTTTTGTAGAAAACATATAATTTTGGTATGTATACATTATCTTATAATGTGTAATAGGTTTTCCTTTTTTTTCCATGGATGGCATAGGTATTTTTGTGATTGATGTAAAGATTTTACAACTTTACGTAAACTTTAAGATAACTTCACGTTTGTGCTGTTTGGCCTTAAGATTTTGATGAGCCATTTGGCCTTAAGATTTTGATTAGCTACTTGGCCTTATAATCTATGTCATTTGGCATTCTGCTTAATAATTTGATGAGCCATTTGGCCATATAATTTATGATGTTTGGCCTTATGCTTAAGATTTTAATGAGCAGTTTGGCCATATAATTTATGCCGCTTGGCCTTATGCTTAAGATTTTGATGAGTTGTTTGGCCATATAATTTATGTCGTTTAGCATATCATTTTACATACTCTGAGTCATTTGGCCATATAATTTATGTTGTTTGGCATATCATTTGTCATAGCAGCAAAGCTATGGCAATTTTTTTTAAAATAATACATATCTTACTTTTGTGCATAATGCTAAAAGAGGACTTTCTACCGTATTCTAGACATCCTATGCAAAAAGAATGACTTTCATCATATTCATGGAAAATAAATTTTTTGTAATTATGCATAATTAATTGATTATGAGAAAAGAGTAATTTTTAGTTTTTAAAAAAAATTATACAAAAAGAGGAATTCCCATGATATTCGAGATCCAAATAATTAAATGTTAAAAGAGGAATTTTTGGCATAATTCAAATTATGAGTATTTATCAAAAGTGAAATTTTGAGTATTATTATTTTTATTGGGAAATATGGGTAGAATTTATTTTTATAAATCCCATGCATCTTTTATTCAAAAAGAAGAATATTGAATATATCTTACTTGAGAAATTTGAGAAAGAACGTGAAAATATCCATCGAGAAAACTTGGATAGTTCTTATTCAGAAAAGGGAATCTGGAGCTTCCCTCTTTCTTCAATCCCCATTGATGGCTCCATCAACATACTTAACCAATTGATTGGTTGGGGGCCTCTACCGTGAACAAAGAATCAAGCAATTTGTAAGGTAAATGGTGAATTTTGATCTTTTCTCTATTTTCTCAATGTTTCTCTCTTCTCAACCCCTCTCAAGCTTGAGAAGCTTAATTGGAATGGTTTTTGAATGCTATTGAAGTTAATTGATGAATGGTAGTGGCAAGTTACATAATTTGATGAATGCTATTGAAGTTAATTCATTAATGATAGTAAAGAATTACATAAATTTCCATTTATACTTAAATTCTAATGGTTTTTATGTAATTTCTCTCTCTCACTCAAGAAATGGTCATACTCATGACCCATTCTCAATCCAAATGAAGTTTGGATTTTTATGTAATTTCTCTCTCTCACTCAAGAAATGTCATACTCATGACCCATTCTCAATCTAAATGAAGCTTTTCATAAAGCTTTTCCTTAATCCAAGATTAATCTATGCTTGAGGTCAAATTAATGGCTTTTTTCTATGCTTTTAGTTTATGTATTTCATGAATATTGATGATTCAATCCATTATTGGGTTAATGATCCAATTAGGGATCATTCTAATCATTTCCTTAATGATAAGCTTTATCCTTCAAAATAAATTGAGATTTATCAGTCATAGTAGCGGAGCTATGGTAAATTTTTTATAAAAATTACACATAAAATAATTTTATTCAAAGCATGAAAAGAGAACTTCCTACCATATTCTAGGAATTATCATCCTAGATTAATTGAAAGAATTTTATTGTAATCATGGAGAAATTAATTTTTATGTTATGCATAATTGATGATTATTTTATTATAAAAGTGTTACTTTTATCATATTTGGATTTCATGCATAGAGGTATGCATAAAAGTTGATTATTTTATTATAAAAGTGCGACTTTTATCATATTTGGATTTCATGCATAGAGGTATGCATAAAAGTTGATTATTTTATTATAAAAGTGTGACTTTTATCATAATCGGATTTCATGCATAGAGGTATGCATAAAAGTTGATTATTTTATTATAAAAGTGTGACTTTTATCATATTCGGATTTCATGCATAGAGGTATGCATAAAAGTTGATTATTTTATTATAAAAGTGTGACTTTTATCATATTCGGATTTCATGCATAGAGGTATGCATAAAAGTTGATTATTTTATTATAAAAGTGTGACTTTTATCATAATTGGATTTCATGCATAGAGGTATGCATAAAAGTTGATTATTTTATTATAAAAGTGTGACTTTTATCATATTTGGATTTCATGCATAGAGGTATGCATAAAAGTTCATTATTTTATTATAAAAGTGTGACTTTTATCATAATTGGATTTCATGCATAGAGGTATGCATAAAAGTTGATTATTTTATTATAAAAGTGTGACTTTTATCATATTTGGATTTCATGCATAGAGGTATGCATAAAAGTTGATTATTTTATTATAAAAGTGTGACTTTTATCATATTTGGATTTCATGCATAAAGGTATGCATAAAAGTTGATTATTTTATTGTAAAAGTGTTACTTTTATCATATTGGATTTCATGTATAGAGGTATGCATAAAAGATATTCTTTTTATATTAAAAGTGTGATTTTATGCATAAGAAGATGCATGAAAGATTGATTTTTAAATTCAAAGTGTCATTCTCATCTAAATTGAATTTATGCATAAGAAGATGCATAAAAGAATGGAATTTCAATTCAAAAGTGTTATTCTCATCCAAATTGAATTTATGCATAGAAAGATGCATAAAAGATGGATTTTTAATTCAAAAGTGTCAATTCTCATCTAAATTGAGTTTATGCATAGGAAGATGCATAAAAGATGGATTCTTAATTCAAAAGTGTCAATTCTCATCTAAATTGAGTTTATGTATAGGAAGATGCATAAGAGATGGAATTTTAATTCAAAAGTGTCATTTTTATTTAAAATGAATTTATGCATAGGAAGATGCATAAAAGATTGATTTTTATTTCGAAAATGTTAGTCTCCTTAAATGGAATTTATGCATAAATAAATGTGTAGAGAAATCTTATATCAAATATAAGAATTCTCTTGTATTTTATAAAAAGATATGAAATGTGATAAGATGTGATAAGAGGTGTATGAGATGTGATAAGATGTGATAATATGCGTATGGGAAGTGATAGGATGTGATAAGAGGTGTATGAGATGTGAAAAGATGTGATAAGATGTATATAAGATGTGATAGGATACGATAAGAGGTGTATGAGATGTGAGACAATGTGTTAAGATGAGTTAGGATGTGTTAAGATGTGTATGGGATGAGGTAGAGAGTGTATCTGATGGGATAAGATGTATATGGGATGTGTTAGGGCGAGAATGGATGTATGAATGTAGATATGGATGTATGAATGTGAATATGGATGTGTGGATGTGGAAATGGAAGTGTGGATGTATGAATGTGGATGTGAATGTATGCATGTAGATGTGTATGTATGAATGTGAATGTGGATGTGGATGTGGATGTGGATGTGGATGTATGGATGTAGATACGGATGTGTATGTATGTATGTGGATGTGGATGTATGAATGAGGATGTGAAAATGGATGTATGTATGTAGACGTGGATGTATGGATGTGAATGTGAATGAAGATGTGGATGTGGATGTATGGATGTAGATACGGATGTGGATGTATGTATGTTAATGTGGATGTATGAATGAGGATGTGAAAATGGATGTATGCATGTGAATGTGGATGTATGAATGTGAATGTGGATGTGTGGAAGTGAAAATGGAAGTATGGATGTATGAATGTGGATGTGGATGTGAATGTGGATGTATGCATGTAGATGCGTATGTATGAATGTGAAATTGGAAGTATGCTGTGGACGTACGAACATGGACATGTATGTAGAATAATGAATGTGAAGGTGTATGTGAAATAATGTGTAGTCTATATGAGTGAATGGATGAGAATGAGTACACATTAAATGGAATGTGGAATAAGTAATGTGGTCCGAGAGTGAATAATGTGGAAAGTCGAGAGTTCGTTATAGAAACTGTATTTTGTGACTGTTTGTAAATGACTGTTTTATGTCAAGAATGCTGGGGAAGCATTTTGACCATCTTGAGGATTAAGGTCATGAAGACCGAACTGATAAAGTTGCAACTACTGACGGAGAGTCAATGGAGGACGTCTCGCGTAGCAAGGTCGATCGAGGTCTTGACCAGCCTCGGTTCGATTTAAATGGTGAGCTTCCGGTACGGTGGATGAGGGACCAAGGAAGCGGCCTATGAGTGAAGTGCTAGGTTACCTGCGAAGGATCCTAGAGGGTGCTGACCATACGGTGCTCGAGCTCTGGGTCGCCGAAGATACCCACACGTGCGTCGTGGAAGATATTGGAACAAGGAGTAAGAGTTGTTTTCTGAAATCGGGCATGGATCTGGTTGATTGACCTTGCTGGTCCTCAACGGATGAGTCCATGGCTCTTTTATATGGATCTGTGGGTTGATCTTGCTGATCTTCCACGGAGATTCCATTCTATTATATGAATATATTGCCGGTTACTATGAGCTAGGAACTATGAAAAGGCCCCTGAGTGAACAGGTGGTGAGCGTTCTGGTTGTTGCCAATGATGCCATAAGTACACCGATGAATGAATGACGGGAAATAAGGATTCAACCAGAGACTTTGAGGATTGTCATCAGTGACATAATGGTTTCATTAAAGGATTGTTTGAAAGTTAATTGATGCTGAGAAAAAGGCAATTTCATATTGGGTGTGTAAGTGGTGTGACTAGTTTTATGTTTGTATGAACTTCCGGCTAGGGGGCCTAGGAACTCTTTTCCCTAGTACCCGGGACAAAACCTAACCAAATTCCTAATTGGATCCCATCACTATAGTGGTTGGGAGGTTGGCTAACCCATGGGACTGGATGGGTTAGGCTGGACTGATGGATCCGTAAATCGAGATTTAATTTCTATTACTATGATAGATGAAGTAAATCCCGAATAGTAATTGTTCTATGGATAGGAATCAACGGTTGTGCCTCTTGATGGGGAAAAAAGCGTTGATCCCAATGATCCAAGTGCAAGTTTCTTCCTTGACCTGACCAAGTACCGTTAGAGGTGCAGTCGGATCAATTTGAGTGAATCAAACATTGATATGGATAGGAACTCACCAAACTACAAGAAGATTATGATACAGTATTGGGCACCGTGTGCAAGAAAGGGTGGTTTGACAGATGCAGAGGCCTATGTTGATAGTTGGAAGGGGTTCTGGGCAGAGAACAAGGTAGATCCTCGGGTGTGGGAAGAGGCGGATGCAAATTTTTGGTCATGGAGGCCCAGAAAACCAGGCCTTATACGAGAATTAAGATACCAGTCAAGGAAGCCAAAAAAACACAAGAAGGAATGCGCCTAGGTGGAGCAGATCAACCTTATGAGGAATACTTTAACAGTGACTGCCTTGAAGAATTATGACTTTTGTGGGTATGAAATTTTCTATTTCTCACAACCGCAGGGCAATATATCCACGCCTCCTGCAATCGTCTTGCAATGCTGAGGCAAAACCTCTCATTGGCCATGATTCTGATAAAGCTGAAAATGACGCGTGGTGTCATTCTATATCATTCAACACCTCAAAATTTCAGACTTTATTGCCGAGTTTATAGACTCTTTAGTCGATTTATCTCTAAGAAGAAATTAATAGCTCCCTTCGCAATTAGAGAAATTATGTAACAGGGCATGACTATGGCCCAGTACCGTCGTCTTATGCGTCTCCCGAGGAGATTTTGAATTTTGTAGCCGAGCCACTCTATGTACTTATTGCAACTTGTATATAAATACACAAATGATTTTTCTGTTATTTAAGTGATTGTTTACGGACGATCGGATAAAGAAAAATCTGTTTATCAAACATATGTCATAAATCTCCAATAAGATCAACTGAGGAGCCAACTATGTCTAAAATTTATCAAGAAGCACAAAAAGGTTGTAATCGTGTGAAATGATTCATACAATTTGATATTCAAACTGATAATTCGTAAATTAGTAATTGGGTCTTCGGATGGGAGTACAGCAATTGTATGGAACCCTGACTTGCTTGAGGCCTAGACATGATGGTACTTACCTTACAGTTCCAAGTACCATGACTACCCGTATATACCGAGGGTATAACTGCAACTCTTTACCGGCAGTATATACAAGTAAATCTAAGACTTGAAATTATAAGCGTTAATGCTATCTAGATGATGAATTCGAATGTGATTGATATGATTTTTAATTCTGTTTGAGAATTGATGAATTGATTCTGAATTGAAAAATGATGATTTCTGAAATTAAGTTGAAATATAATAACCTGAGCGAAACCACAATGAGGATGAAGGGGACGAGTCCCTGTGATGATATTCATAACTGGAATGATGATAATGAATTCAGCAAATCACCATGAGATTAGTGGATTGTGCTGTCAGATTACTAATGTTAACACTTGACCGGTAGATCAAGTTAAGGGATGACAAATTGAGAACTTACTTGACTGGAATTCCCATGGAGGAATGTTCAGAAGGAAATTTTTCGGTCTAATGGACCATTATCATGTTAAAGATATGAATGATATGATCTGAATGAATTGTTATTTAATGATGAGTTCTATATAAGGGATATTTATCCCAGTATTCTGTTGGGTTGACCAGAATATAAGGAACCCCAGAATAAAATTGGATCTTAAGAAAAAGAGTTGTCCTCTACCTTGCGAGATGAGGACATCTCGCACTTTTTAAGTGGGATAGAATGTAAAATTCCTCCCCAGCCTTCGAGGTGTACAGGAGTAAGAATATCCCTTTTTGATCTTATAATTATTCCCTCTCTAAAATAAAAGAAAGATTCTGTTTAAAAAAGGAAGACTCTTTCCCTAGAATACTTCTCAGGAGTCACGCCTATTTTAAGGATTCAGAACAATGAGTTTAGAAGTGAAAATCGGTGTTTTGGATACCAAGGTTTTGGTTTTCATTCGAGTACGGCCCAAAAGAAGTTCTTTATCTCTTGGGGAGTATAAGAAGTTATCCCCCAGATATTGTGAGCCTTATATCTGAATTCAATGAAAGTAGGTGACTTAGCCTACAAGCTTCTTTTACCTCCTCATCTCAAAGTTCTTAATGTATTTCATAGAAATATGTGCCAAACCCCAATCATGGAAAGACGGAAAAACTTCAGTGGCAAGATACCGTTGGCTTCTAAGTTACGCTAGCTCCTTCCTTTATATAAGTCGTAACTTTTACCTGTCTCGCTCACAGTAATCTTACTTCCATCAATTTCCCTTCTTCTTAATCTTCTTCATGGCTTGGCAACAAGAATTAGTTTTATCCATGATGATTTCTCACCTTCAAGATGCAAGCGAGTCTGTGAAGAAAGATTTTATAGAATAGTATGAGTGCTCACTTTTTCCTCACTTGGAAACTTCTGTAGCTCAGACCAAATGGCGGACCTATCAGGACATAACCAGGGTAACACCGTGGGGTGAGCAGCACTTTCACAATAATGTCCGCTTGGCTATGGTTATTGAAGCTTTGGGTTTGGGTCCCCGATACTATTGCGTGATGAGATCAAGGCATCTTCGATTTTCTGAGCGGGTCTTCTTACTGGCGTGTTTTCTTCCTCATCAGAAGATATGCCTTTACCCCATTTTTGGCTTGCCTCTCAGAGGTCCTTTTGTTAGATCACCTCATACCACTGAGATAGGTGCGGCAATAACCAGCAGAATTATTCCCATAGATGAGTTACCGTATACATGTGCAGCTTGTGAGTGCTGCTTTTGTGACCATATGATGGACGGGCTTATGGAAGTGTAAAGAGTTCTTCTACCTTTACTGTATATGTTCCAAGAATGAATAAAGTTGAAATCTTGTTCTTGTCTTGAATCTTGCTCTCTTTGAGACTTTTCTTGGTGGTTAATCTTAATTAAATTTTTTCTCTAAGTCTCATATTTGTGTATCTTGCAAAATTACCCCCAGTTTGCGAGATGACATCTCGCGTTTTTCAAGTAGGAGAGAATGTAAGATTCCTCCCCAGCCTCTCAAGATGTCCAGCATCTTCCTCTATAATCAATCCTCTCTTCAGAAATATAAAAGATCTTGTCTCTGCCTATTGACATAGAGAGAGAAAATATTCTAGAGAGAGAATATTTAGATTTTGAATATTTTTAGATAGAAAAATTTTTCGTATTATTAAAATTAATTTCCCTAAAACAAAAATTCAAAAAGAACTTTTCAATGTGCAATTGGAATTTATTAGAAATGGGTATAAAGGACCTTAGCCTAAGGGTCTAGATTTTTATAAATTTTTGAATTATCGTCCAATTAAGGTTCCTATGGACCAATAGCATCAATCCATGTGTAGGGAGGAGATAAATCCAATTAAGGTTCCTATGGGCCAATAGCATCAATCCATGTGTAGGGAGGAGATAAATCCAAATTGTAAAAGAAGATACCCAAAAATGAGTAAATGCTCACATAAGATGAAGAGTTGACTATGTACAAGGTTTATTAGTAAGAAACTATGAGTGATATCAAAAATATGAGATATTTTGGGTATCCAAAAATGAGTAAATGCTCACATAAGATGAAGAGTTGAAAATGTACAAGGTTTATTAGTAAAATACTATGAGCAATATTAAAAATATGAGATATTTTGGGTATGCTAATTCCATTTTGACACATATGTAAGGAAGGGGAGTCCATTAAAGGAGGTGCATATTTCACATGCTTGAATGAGTTTTAAACTCAAAAATAATGTGATATTTTTATCTCTCCTCTCTCTTGAATCAAACCAAATCAAAATGAAACCAAACCGAATCAAAAAGGAACCAAACTAGATCCAAATCTAGTCCAAATTCAACCAAACTGAATCTGAAAAATTCTAGAATTCAATTAGCTTCGGTTAGAGCTTCCCTCTCCTATAAATAGAACATGAGTCCTTTGAAAAAAATAGAAGAATTTTAGTATACTAGAGTTATGCTGAAATAATGCTAATTTCTACTACTCTCTAAAATTCTCTCCAAATTGAAGAAATTGGAGCTTCCCTCTTTCTTCAATCCCCATTGATGGCTCCATCAACATACTTAACCAATTGATTGGTTGGGGGCCTCTACCGTGAACAAAGAATCAAGCAATTTGTAAGGTAAATGGTGAATTTTGATCTTTTCTCTAATTTCTCAATGTTTCTCTCTTCTCAACCCCTCTCAAGCTTGAGAAGCTTAATTGGAATGGTTTTTGAATGCTATTGAAGTTAATTGATGAATGGTAGTGAAGAATTACATAATTTGATGAATGCTATTGAAGTTAATTGATTAATGATAGTAAAGAATTATATAAATTTCCATTTATACTTAAATTCTAATGGTTTTTATGTAATTTCTCTCTCTCACTCAAGAAATGGTCATACTCATGACCCATTCTCAATCCAAATGAAGCTTGGGTTTTTATGTAATTTCTCTCTGTCACTCAAGAAATGGTCATACTCATGACCCATTCTCAATCCAAATGAAGCTTTTCATAAAGCTTTTTCTTAATCCAAGATTAATCTATGCTTGAGGTCAAATTAATGACTTTTTTCTATGCTTTTAGTTTATGTATTTCATGAATATTGATGATTCAACCCATTATTGGGTTAATGATCCAATTAGGGATCATTCTAATCATTTCCTTAATGATAAGCTTTATCCTTCAAAATAAATTGAGATTTATCAGTCATAGTAGCGGAGCTATGGCAAAATTTTTATAAAAATTACCCATAAAATAATTTTATTCAAAGCATGAAAAGAGAACTTCCTACCATATTCTAGGAATTATCATCCTAGATTAATTGAAAGAATTTTATTGTAATCATGGAGAAATTAATTTTTATGTTATGCATAATTGATGATTATTTTATTGTAAAAGTGTTACTTTTATCATATTTGGATTTCATGCATAGAGGTATGCATAAAAGTTGATTATTTTATTATAAAAGTGCGACTTTTATCATAATCGGATTTCATGCATAGAGGTATGCATAAAAGTTGATTATTTTATTATAAAAGTGTGACTTTTATCATATTCGGATTTCATGCATAGAGGTATGCATAAAAGTTGATTATTTTATTATAAAAGTGTGACTTTTATCATATTAGGATTTCATACATAGAGGTATGCATAAAAGTTTATTATTTTATTATAAAAGTGTGACTTTTATCATATTCGGATTTCATGCATAAAGGTATGCATAAAAGTTGATTATTTTATTATAAAAGTGTGACTTTTATCATAATTGGATTTCATGCATAGAGGTATGCATGAAATCCAATTAAAAGGTATGCATAAAACTTTTATGCATAGAGGTATGCATAAAAGTTGATTATTTTATTATAAAAGTGTGACTTTTATCATAATTGGATTTCATGCATAGAGGTATGCATAAAAGTTGATTATTTTATTATAAAAGTGTGACTTTTATCATATTTGGATTTCATGCATAGAGGTAAGCATAAAAGTTGATTATTTTATTGTAAAAGTGTTACTTTTATCATATTGGATTTCATGTATAGAGGTATGCATAAAAGATATTCTTTTTATACTAAAAGTGTGATTTTCATCATAAATGGATTTTATGCATAACTTAGATGCATAAGAGAAATTGTTTTATTCTAAAAGTGTAATTCCTACCAAATTGAATTTATGCATAAGAAGATGCATAAAAGATTGATTTTTAAATTCAAAGTGTCATTCTCATCTAAATTGAATTTATGCATAGGAAGATGCATAAAAGAATGGAATTTCAATTCAAAAGTGTTATTCTCATCCAAATTGAATTTATGCATAGGAAGATGCATAAAAGATGGATTTTTAATTCAAAAGTATCAATTCTCATCTAAATTGAGTTTATGCATAGGAAGATGCATAAAAGATGGATTTTTAATTCAAAAGTGTCAATTCTCATCTAAATTGAGTTTATGCATAGGAAGATGCATAAGAGATGGAATTTTAATTCAAAAGTGTCATTTTCATTTAAAATAAATTTATGCATAGGAAGATGCATAAAAGATTGATTTTTATTTCGAAAATGTTAGTCTCCTTAAATGGAATTTATGCATAAATAAATGTGTAGAGAAATCTTATATCAAATATAAGAATTCTCTTGTATTTTATAAAAAGATATGAAATGTGATAAGATGTTATAAGAGGTGTATGAGATGTGATAAGATGTGATAAGATGCGTATGGGAAGTGATAGGATGTGATAAGAGGTGTATGAGATGTGAAAAGATGTGTATGAGATGTGATAGGATATGATAAGAGGTGTATGAGATGTGAGAGAATGTGTTAAGATGAGTTAGGATGTGTTAAGATGTGTATGGGATGAGGTAGAGAGTGTATCTGATGGGATAAGATGTATATGGGATGTGTTAGGGCGAGAATGGATGTATGAATGTAGATATGGATGTATGAATGTGAATATGGATGTGTGGATGTGGAAATGGAAGTGTGGATGTATGAATGTGGATGTGAATGTATGCATGTAGATGTGTATGTATGAATGTGAATGTGGATGTGGATGTGGATGTATGGATGTAGATACGGATGTGTATGTATGTATGTGGATGTGGATGTATGAATGAGGATGTGAAAATGGATGTATGTATGTAGACATGGATGTATGGATGTGAATGTGAATGAAGATGTGGATGTGGATGTATGGATGTAGATACGGATGTGGATGTATGTATGTTAATGTGGATGTATGAATGAGGATGTGAAAATGGATGTATGCATGTGAATGTGGATGTATGAATGTGAATGTGGATGTGTGGAAGTGAAAATGGAAGTATGGATGTATGAATGTGGATGTGGATGTATGCATGTAGATGCGTATGTATGAATGTGAAATTGGAAGTATGATGTGGACGTACAAACATGGATATGTATGTAGAATAATGAATGTGAAGGTGTATGTGAAATAATGTGTAGTCTATATGAGTGAATGGATGAGAATGAGTACACATTGAATGGAATGTGGAATAAGTAATGTGGTCCGAGAGTGAATAATGTGGAAAGACGAGAGTTCGTTATAGAAACTGTATTTTGTGACTGTTTGTAAATGACTGTTTTATGTCAAGAATGCTGGGGAAGCATTTTGACCATCTTGAGGATTAAGGTCATGAAGACCGAACTGATAAAGTTGCAACTACTGACGGAGAGTCAATGAAGGACGTCTCGCGTAGCAAGGTCGATCGAGGTCTTGACCAGCCTCGGTTCGATTTAAATGGTGAGCTTCCGGTACGATGGATGAGGGACCAAGGAAGCGGCCTATGAGTGAAGCGCTAGGTTACCTGCGAAGGATCCTAGAGGGTGCTGACCATACGGTGCTCGGGCTCTGGGTCGCCGAAGATACCCACAAGTGCGTCATGGAAGATATTGGAACAAGGAGTAAGAGTTGTTTTCTGAAACCGGGCATGGATCTGGTTGATTGACCTTGCTGGTCCTGAACGGATGAGTCCATGGCTCTTTTATATGGATCTGTGGGTTGATCTTGCTGATCTTCCACGGAGATTCCATTCTATTATATGAATATATTGCCGGTTACTATGAGCTAGGGACTATGAAAAGGCCCCATGAGTGAACAGGTGGTGAGCGTTCTGGTTGTTGCCAATAATGCCATAAGTACACCGATGAATGAATGACGGGAAATAAGGATTCAACTAGAGACTTTGAGGATTGTCATCAGTGACATAATGGTTTCATTAAAGGATTGTTTGAAAGTTAATTGATGCTGAGAAAAAGGCAATTTCATATTGGGTGTGTAAGTGGTGTGACTAGTTTTATGTTTGTATGAACTTCCGGCTAGGGGGCCTAGGAACTCTTTTCCCTGGTACCCGGGAAAAAACCTAACCAAATTCCTAATTGGATCCCATCACTATAGTGGTTGGGAGGTTGGCTAACCCATGGGACTGGATGGGGTTAGGCTGGACTGATGGATCCATAAATCGAGATTTAATTTCTATTACTAGGATAGATGAAGTAAATCCCGGATAGTAATTGTTCTATGGATAGGAATCAACGGCTGTGCCTCTTCATGGGGAAAAAAACGTTGATCCCAATGATCCAAGTGCAAGTTTCTTCCTTGACCTGACCAAGTACCGTTAGAGGTGCAGTCGGATCAGTTTGATCAGTAATGATCTTGACTACGTTAGAGTAAAGAGTTATCCTGGTGGAATCGCCCGAGCTTTTCGGATAAGGGAAGTTTTTCTGGGTTCGGTTTTGGAAAAACCGATGGATTAGTCTCTTGTCCGGATATCTGTGGGCGAGGCCCCGAGTGTGAGACCCTGACCTACGCAAGATGTGTTACTTCCGCTGCTAGCACCCCGAATCCGTTGCGCGGTGGGAACAGGGATCTTACTTTCCAGAACAACTAGCTCATTGTCCATGGACAATCTAGGGCCGTCAAATAGTCATCCCTTAGCCCCAAATAGAACACCCACAAGATCTTTTAATCCATTTGAAGCCGACACCATGGGGTTAACACTCAATGTGAGACTCCAATATGTCTACACGAACGCTCAAGGAGCTGAGATCTTTAGGGATCCACAACAACGGTATCTCGTTAAGATCGCAGACATTTTCTCAGAACTTGATAGAGCACCTCTAGTCAATGACCAGGGTAACATGTACATGGGTGGAGATGGTGTTCGCTACGAAGTCACCTACCATCCAGAGAATGTAGACAAATTAGGGGAGCTCTCTAAAAGCGAGTTCTTAGACTTATCAAAGCTTTCTAGAGCAAGGGAGCCTAGAGATGAGTGGCTCATTGAGCCGGACATGCTTGGACCATCCAATGCCCAGTCCTCAAAGCCATCCATAGATGATTTACTTCTTGTAGATCTAAATTTGGAAAGGGATAGGAAAGGCAAGAGCAAAATGGATCAGGGGGCTGAGAACCAATGGGAGTTTGTACGACAAATTCCAGTGACAAAGGTCTTACAGGATGACCCACTTCAAGAGGTCTATAAGGACTCTTTAGAGGGATATTATGCCACAACTAAATTGCCAGAGCTAGATCTTCCTCTAGCACTTGTGGTGGTAGTCGAGAAGCTTGCAGGACACATGAACCGAATCGTTGATAAATGGGCCAATGGATACCAAACCTTAGATTGGGAGGAGATTCGGGAGCTCACGTGGAAAGGACAACCATTATTCATGGAAGTGTTCTCAACAAATACAGCTAAACCAGGAGAGATAGCCTTTCTTGGAGAAACTGTTGCTCCTCCCCTACGAGAGTTCACTAGAGAGGGACCCTCAACATCAAAGTGGACCACTGCAAGTAGCCCAACTCTAGCACCAAGATATTGTCCTACACCAAAAGTGCGACCACAGATCACACCACAACAACCTTTTTCTCACTATGACAATCGGAGGGTAGGTGAGCCAACTCGGCCTCCCATAAATGCACCTCCTGAAATGCGGGTAACAAGGTCTTTGGAGGGGGTTGGTGAGGCTGGTAATAGGAGACCCACACCAATTTGGGAAGCATGTGGACCATCTTACCAAAGAGAGGAACAATTCCCACTGAGAGTGAGAGGCCGTGGGCCCTATGATGAGTATTCAAGACAAGTAAGGTCATCAACTCTTCAGAAACTGGTAAAGAAGTATGAAGGGTCGGGAGATCCATATGACCATGTAGCAGCATTTAGGCAAGCAGTTCGAGCTGAGCAAGACAAGCATACTCAAATTGAAGGATTTGGGCTCACTCTTGAGGGAAAGGCCCTTGCTTGGTTTTAGGCACTAGAGGCTTCAAACAAATCTTCTTTACGAGTTTTGGAAGAGAGATTCATTGCTGCTTTTTCCTTGATGGGGATTCAACATGACACGGTAGCAAACATCTACTCTTTCAAGCAAGGCGAGAATGAGAGTGTTAGAGATTGTGTAAATAGGATGAAGCAGTACATTAATCGTTGCCCAGAAGATGAGAAGCCCCCCAAAGTCGATTAATTTCTCTCTTCTTAAAAGGACTCAGAAATTCAACACTGCATACACATCTCTATGCAAAGAAGCATACAAATTTCAATGAGTGTTGCCATGATGCTATGGATTTCACCGATAACTTCAAATTCCAAGATGGTACTAGCCCTGAGGTGAAACCTAGAGATCAGTAGGGTGATGACCAAAGTTCAGGATCTAGCGCGCTAGTAAATCCAGACCAGATAGCTAACCTAGTACTAAGGAGATTGAGACAGACCTATCGCCCACCCATGCAGCCACAACAACAGCAGCAGCCCAGCGAATGAGGAGTGTACTACCTACAGGTCCTCATCTTTGTGGAGCATGTGGCGGTAACCATAAAACCGAAGAATGTAATACCTTTTCTCCTCTAGTCACAAACCAACCCACAAAGAAGTGGTGCCAAGCCTGTGCTTGGAACTTTACCCACACCACACAGGAATGTACTGGCATTGCAAGAATGAGACAGGAGCGTGAGCAGCAAAGGGGTGGAGTAGCTCCACAAATGCATCAACAATATACTAATTTTGAACATAAGCCACCGATGGCACAAGAGCAAGCACAACCTGTTCTTGGTGCTCAACCTCCTGCTCCTGGGACTGCTCCTGTGAGGGTTGTTGACTATGACAATTCAAATATGTGTAGAGACTTGGTAAACCCAGGCTATCTGGAGGAGGAATATGCATCATATTCATCCAAGGAAAATCTCTTTGAAAGTCCCGCATACCCAAGCCAAGCACTGGGGAGGCTCAACCAGGGGAACAAAATTCTTTGATGTTGCTAGGCGGCTACCAACCTAGGACTCCAGGCCCCTCAGGTCAATGGCAGCAAAGGAAAGTAGAAGCCAAACTAATGGGCCCTTGTTATGAGTGCGGAGAACCCCATTGGGCTCGTCATTGTCCACATCGCTCAAGGCAAGTATCTCGATCCAATACAACAGTACCACAGTTTCCACCAATTGAAAGATATTGTCTAGGGTGTTGTGTAGAACACTTCCCAAAGGATTGTTTGCTGAAACCACATGAGGAAGGCACCTCTCAACCAAAGGTCTCACTCAACCTTGTAGGGGCAGTTCCATCGCCACCTTCATCTGAGAATGAGGATGTTGTGTCACTTAGAGTCATGACTAGATCACAGACACGAAATGCTAAAATGCAAACTGATGAGACACCTCAAACTAGGGATGCAAAGGCAAATCTAGTGGACAAGACCCTACATTCCAATAGAAAAAGGACCACTAGGAGGAAAAATAACCGAAACAAGCAAACTAAAAGTGCATCCACTAGTTCTCAAGAAGCCTCTAAACAAAACATGAAGGATCAAACTTTTACATCCCAAGAAGTGCATGAGGAGCATCAACCTCAACCTGGGCCTAGTGCCAAACAAGATGAGGCTAGTACGACCGAGGATAGTTCTGGGGGTTCTGTTTTTGTGGATAAGGTGAATGAGACTTTAGATGCCATCATTGATGCTCATAGAAGTCGCATTGCAGCTTTATCTGAGCTACCCAAGAAACTTCAAGAATACCCAAACCCTCGTGAGGAGAAGATCAATCTAGCTGTATATCAGCAACTCATTACGGAAGCTCAATCAATACTTGAGGGACCACCTCCACCTATTCCTCGGGGCCCAACCTCTCTTAAGCCAACATTCGAAACCATACCAGAAGTGTCATCAAGTCGGGAAATGAAAAGTGAGCTCATCTCACAAGCTCATAGCGACAGGTCTGCACCAATTGCCACCCCATTGAAAGAAGGTATTCAGCCACCACCTAGCCTTGCCATCCCATGCAATGATGAAGTTATTGATGCTAACGAGGACATGGCAAATGAAATGTGGGCAGCAGTTCATGAGAAAGTTAATGAGAACATGTCATCTATCATTTCGCCTCCATTCTCTGAGGTGGATTTTACCAGGGCCACAGAAAACAACTCTAGACGCCCAAGCATCCAGGAGGGAGTTCAAACAATTGTTTCTCCTAGAAGTAAGCATACAATGAAAACCTTACCATCATATTTGGGAGAATATGAGAACTGTTCTCAAAACTTCAAGATACCCTCCATGCATAGAAGGTTGACAAAGGAGATGGATATGGGTATCGTGCAAGCTATTTTGTCAGCACCAATGGCTTGTACCTTACCTTTGCTTGATTTGATAAAGCTTCGACCTGAGTTGTGGAATGATATTGCCACATGTTTGTCAGAGCAGGTATTGCTACAAAAGGGTCACCATCATTGTACTATACACCCTGAGACAAAGCATGTTATGCCAGTTCCTATCAACAAAGTAGGAAAATTTTGTGAGGACGATCAGGGAAATGCTACCCTCCCATTAGAAGTGCGAAAAGTAGCTTCAACGGCAATACTTGATAGTGGTGCAAGAGTGGGCATTGTGACAAGGTCCATTTGGGAAAAGTGGGGCAAACCAGCTAGGAGTACCAGGATGCGCTTGCAGCTAGCAGATGGAAGCTTAGAACATCACCTTGGGCTGCTTGAGAACATATTGGTCACCACATGTGCGATTGAATATGAGCACACCTTTGCAGTAGTGGATTTTGGAAAACATCCAAACTATGAAGTGATATTGGGTAGACCATTCATGCGATAATTTCAAATGATTCAAGATTGGGGATACAATTATTTGTACCTCCGACATGATTCTGTCATCACAAGGGTCAACCTAAGGAATCACTCCTATCGTGATGTAACAAGGTCTCCAATAGATGAGTTTGACTCTGCTTCATCTGAGGGCTCAAGAGTTACATTGTCAGATGGGCGAGAAGATCTGTGGATGTGTGAAGCCTCATGTAGGGATTTCAACACTGAGAGACTTAAGGGAAATTAAAGTGTATCAGATGAGGCATACATTCCACAACCCTTCCCTGAGCATTTAATTGATCCGCTAGAATGGAGTCATGTCCTTGCAACATTATCGACATGTGCTTTACCTAAGCCAATTCAATTTTGCGACTCAGATGGATATGACATTATTCCTATACGAATGGTACAACCACGTGACCTTCTAGATGATTTGTACTATAGGGATGCATCCACAACAGCTCTGCAGGTAGAGGAAGTCTCAGTGGAGGACTTAACACTCGAATCTGCTAATGATGCTAATAAGGAAGATGGATGGGACTCTGATTTTGATAATGATGTGATAATCCCTGAGGAAGAGTTAGGAAAGGCACGCCTACTCTTGAGAGAAAGGGAGGTTCAAGTAGAGATCCCTCAAAGCCGACCTAAACGTAAATGCTGTACGAGCCATAAGAGAATCCGTAAACAAGATGAGAGGGAACGATGTGAGAGACTACAAAAAGAAAAGGAAGAGGTTAAGAATGAACACTCTCAACCACCACCTCACTTCTCAGGAAAGAATGGATATCTATACTATGTCCAAGCACAAGATAGTATCAAAGACCAAGTAAAACGATCAGATGGATTCCAAGCAGGAGAAAAGCTAAAAATTGTTAGCAAAAATCGTACAAAAACGAAGAAACAAAAACCAAAACTCAAGTATAAAACCGATTCAAAAGAGAATGTTGGAAGTGCAAAGTTAACGGTTGAACAAAAAAATCCGATGCAAGATGGCAAAGGAGAGCTCAAAACCACATGGTCTTCAATGAGTGACGACTCAAGTGGACAAGAACAAGGTCTCAATGTTCCCCCCAAACTTCACACAGTACACTCTTCAAGATCGGAAGATTGTTCTTCAACAGCCCATGCGACAAAAGCCAAGCATGCCAGGGGTTTCATATGATGGTCCAGAAGATGCAAAAAAGATTGATATCGCTAAGCCAGGAGAAGTGCCTCGCTATGTGTGGATTGCCACAGACTTGTCCTCAGATGAGGAGAAGTTATTTGTAAGATCCCTATCAGGGATTTTATATTCACGTGATCACAAGATTTTTTTTGTTAATAACACTTGTGAACATGTTATTAACATGTTCACATGTTTTCATGTTCTCAAAATAGCAGGTTACCAGTGACCTGGTAACCTGCCGAAGCCCGCCGGGCTTTTTGTTTTCCCGGCGGGCCCGCTGGGAAAATCCATTTTCCCGACGGAAAAAAAAGTTAAAAAAATGGTCAAAATATATTCATGTTCACAGTCATTCCTACCATTTTTGGGCCTTCTGGACTCATTTATGATGTCAAAAGTTCAAAATTCTTTGTACAAAAAAAGTTATCTCTAAATTTATCACCTTAAGCTCGATTACCATCAATTAGATCTTATTATACTTCTAATTGAGTCTAATTGACATCAATTAATATCCAATTGAGTCCAATTGGTATCAATTAAGTCTAATTGGGTGTCAATTGATCGATTGGGCTCAATTGACATCAATTGACACCCCATTGGACTCAATTGGGCTTAATTGAACTTAATTGGATTCAATCAATTGACACCCAATTGGACACAACTGGGCTTAATTGGATTCAATTGACATCGATTAACACCCAATTGATGTCAATTAAGCTCAATTGACATCAATCCTAGTCAATTGATATCCAATTGATGCCAATTGAGCCGAATTGACACCAATTGCACTCAATTGGTACCCAATTGATGTCAATTGAGTCCTCAATTAACATCAATTAACACCCAATTGAGTCCAATTGACATCAACTAATACCCAATTGAGTCAAATTGATATCAATTAAGTATAATTGGGTGTCAATTAATCAATTCGACTCAATTGATATCAATTGATATCCAATTGGACTCAATTGACATCAATTGGGTGCCAATTGAGTCCAACTGACACCCAATTGATATCAATTGCATCTAATTGGACTTAATTGACATCAATTAGGTGCCAATTGAGTCCAAGTGACACCCAATTGATATCAATTGCATCCAATTGGGCTTAATTGACATCAATTTACACCTAATTGATGTCAATTGAGTCTAATCCAGTTCAATTCACACCCAATTGATGTCAATTGGGCTCAATTGACATCCAATTGATGTTAATTGGACTCAATTGACATCAATTAACACCCAATTGATGTCAATTGAGCTCAATTGACATCAATCGTAGTCAATTGACACCCAATTGATGCCAATTGAGTCGAATTGAGCTTAATTGATATTAATTACACTCAATTGGCACCCAATTGATATCAATTGAGTTCGATTAGACTCAATTAACATCAATTAATATCTAATTAAGTCTAATTGATATCAATTAATACCTAATTGAGTCAAATTGATATCAATTAAGTCTAATTGGATGTCAATTGATCAATTGGGCTCAATTGGTACCAATTGACATCCAATTGGACTCAATTGACATCAATTGGGTGCCAATTGAGTCCAAGTGACACCCAATTGATATCCATTGCATCCAATTGGGCTCAATTGACATCAATTCACACCTAATTAATGTCAATTGAGTCCAATCACGTTCAATTCACACCCAATTGATGTCAATTGGGCTCAATTGACACCCAATTAACTCAGCCCAATTGATATCAATTGAGTCTAATTCAAACCCAATTGAGTCTAATTACATCTAATTGGACTCAAGTGACATCAATTAACACCCAATTTATGTCAATTAAACTCAATTAACATCAATTAACACCCAATTGATATCAATTCAGCTCAATTGACATCAATCGTAGTTAATTGACACCCAATTGATGTTAATTGAGCCAAATTGGGCTTAATTGACATCAATTGCACTCAATTGACACCCAATTGATGTCAATTGAGACTCAATTAACATCAATTAACATCCAATTGAGTTCAATTGATATCAATTAATACCCAATTGAGTCAAATTGGGCTTAATTGACATCAATTGCACTCAATTGGCACCCAATTGATGTCAATTGAGACTCAATTAACATCAATTAACATCCAATTGAGTTCAATTGACATCAATTAATACCCAATTGAGTCAAATTGATATCAATTAAGTCTAATTGGGTGTCAATTGATCAATTGGGCTCAATTGATATCAATTGACATCCAAGTGGACTCAATTGACATCAATTGGGTGCCAATTGAGTCCAATTGACACCAAATTGATATCAATTGCATCCAAGTGGGGTCAATTGACATCAATTCACACCTAATTGATGTTAATTGAGTTCAATTAGTTTCAATTTACACCCAATTGGGCTCAATTGACACCCAATTGATATCAATTTGGCTTAATTGATACCTAATTGATATTAATTGGACTCGATTGACATTAATTAACACCCAATTGATGTCAATTGAGCTCAATTGACGTCAATTATAGTCAATTGATACCCAATTGATGTCAATTAAGCCAAATTGAGCTTAATGGACATCAATTACACTCAATTAGCATTTAATTGATGTCAATTGAGTCTAATTGAGCTCAATTAACATCAATTAGTATCCAATTGAGTCTAATTGATATCAATTAACACCTAATTGAGTCAAATTGATATCAATTAAGTCTAATTGGGTATCAATTGATCAATTGGGCTCAATTGATATTAATTGACATCCACTTGGACTCAATTGACATCAATTGGGTGCCAATTGAGTCTAATTGACACCCAAGTGATATCAATTGATCGAATTGGGCTCAATTGACATCAATTCACACCTAATTGATATCAATTGAGCCCAATTGATATTAATTGAGTCTAATTCACACCCAATTGAGTCCAAATTGCATCTAATTGGACTTGATTGACATTAATAAACACCCAATTGATGTCAATTAAACTCAATTAATATCAATAAACACCCAATTGATATCAATTGACTCCAATTGGGTTTAATTGACACCCAATTGATGTCAATTAAGTCCAAATAGATACAATTAGGCTCAATTGACATCTAACTGATGTCAATTGAGTCCAATTGGATTCAATTGAGTCTAATTGGGTTAAATTGGATGCAATTAGGCTTAATTGATGTCAATTGAATTAAATTGGATGTAATTTGTCCAATTGATGTCAATTGAGTTCAATTGGATGCAATTAGGCTCAATTGACACCTAATTGATGTCAATTGAGTTCAATTCATACCCAATTATTGTTAATTGTGTCCAATTGAGCTCAATTAACACCCAATTGATGTCAATTGGGCTCAATTAATATCAGTTAACACCCTTTTGAGTCCAATTGATGTCAATTGAGTTCAATTAGGTGTCAATTGATATCAATTGAGTCCAATTGATCAATTAATACCCAATTAGACTTAATTGATGTCAATTGGACTCAATTCATTCAATTTAGCATCAATTATAATCAATTGACACCCAATTGATATTAATTGACATCAATTAGGTGTTAATTGATGTCAATTGAGTCCATATGACATCAATTGTGTGTCAATTGAATCCAATTGATGTCAATTGTGCCCAATTGACATCAATTGTGTGTCAATTGATACACAATTAGCTTCAATTGGACTCAATTGACATCGATTAACACCCAATTGATGTCAATTGAGCTCAATTGACATCAATCCTAGTCAATTGATATCCAATTGATGCCAATTGAGCCGAATTGACACCAATTACACTCAATTGGTACCCAATTGATGTCAATTGAGTCCTCAATTAACATCAATTAACACCCAATTGAGTCTAATTGACATCAACTAATACCCAATTGAGTCAAATTGATATCAATTAAGTATAATTGGGTGTCAATTAATCAATTCGACTCAATTGATATCAATTGATATCCAATTGGACTCAATTGACATCAATTGGGTGCCAATATAGTCCAACTGACACCCAATTGATATCAATTGCATCTAATTGGACTTAATTGACATCAATTAGGTGCCAATTGAGTCCAAGTGACACCCAATTGATATCAATTGCATCCAATTGGGCTTAATTGACATCAATTTATACCTAATTGATGTCAATTGAGTCTAATCCAGTTCAATTCACACCCAATTGATGTCAATTGGGCTCAATTGACATCCAATTGATGTTAATTGGACTCAATTGACATCAATTAACACCCAATTGATGTCGATTGAGCTCAATGGACATCAATCGTAGTCAATTGACACCCAATTGATGCCAATTGAGTCGAATTGAGCTTAATTGATATTAATTACACTCAATTGGCACCCAATTGATATCAATTGAGTTCGATTAGACTCAATTGACATCAATTAATATCTAATTAAGTCTAATTGATATCAATTAATACCTAATTGAGTCAAATTGATATCAATTAAGTCTAATTGGATGTCAATTGATCAATTGGGCTCAATTGGTACCAATTGACATCCAATTGGACTCAATTGACATCAATTGGGTGCCAATTGAGTCCAAGTGACACCCAATTGATATCCATTGCATCCAATTGGGCTCAATTGACATCAATTCACACCTAATTAATGTCAATTGAGTCCAATCACGTTCAATTCACACCCAATTGATGTCAATTGGGCTCAATTGACACCCAATTAACTCAGCCCAATTGATATCAATTGAGTCTAATTCAAACCCAATTGAGTCTAATTACATCTAATTGGACTCAAGTGACATCAATTAACACCCAATTTATGTCAATTAAACTCAATTAACATCAATTAACACCCAATTGATATCAATTCAGCTCAATTGACATCAATCGTAGTTAATTGACACCCAATTGATGTTAATTGAGCCAAATTGGGCTTAATTGACATCAATTGCACTCAATTGACACCCAATTGATGTCAATTGAGACTCAATTAACATCAATTAACATCCAATTGAGTTCAATTGACATCAATTAATACCCAATTGAGTCAAATTGGGCTTAATTGACATCAATTACACTCAATTGGCACCCAATTGATGTCAATTGAGACTCAATTAATATCAATTAACATCCAATTAAGTTCAATTGACATCAATTAATACCCAATTGAGTCAAATTGATATCAATTAAGTCTAATTGGGCGTCAATTGATCAATTGGACTCAATTAATATCAATTGACATCCAAGTGGACTCAATTGACATCAATTGGGTGCCAATTGAGTCCAATTGACACCAAATTGATATCAATTGCATCCAAGTGGGGTCAATTGACATCAATTCACACCTAATTGATGTTAATTAAGTCCAATTAGGTTCAATTTACACCTAATTGGGCTCAATTGACACCCAATTGATATCAATTTGGCTTAATTGATACCTAATTGATATTAATTAGACTCGATTGACATTAATTAACACCCAATTGATGTCAATTGAGCTCAATTGACATCAATTATAGTCAATTGATACCCAATTGATGTCAATTAAGCCAAATTGAGCTTAATGGACATCAATTACACTCAATTAGCATTTAATTGATGTCAATTGAGTCTAATTGAGCTCAATTAACATCAATTAGTATCCAATTGAGTCTAATTGATATCAATTAATACCTAATTGAGTCAAATTGATATCAATTAAGTCTAATTGGGTATCAATTGATCAATTGGGCTCAATTGATATCAATTGACATCCACTTGGACTCAATTGACATCAATTGGGTGCCAATTGAGTCTAATTGACACCCAAGTGATATCAATTGCATCGAATTGGGCTCAATTGACATCAATTCACACCTAATTGATATCAATTGAGCCCAATTGATATTAATTGAGTCTAATTCACACCCAATTGAGTCCAAATTGCATCTAATTGGACTCGATTGACATTAATAAACACCCAATTGATGTCAATTAAACTCAATTAATATCAATAAACACCCAATTGATATCAATTGACTCCAATTGGGTTTAATTGACACCCAATTGATGTCAATTAAGTCCAAATAGATACAATTAGGCTCAATTGACACCTAACTGATGTCAATTGAGTCCAACTGGATTCAATTGAGTCTAATTGGATTAAATTGGATGCAATTAGGCTTAATTGATATCAATTGGATGTAATTTGTCCAATTGATGTCAATTGAGTTCAATTGGATGCAATTAGGCTCAATTGACACCTAATTGATGTCAATTGAGTTCAATTCATACCCAATTATTGTTAATTGTGTCCAATTGAGCTCAATTAACACCCAATTGTGGGCTCAATTAACATCAGTTAACACCCTTTTGAGTCCAATTGATGTCAATTGAGTCCAATTAGGTGTCAATTGATATCAATTGAGTCCAATTGATCAATTAATACCCAATTAGACTTAATTGATGTCAATTAGACTCAATTCATTCAATTTAGCATCAATTATAATCAATTGACACCCAATTGATATTAATTGACATCAATTAGGTGTTAATTGATGTCAATTGAGCCCATGTGACATCAATTGTGTGTCAATTGAATCCAATTGATGTCAATTGAGCCCAATTGACATCAATTGTGTGTCAATTGATACACAATTAGCTTCAATTGGGCTCAATTGACATCAATTGACATCCAATTGATGTCAATTAGGCTCCATTGACACCCAATTAGACTCAATTTGGCTCAATTGACATCAATTGACACCCAATTAGACTCAATTTGGCTTAATTAAGTCTAATTGGACTCAATTAGACTTAATTTGGCTCAATTGATATCAATTGACACCCAATTATACTCAATTTGACTCAATTGACACGTAATTAGACTCAATTATACTCAATTGACATCAATTGACACCCAATTGATATGAACTGATGTGAATTGAGCTCAATTGCATCGAATTAGGCTCAATTGACATCGATTGATACCCAATTAATATCAATTGAGAGCAATTGATGTGAATTGATGTCAATTGAGCTCAATTGCATGGAATTAGGTTTAACTGACACCCAATTAATATCAATTGAGTGCAATTGAGCCCAATTCAGCTCAGTTGTAATCAATTGACACCCAATTGATGTCAGTTGCATCCAATTTGGCTCAATTGAAACCTAACTGATGTCAATTGAGTCCAATTAATGTTAATTGGCACCCAATTGATGTCAATAAGGTTCAATTGATGTTAATTGACCCCCAATTGATGTCATTTACGTCCAATTGAGCTCAATTGACACCCAAATTATCCAATTGAAGTCAATTAGACTTAATTGACTTCAATTGTGTTAATTGGATATTAATTGATATCAATTAACACCCAATTGCTATCAATTGAGTCTAATTCGGCTCAATTGACACTCAATTTACATCCAATTGGGCGTGAATTGAGCTCAATTGTATCATATTAGGCTCAATTGACATTAATTGACACACAATCGATCACACAATTGAGTGCAATTGAGCCCAATTGATATCAATTATGATCAATTGACACCCGATTGATGTTAATTGCATCCTATTGGGCTCAATTGAGCACAATAGGATGCAATTAACACCCAATTGAGTGTCAATTAAGTGCAATTGAGCCCAATTGAGCTCAATTGATATCAATTGACACCCAATTGATGTCAACTGAGCTCAATTGAGCTTAATTGATATCAATTGACACCCAATTGATGTCAATTGAGCTCAATTGACACCCAATTGATGTCAACTAAGCTCAATTGAGCTTAATTGACATTAATTGTAATAAATTAACACCCAATTGAAGTCAATTGGGCTTAATTAATATCAATTAACATCCAATTATTATCAATTGAGTCCAATTTGACTCAATTGATACTTAGTTTACACCTAATTTTTACAAATTTGGTGTAAATTGGGCTCAATTGCGTCGAATTAGGCACAATTGACATCAATTGACACCCAATTAATATCAATTGAGTGTAAATCAAGTGTAATTGAGTCCAATTGGACTCAATTGAGTGCAATGATGTCATGGACAATTGAGTCAATTGATGTAAGTATAGTTAGATTTAATTGGTGTGTCAATTGAACTTAAGGCCAGCAAATTATACAAAACTTTTTTTGTGCCAATAATTTTGAACTTTTGACATCATAAATGAGTCCAGAAGGCCCAAAAATGGTAAGAATGACTGTGAGCATGATTTTTTTATTTTTTTATTTTTTTATTTTTTTTTATTTTTTTTAATTTTTTAATTTGCCCGCCGGGAAAATGGGTTTTCCCGGCGGGCCCGCCGGGAAATGCACATTTTCCCGGCGGGATTACTGGCAGAGAAGGTTTTTGCAGGTCATAAAAAATGCCCGTGAATATACATTGTGATCACAAGAATTTTTATGTTAACAATAGGTTTTGTTAACGTGATCACGAAATTGTGAAGACGTTAATGAAATCCTTGATCCCTATTCCCACCGAGCAACGGATTTGGGGTACTAGCAGCGGAAGTAGCACTTCTCGCGCGGGACAGGGGTCCCACACTCAGGTCTCGCCCACGGATATCCGGACAAGAGACTAATTCGTCGTTTTTTCCAAAACCGAATCTGGAAAAACTTCCTTCACCCGGAAAGCACGGGCGATTCCACCAGGATAACTCTTTACTCTAACGTAGTCAAGACCATTGCTGATCAAGCTGATCCGCCGACTGCACCTATAAAGATACTCGGTCAGATCAAGGAAGATACTTGCACTTGGATCATTGGGATCAACGCTTTTTCTCCCATTAAGAGGCACAGCCGTTGATTCCTATATCCATAGAATAATTACTATCCGAGATTTACTTTATCTATCGTAACTTAAATTGAGTCTTGATTTACGGATCCATCAGTCTAGCCTAACCCCATCCAGTCCCATGGGTTAGCCAACCGCCCAACCACTGTAGTGATGGGATCCAATTAAGAATTTGGTTAGGTTTTGTCCCGGGTACCAAGGAAAAGAGTTCCAAGGCCCCCTAGCCGGAAGTTCATGCAAACATAAAACTAGTCACACCACTTACACACCCAATATGAAATTGCCTTTTTCTTAGCATCAACTAACTTTAAAACAATCCTTTAATGAAACCATTATATCACTGATGACAATCCTCAAAGTCTCTGGTTAAATCCTTATTTCTAGTCATTCATTCGTCGGTATACTTATGGCATCATTGGTAACTAGAACGCTCACCACCTGTTCACTCAGGGGCCTTTTCCATAGTTCCTAGCTCATAGTAACCGGCAATATATAATAGAATGGAATCTCCGTGGAAGATCAGCAAGATCAACCCACAGATCCATATAAAAGAGCCATGGACTCATCCGTTGAGGACCAGCAAGGTCAATCAACCAGATCCATGCCCGGTTTTAGAAAACAATTCTTATTCTTTATTCCAATATCTTCCACGACGCACGTGTGGGTATCTTCGGCGACCCAGAGCCCGAGCACCGTATGGTCAGCACCCTCTAGGATCCTTCGCATGTGACCTAGCGCTTCACTCATAGGCCGCTTCCTTGGTCCCTCATCCACCGTACCGGAAGCTCACTATTTAAATCAAACCGAGGCTGGTCAAGACCTCGGTCGACCTTGCTACGCGAGACGTCCTCCATTGACTCTCCGTCAGCAATTGCAACTTTAACAGTTAGGTCTTCATGACCTTCATCCACCAGACGGTCAAAATGCTTTCCCAACATTCTTGACATAAAACAGTCATTTACAAATAGTCACAAAATACAGTTTGTAAATCGAACTCTCGTCTTTCCACATTATCCCTCCTTAATCCATATTACTTATTCCACATTCCATTCAGTGTGTACTCATTCTCATCCATTTCCTCATATCGATGACACATTAATTCACATACACATTCACATTCACATCCATATATCCACATCTACATGCATACATCCATTTTCACATCCTCATTTATACATCCACATCCCATATCCACATTTATACATACACATCCATATCCACATCCATACATCCACATTCACAACCACATTCACATCCATACATCCACATTTACATGCTTACCTCCATTTTCACATCCTCATTTATACATCCACATCCCATATCCACATTCATACATACACATCCATATCCACATCCATACATCCACATCCCCATGCATACATCCACTATCACGTCCTCATTCATACATCCACATCCACATCCACATACATACATACATCCATATCCACATTCCTATTCACATCTATACATCCACATTTACATCCATATACATACATACATCCACATCCACATTTTACATTCACATCTATACATCCACATCTACATCCATATTCACATACATCCACATCCACATTCCCATTCATATCTATACATCCACATCTACATCCACATTTCACATTCACATCTATACATCCACATCTACATCCACATCCACATTCCCATTCACATCTATACATCCACATCTACATCCACATTCACATCTATGCATATACATCTTCATGCATACATTCATTTTCACATTCATACATCCACACTCCCATCTCCACATCCACACATCCACATACATACATCCATTTTCACATTCCCATTCATATAACCCCATATGCCTTCACATCTAATCTTTTACATCACATCCATTCTCGCCCTATCACAACCCATATACATCTTATCCTATCACATACACTTCTTACCTCATCCCATACACATCTTATCACATCTTAATTCATCTTATCACCTCCTAACTTATTTCATAAGCATCTTATCACATCTTATACACCTCTTATCACATCCTATTATATCTAATATCTATTTATAGAATACAAGAGAATTCTTATATTTGATATAAGATTTCTTTATACATTTATTTATGCATAAATTCTATTTAAGGAGATTAATACTTTCGAAGTAAAATCAATCTTTTATGCATCTTCCTATGCATAAATTCATTTTAAATGAAAATGACACTTTTGAATTAAAATTCAATCTTTTATGCATCTTCCTATGCATAAATTTAGTTTAGATGAGAATGACACTTTTGAATCAATCTTTTATGCATCTTCCTATGCATAAATTCAATTTGGTAGGAATTACACTTTTAGAATAAAAGAATTTCTCTTATGCATCTAAGTTATGCATAAAATCCATTTATGATGAAAATCACACTTTTAATATAAAAAAATATCTTTTTTTTGGGCATACTTCTATGCATGAAATCCAATTATGATAAAAGTAACACTTTTATAATAAAATAATAAACTCTTATGCATACTTCTGTGCATGAAATTCAATTGTGATAAAAGTAACACTTTTATAATAAAATAATCAACTCTTATGCATACCTCTATGCATGAAATCCAAATATGATAAAAGTAACACTTTTATAATAAAATAATCAACTCTTATGCATACCTCTATGCATGAAATCCAAATATGATAAAAGTAATACTTTTTTAATAAAATAATCAACTTTTATGCATACCTCTATGCATGAAATTCAATTATGCTAAAAGTAACACTTTTGTAATAAAATAATCATCTTTTATGCATACCTCTATGCATGAAATTCAAATATGATAAAAGTAACACTTTTACATTAAAATAATAATCTTTTATGCATACCTCTATGCATGAAATCTAATTATGATAAAATTAACACTTTTATGTTAAAATAATAATCTTTTATGCATACCTTTATGCATGAAAATCAATTATGTATAATATAAAAATCAATTTCTCTATGATTACAATGAATATCTTTCAATTAATCTAGGATGATAATTTCTAGAATATGGTAGGAAGTCCTCTTTTCATGCTTTGAATGAAATTATTTTATGCGTAATTTTTATAAAAATTTTGCCATAGCTCCGCTGCTATGATTGATAAATCTCAAATTTTCTAAGGGATAAAGCTTATCATTAAGGAAATAAATAGAATGATCCCTAATTGGATCATTCTATTAAGGAAATAAATAGAATGATCCCTAATTGGATCATTAATCCATAATGGATTGAATCATCAATATTCATGAAATACATAAACTAAAAGCATAGAAAAAAGCCATTAATTTGGCCTCAAGCATAGATTAATCTTGGATTAAGGAAAAGCTTTATGAAAAGCTTCATTTGGATTGAGAATGGGTCATGAGTATGACCATTTCTTGAGTGAGAGAGAGAAATTACATAAAAACCATTAGAATTAAGCATAAATGGAAATTTATGTAATTCTTAACTATCATTAATCAATTAACTTCAATAGCATTCATCAAATTATGTAACTCTTCACTACCATTCATCAATTAACTTTAATAGCATTCAAAAACCATTCCAATTAAGCTTCTCAAGCTTGAGAGGGGTTGAGAAGAGAGAAACATTGAGAAATTTTAGAAAATGATCAAAATTCACTAATTACCTTACAAATTTCTTGATTCTTTGTTCACCATAGAGGCCCCCAACCAATCAATTGGTTAAGTATGTTGATGGAGCCACCAATGGGGATTGAAGAAAGAGGGAAGCTCCAAAAACTAGTGAATTATTAATGAATTCACAGTTCTTGGCTTAGGTGGAGTAGAGTAATGATGCATAAACACTATATATTTTTCAACAAGGGGGAGGCTTCTATTTATAGGAAAAATTGAGCTCCTAACCAAACAAACTGATTCTAGAATTTTCTAAATCAATTTGGTCAATATTTGACCAAATTGATTTGACCAATTTTAGGTCAGTTAAGCTAACTTTTTGGGACTAGACTTGAATGAGGAGAGAGGAGAGATGAAACATCTCAATTTTTATGAGTTTAAAACTCATTCAAGCATGTGAAATATGCACCTCCTTTAAAGAACTCCTCTTCCTTACATATGTGTCAAAATGGAATCATTATACCCAAAATATCTCATATTTTTAATATTGCTCATAGTTTTTTACTAATAAACCTTGTACATTTTCAACTCTTCATCTTATGTGAAATATGCACCTCCTTTAAAGAACTCCCCTTCCTTACATATGTGTCAAAATGGGATCATTATACCCAAAATATCTCATATTTTTAATATTGCTCATAGTTTTTTACTAATAAACCTTGTACATTTTCAACTCTTCATCTTATGTGAGCATTTACTCATTTTTGGATACCCAAAATATCTCATATTTTTAATATTGCTCATAGTTTTTTACTAATAAACCTTGTACATTTTCAACTCTTCATCTTATGTGAGCATTTACTCATTTTTGGGTATCTTCTTTTACAAATTGGATTTATCTCCTCCCTACACATGGATTGATGCTATTGGCCCATAGGAACTTTAATTGGACCATAATCCAAAAATTTCTGAAAATCTAGACCCTTAGGCTAAGGTCCTTTATACCCATTTCCAATTAATTCCAATTGCACATTGGAAAGTTCTTTTTGAATTTCTGTTTCAGGGGAACTTATTTTAATAAGATGAGATAATTTTCTATCCAAAAATATTAAAAATCTGAATATTCTCTCTCTAGAATATTTTCTCTCTCTAGGTTAAAATAGTTAGAAACAAGTCTTTTATATTTCTGAAGAGGGATTGATTTTAGGGAAAGATGCTGGGCATTTTGAGAGGCTGGGGAGGAATCTTACATTCTCTCCCACTTGAAAAATGCGAGATGCCCTCATCTCGCAAACTGGGGGTAATTTCGCAAGATGCATAAGTATGAGACTAAGAGAAATTTTTTAATTAAGATTAATCACCAATTAAAAAAGTCTCAAAGAGAGTAAGGGTCAAGACAAGAATAAGATTTAAACTTTATTCATTCTTGGAACATATACAGTAAAGATAGAAGAACTCTTTACACTTCCATAAGCCCGTCCATCATATGATCCCAAAAGCAGCACTCACAAGCTGCGCACGTATAAGGTAACTCATCTATGGGAATAATTCTGTTGGTTATTGTCGCACCTATCTCAGTGGTATGAGGTGATCTAACAAAAGGACCTCTGAGAGGCAAGCCAAAAACGGGATAAAGGCATATCTTCTGATGAGGAAGAAAACACGCCAGTAAAAAGACCTGCTCAGAAAACCCAAGATGTCTTGATCTCATGACGCAGTAGTATCGGGGACCCAAACCCAAGGCTTCAATAACCATGGCCAAGCGGACATTGTTACGATAGTGCTGCTGACCCCAGGGTGTTACCCTAGTTATGTCTTGATAGGTCCGCCATTTGGTCTGAGCTACAGACGTTCCCAAGTGAGGAAAAAGTGAGCGCTCATACTGTTCTATAAAATCTTTCTTCACAGACTCACTTGCGTCTTGAAGGTGAGAAATCATCATGGATAAAACTAATTCCTGTTGTTGCCAAGCCATGAAGGAGATTAAGAAGAAGGGAGATCGATGGAAGTAAGATTACTGTGAGCGACAAGTAAAAGTTACGACTTATATAAAGGAAGGAGCTAGCGTAACTTAGAAGCCAACGATATCTTGCCACTGAAGTTTTACCGTCTTTCCATGATTTGGGTTTGGCACATTTTTCTATAGAAGGCATTAAGAACTTTGAGATGAAGAGATAAAAGAAGCTCGTAGGCTAAGTCACCTACTTTCTTTGGTCCACAATATCTGGGGGATAACTACTTATACTCCCCTAGAGATAAAGAAATTCTTTTGGTCCGTATTCAAATGAAGACTATAACTGCTTCTTTGAATCCTATGACTGTCCTCTTCTTATCTGTATATTGTCTTTGTCGATCCTGGGCAGCATTTATATCTTTATGAATTGCCTGCATCTGTTGCTCTAAGTCGCCAAGCATTTGTCTGGTCATCTCGATCCTAATCAATGGGTCGGACCTAGTTAATGGAGTTAAGCAATCTTGTCCGAGAGACGGACCTTGATTAGATTGGTATGAAGGAATTGGTCTCTGAATTTGGGTTCTAGACTTCCCTGTGCCCTTTTCATGGTAGGAGTCGGGCACTGATGACCAAAACCTTGGCATTCAAAACACCGGTTCTCACTTCTGAACTCATCGTTCTGAAACCTTAAAACAGGTGGGCTCCTGAGAAGGTATTCTGGGTAAAGTGTCTTCCCTTTTTTAAACAGAATCTTTCTTTTATTTAGAGGGAATAATTATGAGATCAGAAAAGGAGATTCTTACTCCTGAATACCTCGAAGGCTGGGGAAGAAATCTTACATTCTACCCCACTTAAAAAGTGCGAAATGTCCTCATCTCGCAAGTAGAGGACAACTCTTTTGCTTAAGATCCAATTTATTCTGGGGTTCCTTATATTCTGGTCAACCCAACAGAATATGGGGATAAATATCCCTTATATAGAACTCAGCATTAAATAACAATTCATTCAGATCATATCATTCATATCTTTAACACGATAATGGTCCATTAGACCGAAAAATTTTCTTGTGAACATTCCTCCACGGGAATTTTAGTTAAGCAAGTTCTCAATTTGTCATCCCTTAACTTGATCTACCATCTCAAGTATTAACAGTAGCAATTTGACAGCACAATCCACTAATCTCATATTGATTTGCTGAAATCATTATCATCATTTATCATTACAGGGACTCGTCCCAATCATCCACATTGTGGTTTCGCTCAGCTTATTACATTTTAACTAAATTTCAGAAATCATCATTTTTCAATCAGAATCCAAATCAATTCATCAATTCTCAAACAGAATTAAAAATCATATCAACCACATTCGAAATCATCATCTGGATAGCATTAACGCTTATAATTTTAAGTCTTAGATTTACTCGTATATACTGTCAGTAAAGAGCTGTAGTTATACTCTCGGTATATACGGGTAGTCATGATACTTGGAACTATAAGATAGATACCATCATGTCTAGGCCTCAAGCAAGTCAGGGTTCCATACAATCGCGGTACTTCCATCTGAAAATCCAATTACTAAATTACGAATTTTTCAGTTTGAATATCAAATTGTATGAATTATATCACACAATTACAACCTTTTTGTGTTTCTTGATAAATTTTTGACATATTTGTCTTCTCAGTTGATCTTTAATCGCTCTGATACCAACTGTGAGATCCCTATTCCCACCGAGCAACGGATTCGGGGTACTAGCAGCGGAAGTAGCACTTCTCGCGCGGGACAGGGGCTCCACACTCGGGCCTCGCCCACCATGGATATCCGGACAAGAGACTAATCCGTCATTTTTTCCAAAACCGAACCCGAAAAAACTTTCTTCACCCGGAAAGCACGGGCGATTCCACCAGGATAACTCTTTACTCTAACGTAGTCAAGACCATTGCTAATCAAGCTGATCCGCCAACTGCACCTATAAAGATACTCGGTCAGATCAAGGAAGATACTTGCACTTGGATCATTGGGATCAACGCTTTTTTCCCCATTAAGAGGCACATCCGTTAATTCCTATCCATAGAACAATTACTATCCGGGATTTACTTTATCTATCGTAAACAAAAATTGAGTCTCGATTTACGGATCCATCAGTCGTCCAGCCTAACCCCATCCAGTCCCATGGGTTAGCCAACCGCCCAACCACTGTAGTGATGGGATCCAATTAAGAATTTGGTTAGGTTTTGTCCCGGGTACCAAGGAAAAGAGTTCCAAGGCCCCCTAGCCGGAAGTTCATGCAATTATAAAACTAGTCACACCACTTACACACCCAATATGAAATTGCCTTTTTCTTAGCATCAACTAGCTTTAAAACAATCCTTTAATGAAACCATTATATCACTGATGACAATCCTCAAAGTCTCTGGTTAAATCCTTATTTCTAGTCATTCATTCATCGGTATACTTATGGCATCATTGGTAACCAGAACACTCACCACCTGTTCACTCAGGGGCCTTTTCCATAGTTCCTAGCTCATAGTAATTAGAACACTCACCACCTGTTCACTCAGGGGCCTTTTCCATAGTTCCTAGCGCATAGTAACCGGCAATATATAATAGAATGGAATCTCCGTGGAAGATCAGCAAGATCAACCCACAGATCCATATAAAAGAGCCATGGACTCATCCGTTTGAGGACCAGCAAGGTCAATCAACCAGATCCATGCCCGGTTTCAGAAAATAATTCTTATTCTTTATTCCAATATCTTCCACGACGCACGTGTGGGTATCTTCGGCGACCCAGAGCCCGAGCACCGTATGGTCAGCACCCTCTAGGATCCTTCGCAGGTGACCTAGCGCTTCACTCATAGGCTGCTTCCTTGGTCCCTCATCCCCGTACCGGAAGCTCACTATTTAAATCAAACCGAGGCTGGTCAAGACCTCGGTCGACCTTGCTACGCGAGACGTCCTCCATTGACTCTCCGTCAGCAGTTGCAACTTTAACAGTTAGGTCTTCATGACCTTCATCCACTAGACGGTCAAAATGCTTTCCCAGCATTCTTGACATAAAACAGTCATTTACAAACAGTCACAAAATACAGTTTCTAAATAGAACTCTCGTCTTTCCACATTATCCCTCCTTAATCCACATTACTTATTCCACATTCCATTCATTCTCATCCATTTCCTCATATCGACGACACATTAATTCACATACACATTCACATTCACATCCATATATCCACATCTAAACTTTTAAAATTTGTAAGTACCAATTTTTTTTTTAAAAATGGCATGTGAAAGCAAGAACGTATCCTTCCATCGCAAGGTCATTTCCAATTTACTAGTGGCTCAAGCCACAGATGCTTGTGTGACCAACCTTACACTATCACAAAAAAATAAAACTTGCACAAGACAATTGAAAAACCTTAATAAGACAGTGAGGCAAAAAAATTGAAATTGTATTTACTTCAATTCAAGATTACATATCCAGTGGTTATCTGATAGCTACATAGCCAGGGAAAGTAATTTCTCTACAAAGAAAAGATCGTTCCTGCCTTTTGCGCACTACTCTACCATTGATTATCAAAGCAAAATCACCACTCAATGAGAATCGAAGAACTAAGTAGTCACGTAAGTTGGCAAGGGACCAGTCATCATTCACAGTAACATCTTCTACATCCCCACCTTGCATGGATATATGTAGCACACCCTATTCTGTAGAGGTTGTGTCGGAGTCTAACGCCTCCCATTCTCCATTTGTAAGCTTCCATCGCCTGTAAGGAAACGCAATGGACAACTGTTGCTTGGCAATATGATAGCGCATCACAACCTTAACTATTACTCCGCATCTGATGGTGTCTCCATTGTGTTGAACAACTTTTTTATCCCATGCAGGTGATAAGAAACAAGTCAGAGCTCTCTCCTCCTTTGCAATCCATAAAGTTGGGGTACGATGTGTGTCACTTGTACGGAACAGGTACACAAAGAGGTGTAGAGGTATGAAGCAGGTTATGGTTGCTTTGTGAGATCCATATGTGCACTTCATAGCATTTTGCACCTTGCTTTCGATCTGCAAACAAGCCATGGCCACCACTGAAGCATTGTCTAGAATTGGCCATTCAATAGATGTGAGAGTTGGCGTAGGTTTTGGAACTAATTTTCCAGTACCATTTGCTGTCGTGGGAACCACATATGTATCCTCATAGAAGAAGATGTTTCGTGCAAGAAGTTGTGCAGCTGGACACCCTCCAAAGATTAAACTACCAAGCTCCACATGGTATGCTTCAAAGGTTCCTGAAATTGCCTCCATAGGCTCCCACTCACTATAGTTTGAGGGAAAAATATCTACGCACAGGAACCCAAGAACAATCAAAGCAGTGCTCAGTATACCATTATTAGCACACAATTGATTTAAAAACAAGAATATAAAGTGGTGAAATAACTTACAATTTGCAGGAAATCGTTGACGTTGGTCATGGTCTGCTAGTTTCAGCTCTGTTGCCTTGTAAACATGTTGGACCTTGGCTAGCTTTTTTCCATTGCGATCTTGTTTGAGCTCCAATATCCACCCTTTCCAATGGTGACTTTGTATATCAACGTATCGCTTTGACACCTTGTGGGTTCCTCTTGTACTAGGCTGCATCGTAATCCAATTCCACTTCTCGTACTGTTTGATGTTCCAGTGCCCATCCTCATCTTGACCACTGCTACAAGAGAGAGATTGAATATTGATCGGAGGCCTTCGAGCTCTAGAAGAAGACATCAGATGTATATATTAGAGAGATTATAAACCTTGATGGAAAAGGAAAATAGAATGGTGAGAAAAAAACTTAGACTAGGGAGATGTACAAAAGAGAAGGAGTTGTAGAGCAAGTTCCAAGGGCTTGGCTGTGCTATTACTGCACTTTGAAAGAGGATATTGGAGGGGGTGAGAGGAGACAATGAGTAAGATTATGAGAGCCAAAGCATTTGCAACTCAATCTTCCATAGCTTGGCTCCACTGTTACACTCTGTAAAAGGAGGTTGGACAAGGTAGAAGGATGAAGTAAGGAAATGTAAGTGAGGATCAAACTTCCATAGCTTCTGAGAGGAGGTTGCAGATCAAGCTTCCATAGCTAAGCTCTGCTTGTACACTCTGTAAAAGGAGGTTGGACAAGGAAGAAGGATGAAGTAAGGAAATGTAAGTGAGGATCAAACTTCCATAGCTTCTGAGAGGAGGTTGCAGATCAAGCTTCCATAGCTAAGCTCTGCTGTTACACTCTGTAAAAGGAGGTTGGACAAGGAAGAAGGATGAAGGAAGGAAATGTAAGTGAGGATCAAACTTCCATAGCTTCTAAGAGGAGGTTGCAGATCAAGCTTCCATAGCTATAGATCTAGGTTTCTGAGTGAAGAGAGAGGTAGATCAAGAGGTAGATAGCTAAAAGAAGTAGTCTAGAGAGTGAAAAACGCCCTGCTATGAGAAAGGGGGAAGAGAGAGCGTTTTGGAGGGAACGTGGGAGAGAGGGATAGTGGAAAGTGAAGGGGAATGTGCATTGAATGCATGGGAACTCGTTTTTGGGCCTCTATCACTTTAGAGACCTTACTTAATGATGGCTGCAGGCTGCAGCTATCCTATTTTTGAGTTTTAGTTGATTTTGAAAATTTAAAAAGAGCCTATTTAGCCTATTATTCTAAGTTTGACCACTACCTTCTAGGCTCTTACAAACCATTGGTTTCAGTCCACATGTAATCTCCCTATTTGTCTATTTCTTAATCACCTCCATTAGGCAATGGCAAATTAAAGGGCCCAAAAAGACTCCATTGAGTTCCTAATGCATGAGATTCCACCACTTCTCCAGAAGCCAGGATCCGGATGACGGGCTTCTTTTGTGTGCTAATTTCCATTCTTCTTCTTAGATCCTCTTGGAGTGGTGCCTATTGTGCAACAAAGAGGCTCTGATACCAATGCAATAAATATGCTCTGACACCACTGCAAGAAAGAGGCTCTAATACTACTGCACAAGAAAGAGGTTTTGATACTACTGCAAGAAAGATGCTTTGATACCAATGCATGAAACTAGGGTTGGCCACTCAAAGCATGAAGTGACAATATGGGTGTGGGTCACCTCCTAACATCTCAAGAGGGAGAAGTGAACCATGGAAGCTTAGAGCTCCAAAAGAGTAAGTGTACTCATGAAAATGTATATTTATAAAAAAGGTACCATGTTGTCCTAATAAGTGACCTATATAGTCACTTACCCTAAAGTGTCCATAGTAGCCCATGCTCAAATCCTATAAGCCTAAGTCCAATGTGTACATGTGCTAGTGGCCAAAACCTTCATTACATGTTGACTTCTCAATTCTTGGATAGTGGCCTCCTTTTTCCTGACTTTCGCCTATAGCATAGTTATCTCCTTGTCCCCATTTGTCATACACGTCTACAAATAATTGAGGCTCCCCTCCACCCCAGCTTGCGTGAATACTTTCTAGAAAAGTAGCAAGATAGGGTTTAGAGGGATCTTCCTATGATTTCTCGAGGTGGATGGGCTTTGTGACCATGATCCCCTTTTGTTCTTGTCCTAAGTGTAGAGGTTTTGTGGCGGTACTTTCTTGTTGTATCTGCAGGCACTGTGCTGAGGGGGCTTCATGCTGCTATTGTTCCTTAAGCTTGTGCAAGAGGATTTTCTTCCCGATCTTAGCAAATTCCTCTTTGAGTTCTCTGTTGCTCTTCTCCTCTGCTCTTGTCTTTCCTTTCTACCTCTTCTTCTTCTCTCTAAACTCGAATGCCCTCTTTGTTCCGGACGGTGTTTTTCCTGAGTTCCCCTCTTCCTGAGGCCTTGTAGCATTCTCTTCCTTGTTTTCTATGTTATTTTTCTATGTCAGGTGTCCCTGTGATTTTGAGCTTGTTTGGCCGAATTCCTTAATGAGATCTTCATCATCTCCTGCCTTGATTTCATCCTCACCTTCCACCGATAGCTTGAATACTTCTACCACGTAGAGGGGATCAAAGGCCTTCTTCTCCCCTAAAGAAAGTGTGATGGTATTTTTTTCCTGCAACTACTTAGCTACCTTACAATTCTCCTGGAGATCCTCCCAGGGTAGTTTTGCAAACTCCTTGAGTCCCATCCTTTGCATGCTTGTCGACCTCCTTCTATAGCGTGCATGACAAACGTTCGAACTCCAACACCCTATCTTCTTCTTCATCAAGAATGCTGGGGATGCTTAGAAGAAAGCGAGAAAGTGAGAAAGGTTTAGTAGGAGGAGAGTTGGGTGCACAAGGCAATTTTTTAAGGGTTGATTTGGGAACTATGCATTCAATGGACAGGCATTCAACCGTTGCCACCATGAGGTGCACACTTCCCAAGAGTGGCCATAATTGCTTCATCCTTCCATGATTTCCACAAATCTCCCTTGTTATTCGACCACCAGTCCCTTCTGCACACTCTTCAAGGTCATTAATGGCCTTTACACATCTATGCACTTCTTTTTTGGCGGTCAAGTGACTTTCTCGTTTGCGCCCAGCTACTATCACGTGGCTCCTCAGTATCTGTACATAACGTTATTATATTTACAAATGAGGTGTCTAATTTTGGGCTATTTTCTTTAGCATTTTTACATCCTTAGCATTTTCTTTAGCATTTTTACATCCTTCAGAATCATGTCCTTCTTCCTACTCCGGGATGGACATGGATCATGGTTTTTGAATCATTTCTAGACCAGGATTGTGAATCCCGTCTAGGCATTTTCTCCCTTCATCTTGCATCTATCCATAATAGGGCTTCAGCCTATATCCATTTACCAATTTTTTGAGTTTTTCACCATCCAGACTTGCTAGCTCAAAAGTTCTTGTCGCTAGCTTTCTAATAATCTTGTATATGCCCGTCCCGTCTATCTCATTTTTAATTTTCTTGTGTGGGGTCCCATTCTTGATGTAAACAGCAGGGCAACATCTCCTTCCTCAAAGTTCTTGAACCTTGTGTTTTGGTTCACCTCCAGTTTTCTTCTCTTTTCCACAATTTTTGCTGTGAAGGCGTTGTGCATTTTCTTTCATCAAGCTTCAGTTCAATCCTGTACATCTCTCATTCTTCCGGAGAGAGCCTTTCAGCCACTACTATCCTGAGACTCTATGTCAGGAATTCCATGGGCACTACTACTTCTAGTCCATGCACCATACTGAATGGTGTAAGTCATGTTGCATTCTTATAAGGTATCCAGAATTCCCATAATGCGGAGTGGAGCTTCGTGTCCTAGTCATTCCTATTCTCATTTACTATCTTGATCCGGATTCCCTTAAGGATCTTATTGGTGGACTTTGCTTGCCCATTGGCTTGTGGTGGGTAGTCTAGGCTGTTGACTTCTTGTGTGTTATCATGTGCTACTCTGTTACTTTCTTGATCACTTCATTGATGAAGCGAGTCCCTTGATCATTGGCTATCTCTATAGGGCCTCCGAATCTTGTCATTATGGTTTCATAGAAAGCTTTGCTATGGATGACACCTTGCAATCCTATAAGCAGTTGGTTTGAATGGGCCGGCAAAGTCCAGACCCCACTTTCTTAATGGCTCAAGTGGAAGGACTGGATTATGGGGCATTTTGTCTGCATCGCTTGGTTACCCCATCCTTTGGCACATGTTAGACTCTTTTGAGAACTTATGCGCATCTTTCAATGTAGTAAGACACCACATACCTGCCTGGAATTCCGTACTGTGACTTCCCCAAAAAATTTCCCATCGCTTATACCTTGATGTGCTTCTATTATCAGATCCTGTTGCTTGTGCTCAGGGAGACCCCTCCTCAGAATCTGGTCAATACCCATTTTGTAGAGCTATCCAGCCACTACCATGAATGACTTTCTCTAGAGAGTTAGCTTCTTTCTCTAATCTCTGGAAATGTACTAAAAAAAGGATAAGTCAGATAGGAATTGCAACATTTCCTCGTAGCAGTTGGTGTTTTTCCTTCTATGAGGAAGATTTGCGCATTTGGGAAATTATCTTCCATCCCATCCGGTTCTTCGCCTATTTCCAATCGTGACAAGAAGTCTACTTCTACATGCTTGTTCTTGAGGGTGTGCTTTATGTTGAACAAAAATTCTTGTAACAAGAGCATCCATTTGGCCAACTTTCCCACCAGGTCTGGTTTGTTAATTAGGTACAGGAGAGCTTTATGATCTACAAGAAACCTCAAATATCTTACCCCCAGTAAGTAGTGCATGAGCATCTTGATGGAGTAGATCATTCCCATTGACTCTTTCTCTGTGGTGGAGTAGTTCTTTTCTAGTCTGGACAGCCTACTGTTTGCATAGTACACTCGTATGGACCATCCCTCATGTGCTTCCTCCATTAGAGCACTACCAATGGCCACATCCAAGGCATCGATAAAAACATGGAATGGAGAGCGTTGTTGAGAATATCTTCTTCTGATTCCGGAATGCGTCTTGACATGATCTGGACCAAACATATTCTGCATCCTTCATTGTTCGGCTATGTAAGGGCACTGCCACATTAGCTAGGATCCTTATAAACCTACTATGCCACTTGATTAGCCCCACAAATCTTGCAAGCTCTTTGGCATTCTTGGAGGGTTGTAGCTTCATAATTACTGCAACCTTGGACGGATCCACCGCAAGTCCTTCCATAGAAACTATATATCCCAAGACAGATCCATTGGTTATAGAGTAAAGGAGCACTTGGTTGGATTCAGGGTTAGTTTGTCCCTCCTACACTTTTCCAAGAACATTGTGAGGTGTGTGATGTGTTCTTCTTTCTTTCCGAACACACTAAAGTTATCCACAAACACCTCATGAAAGTGGTCATATATTCATATAATATTTCCTGAACCATCCTTCTGAATGTAGGAAGAGTGGTGTTGACGGGTGTGTACACCCCCTAGAATTTTGGCATTAGCTTGGGTGTGAACACCCCCTAGCATTATTAGAATTAGCTTAGACTAACGAGTTGTGAAATTTGGTTATTACAAGATATCATATTAAGAAGTGGTTACAAGAGGGCTAGTGGGGAGTTAGGATCTTATGGTCCAGTTTATGGGAGCCCAATAGTCACATGGATAGCCCAAACGTTACATGGGTAGCCCAAGAGTAACATAGGTATCCCAAGAGTCACATGGTTGGATGGATATATAAAGCCCCTCTTGTATGAAAATATGACACGTATTTTATGTATATGATTCTTGGAAACACGATATGTGATACATGGATATGGAATACACTATGATGTTTTGTTTTTATCCTTGTATCTTTTATCTTGTCTTGATCCATGACTCCTACTCCATGCCCATGTTTACATGTGTACTCTATGGCTATTTGTGTAGGAGCATGTGTGTTCCCCCATGTTAGCAAGGTGATGCTAACAATTGTCCATCATGATGGGACGAGAAGCTTTTATCTTCTCCTTGTCCACAAGCTCGTAGTTAAATGCCTAATCTCCATATGCATTTTTTACAAGAAGAGAGATTAGTAGCATGCATGCTTATTTCCTGATTCTAGATTAACCATGATGTGTGTTGCTTTTCTCAAAACCCGATGAGAAGGGAGATTAGAATGCGTCTCGGTCATTCTTGATCTTTTCATTATGCATCTTTATGTGTTTGTGGCATCTTGTGTGGCAAAATGATGCCCAATACCTAATTTTACTATTTTGGAGAAGATAAGAAAAGGTATGTTTTTGAAGAAATTTTGCAGCCATGTGCGAATCAACTCCTACTACCCAAGTCATCACTTCACAGAAAGCTAACATCCATGTTGCCTTCCAAACTACTACTTCATCAGTGTGGGCTGGGCAAAAGCGATGGCGCCTAGCAATAGAGGAGCAGCTGAAGTGGATCTTTGTGGGAAATAACATCAACAGCTCCATGCTGGCAATCGTGCTTGCGTTGTGGGTAACTCTCTCTCTCTCTCTCTCTCTCGTTTCTTTCACGCCCACCTTCCCTCATCGTAAAGCCGCCTAACAACCCTTCTCCCACTGAGAATAACAAACACATTTTTTATATAAAGATAAGGAAAAAGCTTCTCCAAAAATCCCCATACGCTCCCTGAAAGTGTTCGCCAAAGATTCCCCAAATAGCCCTATACTCTCCCTCATATTTTTTGCCAAAGATTTCCCTCTAAGCCCTCTTAGAACACTAAGGATCACCCCACTTTCCTCGTCGAAGAAAGTCCCCAATTCTGCAGAGCTAAGAACCCCACCTGGCAAGCCTGCTTCTTTCTTCATGGAGCCCAGCAAGCTCAACCTTAGGTCTCCTGCATGAGCCAAAAAGGTTTTGGATAAGAGAGTTATCCAAGATAGAGCCTCAGTAGATGAGGAGAGAGCTTCCCTTGAGGGCAAGAGATTGCATCGGAATGTGAAGGATTTCTTTCAGAGGAGAAAATCTGGCATTGGCATTGGAAGCGGGAAATTAGGAGACTTTGAGAGTGTTGCATCAAGTGAAGCTAGTATTATGTAGTATGGTAATGCCATAAGTTTCTGGACTGGCTCGCCAGGTTCAAGGGAGGAGAAAATCTCGGAAATAGATGGGCTGTTCTTCAACTTGCCTTCAATCATCCTCCTCACTTATTGGGGCAACAAATGGTCGTCCAGAAAGTCATACAGTAAGCGCTAGAAAGAGCATGACATGAACGTGGTGAAGGTGATCAAGTGCCTCAAGGAGTGACACCCTCAGCGAGACAGCCTGGTGTGCACAACTAGTAAGCCCTACATAGCCATGGATGGGCATGCGCAATGTGGACTACAAGCAGCTCGTCACTTTGGGGTTGACCTCTCCACCTTCCACAACATTCTAGAGATTGATACCGAGCGCATGGTGGCTCATGTGAAGTTGCTGGTGAACATGGGCAAGATCACACGGGTGATGGTGCCCCTGAGAACGTATCCCTGGCTGCCCAACACGACTTGCCGAACACTATGGCGACAAATTTCACCTGCTTGTCAGAGGGTCTGATCTATGCTGAGAAGGCCGCCGACTCTGTTTTTGAAAGTAGTTTCAGGTGGCATTGGAGGATCTAAGGTTATGGACATCTTTGGTTCCAAGCTTGTGAACATAGACTTTACACATGCTGGTTAGGCTGGGTGGACAAGACAAAGGGATGGGTGTTGGAATTAGAGAAATTTAAATACTCATGCCTTGTAGAAGATATGAGGCATGTGACATTCATTTCACCAAAGAAGGTTGCAATGGCTTCTTTATCTTGTCTTGATCCATGCCTCCTACTCCATGCTCATGTGTACATTTGTACTCGATGGCTATGTGTGTAGGAGCATGTGTATTCCCCCATGTTAGCAAGGTGCTGCTAACAATTATCCACTAGGCAATGCATCATAGATAGCTTAGTAACTCAAGCAAGAAACAAGCTCGGTGTGCAAGTTTTTTCAACTTCGAACTGGTTAGCAGCAACAACGTATTCAGCACCCATTAGGGCCAAAAGTTGAAAGAAAGGGCCCTGTAAGGAAAGGGGTTAAAACACTAATCAAAATTCAACTAGTTAGACTGGAGGCATATCCAGGAGGCATATCCAAGGGCTAAATTTGGTGGTGTCATCATTAAATTTGGTGGTCATCATTAAATTGTGTGCCAGCTAGTTACTCACCAAATCTTAGTTATTCTTCAAATCTTCTTTACAATAAATACATATTTTTAGAAAATATGTGAAATATTGCTTTCCCACTTTCTCTTTCCCTCACTCCATTTCTTTATTTCTGTTTCTTCTCTCTCTATTTGTTTTTGTGAATACAATAGCCAATAGTAACACCAACAATAATGCCTTGCAGAACCAACAACAACACCATGCACACCAACAACAACACTATGGATAACAACAACAATACCATGGCGCAACAACAACAGCAACACCATTGAGCCCCTTGGAGCAACAAAACGACATAACCATCGAGACCAATAGCAACATCAGGGAGTAACAACATGAAGCAACAACAGAAACACAAACAACATCATGGAACGAGCAACACCATGGAAGAGCAAGTTTTAAATCTATTTGGAGTTGGATGCAGAGTATGATATGGAGGAGAAGAGTTTTACAAGATACGAGTGAAGCTACAAGATTCCGTAGTGAAGGAAACTTAAGAGTATTGATCTTTCGGTTCAAGGACAACTATACCCACTTTGATCCACTAGGTGGTAAGCCACCTCCATTTTCCAAGCTTCACGATATTGTAAGGTTTATTGGAGATGGAAAAGGTGGATTGTTAGGTTATTGTCATCGTCTTATTCATCGACATGATATACATGAGACCATAAGCGCTCAGCAAGCAAGTAGAGACCAACTTCTAGGAGTCCAAAATTAACATAGAGTGGAAGTTTTAGCATTGGAAAAAGATTGTGTAGAACAAATGAAAATTGTAGAGGATAAAAACAAATGTATAATTGAGCTTGAGGTACAACTAAAAGCTTCTGAGAAAAAGGTCAAATGTACTCATCTTGGTATTAGGGAGCGTCAAAGAAAATTCAAGAGCATTACCAAGCTTAGTAAGAGATGGGGGTGGTAGGAAAAGAAGAATGAAATACTTACGGACAGTCAGCCGATTTGGATTGCAAGTGTGGAGAAACGAATCTTCAAATTTGTGCAAAAATGACATCCCTGAGATTCTTAAAGACCCTAGTTTTCAAAATGAATGCCAGACTATGCATAAAGATGTAAGTTCAGAATGTATAGTAAGAAGGCCATAGAAGTTATGTGATGAAACTTCCATTAGCAAAAATGGTTATCGTGTTATTTCTAAGTTATTGGTGAATTGCAATCGAACCAAATAATTTATGTGTGTTTGGTCTTCCCCATCCATACAAAGTTGCAATAGAAAGACGTAAACAAAATATGGCTATTATAGAAGTGCTTAGTGAGTCTAGACACATTTTAGCTTACATGTCTCTATGCATTATGAATGCATGCATAGAGCTTAATCTATGCATTAAGCTATACGAATAGAGCTTAATGCATAGATTAAGCCCAATGATTAGAGCTATATGCATGTGCATTAAGCTCTATGCATAGAGGACCTACAAAACAAAACCCCTCTTTTTGGTAGATAAAAATAGAGGAAAGAGAGAAAGGAATTTACCTCCTTTTGGTGAAGTTGAAAGAGAGGATTAGAGACCTACAAAACAAAACAAAAAAGTTGAGAAAAGAATTAGTGATACAAAACCCTTCAAGTGTGAATAGCATGGATACACGAGGAGGTTTATCCTTCAACACACACACACCAATTTAACAACCAAAAGGAGAGGAGAGGAGAGGGGAGGGGACGGGACGGGAGGGGAGGGAGGGCAAAGAAGGACATGGAGAAGAGCTTGAGAGAGAGAGAAAACCTGCAAAACAAATGAGAAAGCAAAAAAATAAGAAAATTACTCATAATTACACACAGACATTTTACATCACATGTACATGTAACCACGAGGAGATGGGAGTGAGGGAAAAGAAGGTATACCTGGTGAGGAAGCAAAACACATGCGCACGAAAAAAAATGCAAAAAAAAGAGAGGTCTTGTTTTACTATAAAAACCTGCGCTTTTGATATATGCGTTGAAATAAGCGTGGAAAAAAGCATGGAAATAAGCGTGGGAAAGTGCATCGAAAAGAGCGTAGGAAATAGCGTGAAAATAAGAGTCAAAAAAATAAAATTCCCACGTTCTTTTCCACGGTTATTTCAACGACCTTTTCGACGCTTATTTCGACAATCGCTACTTTTCATTAAAATTCAAAATCTTTCCAGATCTTGCGTGCCCTCGACATTTCAAATTACCTATCACCGACCATCCTCCACAAAAACTTAACGCAAGATTTTCCTCCAAAAAAAGCATTCGTTCCCATTTTGTAAATAAATATGGAAACCATGGATGATGCCACACCCTCAAATTTTGTTGATTTAGAGGAGAAGACACTTTGCCCATGTAGTCGCTGCAAATACCAAATGGCTCGACGTCGACGAATTTGCAATGATCATACAAAAAAATGAGAAATATTTTCGGTGGAGCGATTAGAACATCCAATTAGTGGCAATGCGCGCTTCAACAATGACGAACAGTGGATATCCGGCCTAGACAATGGAGACCAACAACAAGAGTAGCCACCACAAACGAGGTGATCCAACAACCCGAGAAACTGTAGGCGGATTCGGAGCAAGTACTAGAACATGACATGGATGACATGATAAATGCCTTACACGATGGAATAGAAGATCGAGGTTTGGAACAAGAAGGGGTAGAAAAAAACACATGACATGTGGAATACACTTCCCAAGAAGACAAACAGCTATGCAGGCTTGCTCCTCTTCCACTATATCGTGGAGCACATGTGTCTGTTTTACATGATTGCCTGTCCATATTGAACTTGCAATCGATTTTTGGATGATCTGATATGAGCGTATCAAAACTTTTTGCTCAAGTGATGATATCATATGCAATTAGTGAGTTATGTACCTTTATATGCATTTCATTAGCTTGACTATTTTGTGTAACAGCTTATTGAAACATTAAATATTGCTAGAAGATAATGAGATGCCAGTGGACCGTAGTCAAGCAAAAGCAATGTTGCACTCGATTGGCATGGACTACAACACACACCATGCTTGTCCAAATGATTGTATTCTTTATCGACAAGAATATAACAATGCAATACAATGTCTGCATTGTGGTACATCACGATATAGACAAGATCTGCAAGGAGAAAGGGTACCAGCAAAAGTTTTATGCCACTTTCCCTTTATCCCTCGGATCAAAACAATGTTCAAGTGCAAATCCATTGCAAGATTGATGACTTGGCACCGTAACACTAGGTCCACGGATGGCGTTATGCGTGTGCCTGTAGATTCCCCTGCATGGAAGCACATTGAAGAGAAGTGGGTAGCCTTTCAAGAGGAGGCTCGCCATATTCGACTTGGACTAGCGATGCATGGAGTGAATTCATTTGGTCTACGAAGTTCATCATGGAGTACATGACCTGTTTATCTAGTTAACTATAATCTTCCACCATGGCTAGCGATAAAAAAAGGACATCTTTTATTGTCTTCGATAGTTTCTAGAAAGTACAAGGTGAAGAACATCGATGTGTATTTTGCCCCACTAGTTGAGGAGCTTCGTGTTCTATGGTAGGGCATTGAAGTTCATGATATTTCCAAGAGGTTTGGATAACTTGCGCTAACATTGAGAGGAATACTTATGTGGACTATGCATGATTGGCTTGGCTATGGTGGAGAGTGCTCAGGTAATACTGTAGCTTGTTAACGTATTATGTTAAGACATGATTGTCATCCAAACTTACCTGCGACAATCGTTTTCGATGTTCTACAGGGCTTTCAGTGTCAGGGTATAATGAATGTCCATTTTGTGGGCCACACTTGAGGCTCGATACTCAAAGTCTATGAAGAAGATAGTATACAAGGGCCACAAGAAGTATCTCCCAGTGGACCGTCCTTTGCGTGAGGGATTTCTAGGGAGATCTCCTCGCATATGAAAGAGCAGTGATTTGAGAACCTTATGGGAGCTGGATCCAACCTTATGGGAGCTAGATCTAGCCTGTACACCTCCAAGAATGAAGGGTCTATCCATTTTCCATCAACTTCCATATACTGGAATGACCTTCTAGTGAACCATCTTCTTGACACAATGCACATTTTCAAGAATATAGTCGAGGTGCTTTGGAAAACCATCATAGGAGCAAAGGAGAGCAAGGCACAACGAGATGATTTACAAGAGGTTCAATGCATGCACCACTTATGGGCATAGAATATAGCAGATAGAAAGGTGAAGCTACCAAAAGCACCTTGGGTCATGACCAAGGATGAGCAACGGTGTGTAAAGAAGTGCATTATTGAGTTTCGTACCTCTACAGGATGCATGCATTGCTTGAAGGGAGCATTTACAAAAGACGATGAGCTTAGTGGCTTGAAGAGTCATGAATGGCACAATTCTTGCAATTCGTGCTTCCTATATCCATCAAGGATTGCCTCAACGATGACATTAGAGCAACAATTTATAAAATTGGTGCAGTGGTACGTTGGATATCAAGGAAAGAGATTACTAGAGACATTGGAAGCAACACGAGATTAAACTCCATCGAGGCTGTTACAATGGCTGAGAAATACTTTCCAACTAGTATTTTAACCATTCAATTGCACTTGCTAGTTCATGTGGTTGATGAAGTTGTTGTGGCTGGGGTTGTCCTCCATAGCTAATGGATGTTTTTCTTGGAGAGATTTATGAAGATACTTAAAGGATTTTTTCGTCAAAGAGCTCGTCCTGAAGGTAGTATGGCAGCGCGATGGCTTGTTCAAGAATCACTTGTATGCAATCATAATAGAGGAAAGATATAAAACCACTTACCTCTCTTTCATGATAATGAAAGAGAGGATTAGATGACCTACAAAACCATCAAAAGGGTGAGGAAAGGATTAGTAATGCATACATACAAAAGCTTATGCATGAGGCCTTATACATAAAGCTTATGCATAAAGCATCATGCATGAGGCTTTTGCATAAAGCACTATGCAAGCCACGTTATCCTGAACTAAACCGTATCCCGGCACTATGCATTAAGCATGCATGCATAAAGCTTAATGCATGCATAGGTTAAGCTCTATGCATAGAGCTTAATGCATGCATAGATAGAGCTTAATGCATGCTATGCATAGAGCTTAATCTATGCATTAAGCTATATGAATAGAGCTTAATGCATAGATTAAGCTCTATGATTAGAGCTCTATGCAAGTGCATTAAGCTCTATGCATAGATGACCTACAAAACAAAACTTCTCTTTTTGATAGATAAAAAAAGAGGAAAGAGAGAAAGGAATTTACCTCTTTTTGGTGAAGTTGAAAGAGAGGATTAGAAGACCTCTAAAACAAAACAAAAAGTTGAGAAAAGAATTAGTAATACAAAACCCTAAAAGTGTGAATAGCATGGATACACAAGGAGGTTTATCCTTCAACACACACACACCAATTTAACAACCAAGAGGAGAGGAGAGGAGAGGGGAGGGGAGGGGAGGGGAGGGAGGGCAGGAGGTGGAGAATAGCTTAGGAGAGAGAAAAAACCTGCAAAACAAATGAGAAAGCAAAAAAACAAGAAAATTACTCATAATTATACACACAAATATTTTACATCACATGTACATGTAACCAAGAGAAGATGGGAGTGAGGGAAAAGGAGGCATACCTGGTGAGGAAGCAAAACACATGCGCATGAAAAAAAAACACAAAAAAGAGAGGTTGTGTCTTACTCTGTGAAATCCTGTGCCGTCGATATATGTGTCGAAATAAGCATGAAAAAATTGTCAAAATAAGCATGGGAACACGCGTCAAAAAGTGCATGGAAAATAGCGTGGAAATAAGAGTCGATAAAATTAAATTCCCACGCTCTTTTCGTTGGACATTTGGAGGACCTTTTCGACGCTTATTTCGAGGATCGCTACTTTTCATTCAAATTCCAAATCTTTCTAGATCTTGCGCACCCCCAAAATTTTAAATTACCTATCACCGACTACCACCCTCCACAAATACTTAAGGGAGGATTCCTCACCAAAAATAAGCATTCGTTCCCACTTTGCAAATCAATATGGAAACCATGGACGACGCCACACCCTCAAATTTTGTTGATTTAGAGGAGAAGACACTTTGCCCATGTACTCGCTGCAAATACCAAGTGCCTTAACGTCGACAAATTTGCAATGATCATACAAAAAAATGGAAAATATTTCTGGTGGAGCGATTGGAACAATGAATTAGTGGCAATTCTTGCTTCAACAATGACAACAAGTGGATATCCGGCTTGAAACGATGGAGGCCACAACAAGAGTCGCCACACAAACGAGGTGATCCAAAAACTCGAGGAACTTGAGACGGATTCGGATAAAATATAGAACATGACATGGATGACATGATAAATTCTTTACATGATGGAACATAAGATCGAGGTTTGGAACACGAAGGGGTAGAAGATCGTAAGATCGAGGTTTGGAACACGAAGGGGTAGAAGAAAACACACGACGTGTGGAATACGCTTCCCAAGAAGAGAAACAGCTACGCAGGCTTGCTCGTCTTCCACTATATCGTGGAGCACATGTGTCTATTTTACGTGCTTGCTTATCCATATTAAACTTGCAATCAGTTTTTGGATGGTCTGATACGAGCGTATCAAAATTTTATGCGTAAGTGATGATATCATATGAAATTTGTGAGTTATGTACCTTTATATGCATTTTCTTTGCCTGACTGTTTTGTATAACAGCTTATTGAAACATCAAATATTGCCAGAAGATGATGAGATGCCAGTGGATCGTAGTCAAGCAAAAGCAGTGTTGCACTCGATTGGCATGGACTACAACACACCATGCTTGTCCAAATGATTGTATTCTTTATCAACAAGAATATAACAATGCAGTACAATGTCCACATTATGGTACATCAAGATATAGACAAGATGTGCAAGGAGAAAGGATACCAGCAAAAGTTTTACGACACTTTCCCTTCATCCCTCAGATTGAAACAATGTTCAAGTGCAAATCCATTGGAGGATTGATAACTTGGCACCGTAACACTAGGTCCTTGGATGGTGTTATGCGTGTGCCCACCACAGATTCCCCTACATGAAAGCACATTGAAGAGAAGTGGGTAGCCTTTCAGGAGGAGGCTCGCCATATTTGACTCGGACTAGCGATGGATGGAGGGAATCCATTTGGTCTACGAAGTCCATCATGGAGTACATGGCCTTTTTGTCTAGTTAACTATAATCTTCCACCATGGCTAGCGATAAAAAAAAGGACATCTTTTATTGTCTTTGATAGTTTTTGGAAAGTACAAGGTGAAGAACATCGATGTGTATTTTGCCCCTCTAGTTGAGGAGCTTCGTGTTCTATGGTAGGGCATTGAAGTTCATGATATTTTCAAGAGGTTTGAACAACTTGCGCTAACATTGAGAGGAATACTTATGTGGACTATGCATGATTGGCTTGGCTATGGAGAGTGCTAAGGTAATACTGTAGCTTGTTAACGTATTATGTTAAGTCATGATTATCATCCAAACTTACCTGCTACAATCGTTTTTGATGTTCTAAAGGGCTTTTAGTGTCAGGGTATAATGGATGTCTATTATGTGGGCCGCAACTTGAGGCTCGATATTCAAAGTGTATGAAGAAGATAGTATACGAGGGCCACAAGAAGTATTTTCCATTGGACCATCCTTTGCGTGAGGGATTTCTAGGGAGGTCCCCTCGCATATGGATGAGCAATGATTGGAGGACTTTATGGGGGCTTGTGAAGCGTGTATCCATTTTCCATCAACTTCCATACTCGAATGACCTTCTAGTGAACCATCTTCTTGACCCAATGCACATTTTTAAGAATATAGCTGAGGTGCTTTAAAAAACCATCACAGGAGCAAAGGAGAGCAAGGCACAATGAGATGATTTACAAGAGGTTCAACGCATGGACCACTTATGGGCCCAAAATAGAGCAGACGGAAAGGTGAAGCTACCAAAAGCACCTTGGGTCATGACAAAGGATGAGCAACAGCGTGTAAAGAAGTGCATTAGTGAATTTTGTATCCCTATATAGGATGCATGCATTGCTTGAAGGGAGTATTTACAAAGGACGATGAGATTAGTAACTTGAAGAGTCATGATTGGCACAAATTCTTGCAATTCATGCTTCCTATAGCCATCAAGGATTTCCAACGAATACATTAGAGCAACAATTTATAAAATTGGTGCAGTGGTATGTTGAATACCAAGGAAAGAGATTAGTAGAGACACATTGGAAGCAGCACGAGATTAAACTCCATCGAGGCTGTTACAATGGCTGAGAAATACTTTTCAACAAGTATTTTAACCATTCAATTGGACTTGCTAGTTCATGTGGTTAATGAAGTTGCTGTGGTGGCTGGGGTTGTCCATAGCCTTGTCCATAGCAGCCGATGGATGTTTTTTTTGGAGAGATTTATGAAGACACTTAAAGGATTTGTTCGTTAGAGAGCTCATCCTGAAGGTAGTATGGAAATGGGATGCCTTGTTCAAGAATCACTTGTATATATTACTGAATTTCTCAGTACGTCTAATCCTGATATGCCAAGATTATGGACACAAGAAGAAGATGATCGACTAGTTGGGGAAGAGCCACAAGGGAAAGGCTTTGTGATAACAATGGATGTAGCATTGCGTGAGAAGATCAATAAATTTTGCATCTTAAACTCACATGCTAGATGGAGAAATGGATCGAGAGATATAACTTGGTGAAGGCTAAAAGGGACCGAGCTCGTTTGAGTTTTAGAAGGAGTCGAACAACCCGCACACTACCGTACCCAACAGAACTTGCACTTCTTGCAAACTTTCCTTCTAATAAATGGCTCGAGCAAACCATACTACAAGCTAATCGAAATGGTGAATTAATAAATGATGATGAGGAGGAGCTTGCATATGGTTGTGGTTTCCATGTATGTAAATAAGAGATATCTATGCATTGTCTTTTATGTTGTGCTTTCGTGAATTTATACAATAAAAGTACTTATTTGTTGTGCTTGCAGTATTGTAAGTATGGGGCAATTTGGTTACGCGCAGACGCCACTTTTGAGTAGAAGGAATAGATAAAAAGAGAACAACATTTGATTGTGGTGTGAAGGCTAATTTCATGCACTACAAGACACTGCTACCATACACTCGTTCGATACACGCGATAAGTTACGGGCGCGTGTATGGTCATGCATGTATGAGTAGTATCGGGCGTGTGTATATTGGCATCTACACTCACGTGTATATTGGTTTCAGAAACACGTGTACCAACGCGTGTATATTGGCATCTAAATTCGCGTGTATACTGGTTTCAAAAATGCGTGTACCAGCGCGTGTATATACACGCAATTATACACGCCTTATTACATGCAATAACAGAGAACTTTATTAAGAAAAACTCCATTCCTTTACAAAATTAAAAACCATTTTCTTTAAACCATCTCATAGTACATTACAGTATATATCATTATACAATCCCACTACATGCATTTATAACAATGTAATATATTCAAAAATAAATCATGAGATGATAATTAAAAGACAACATATACAATAGAAATGTCATCAATTTAGAACGATACAGTGATGGCTTGGTTAGGATTCGATCTCATCTTCAATAAGATCCATCCTTGCCAAACGATAACCATCAATATTCATTTGATCAATTTGTAAGGCTACGATTAAATTTATTCCACTATCGATATTCTGTCCATTGATAATGGTATCGATGCCCTGATCACCCTCATCAACATCACCATCATCCTCAATGGCAGGGTCATCCTCATGATCATGAGAAATGGTAGGGTCATCCTCATGATCATGAGAAATGGCACGCTCATCCTCATTATCATGATCATCTCTTATTTCTTGATCATCGATCACAACTTCTTCATTGGCATGTTCGACATCATCTTCATTGCGGCTTGCTACATCCTCCATATGCTCCATATCAGTGAATGTATTATACATCACTTTGGAACGTGGTGCAATAGGGATGACGTACCACCATCTAATGTCATGCACCATTGGCAGATAGATAACCTACTCAAATACACATACTGCAGTAATTAATTAGCATATCAAAAGTCAAGGGGTACGCGAGCTTAGATATATATATACATGAAACACATTAGTAAAAAAATGCATACCTGCTCACATTGTTGTGGCAATACGAGCCTATCTTTCTTTGTTTGCCAAAACTTTGTAGAGTCAATAGTTACATAGCCACTTGCATGGCGTTTTATCGTTGTATTAGGCCCTTTTTCCACCACGTTCATTTGCCATTCGACATCCAAAACATACACAAAGAAGCGAGGAAAGTCAAGCCTAAATATGTCTTGGATTGTGCCACAATAATCATCCATTTTTCCATTGGCTCCCTCAAAGCTACTAATGAACCCACAACCTTGTGTATTCCTCTTCTTTGTGTTCGAAAATGCTTGCCTTCACACCATATAGCATTGAACATAGTGCACTGGACCAAAATAGAAGCAATATTTGTGTAAGCAATGTGAATAAATATTAAAAGAAAATCACTTACAACTAATGCAAAACATTAGTTCTATGTACCTTTAACATGCATCCTCGTGCATACTCCCATTCTTCCGCCGTGATATGTAGCCCCTCGCCGCTCTCTGCTCTCTCCATTTCCTCATGTAACCAATCAACATGGATATCATTCGGAAGTGCTGCTAGATGCTTAGGGTACGCCTTACGAGAGCCATGTTACCTCCGAAAGAGAGCTCTTTCTGCTTGCCTTTTTGTCTTTGCATCCTCATATCTTGTAACCCATCTGCTCATCACATCACTATTAAGGATGCAAGTAAAATTGAGATCATCAATCAATGTTCTGTCAATTACTTTACTGTGTCCTTTTCCTTGAGGCACAATAGAGGTCATCCTCAAGTCCTCTTCATTGCTCCATAGTCGTGGCAAAGAGCTATCCACCTGACCAAGAAATTCTGAAATATATACAAGAGACTCTTGTATCAACCAACCCTCGGCCATGCTTCCTTCGGGCCTTGCACTTTGCCTCACAAAGTCTTTTAAGGTCTTCATGAAGCGATGTAAGAAGAACATCCAACGTGCATGCACAGTGCCACATAAAGCAATTTCGTCCACTAAATGCACAATGAGATGTAGTTGACTTGTGAGAATGGTCGCGAAAAAGTCTCCTCTACCAAACCATCTCCACTGCCATAACACGCACATCATCCAACATGGCTGGATCAATTGCTTTGGAACTAACAGTACGTTATACCTCATGCACGTTCATTTTGCAAGGTATAATGAAGGGTAATCTCACATGGGTTTTACATACCTCACAAGCTTGCCCATCTTATAAATACGTTTTTTCAAACTCTTGTTTGCACAATGGTCGATACTAGTAGGTAGTATGAACTGCGCACATAAGAGCACATGTATGTATGGTTTATGGCATTACAAAATTTAATTTCAACGTACAAGACTTGGAAACACTTACTTGGAGCATCTTGTGCCAATCGTGGGACTTCAACCCATATAGTTGCTCAACGCCTCTTTTCTTAGTGGTTGTAAAGGCTCCCTTCAATGATCTCATGCATCCCCAGTGGGAGTACGCAAAGTGGTGATGGCCTGCTTTACCTGCTTCTCCTCTTTCTTTGATATAACCCTAAACCCTAAACCCTAAACCCTAAACCCTAAACCCTTAACCACTAATTCAAATTTACAAGTTAGAATGCTTACTTCAATAATGCGTCAAGACTTGCATTGCTCCATCCATATTGAGTAGTTCAAGTGAAGCACGTAAAATAGAGAATGTGCACCCTTCAAAAATCGGTGTCGATGAAGCCTTGTAAAGATGCTCTTGTTCCATATCATCGTCGTCCATACCTTTGGGATGATCCCTACCATTTACAAAGACCATTTACATTCAATTACAAAAGGGAGTAACAAAATGTACTAGTGTCATGGGGGTGTATTGGTTGAATGAGGTATTGAGCTTCTTTTTAAGCATGTTCATTTTGTGTACTCACAAGATTACACACTTAGATTATTCTCTCAATTATTATCTTGATTATCATCTTGATTGTTGAACACATTGTAGTAGCTATCATCGAGTTTCAATGTATTCTTGTTGTTGTACAAAACATGGAGACTCCAAAAGAAATCAACTTTTTTGAAGAAAACTCGTGTAGTTATTTATCTGAAATGGACAATGTAGCGAGATATTTGCCTTGTTGCTCATATTGAGGTGTCTAGCTAGCATGGGCTAGCAGTCCAACGTCAATCACTTTATCTCTTCACTTTAGATCTAGCACTTGTCTGTTATAGAGCTGAAAAGGATTTCTTGATCCATGACTTATCCATTCTAGATCCTATTCCACCACTTGGACATTATAGAGCTAGACTTCAGTGGATGCAAGCTCCACCAAACGGTAGATCTAGACTCAAAATTCTAGTCGTATTTTATGACTTCCAAAGGTTTAGGTCTACCACACATGGATACTAGCTCCACCATGTGGTAAGGCCAAAATTCCATGAAGAGACCATGGCTGCTACCTCCACCACATGGTGGAGCTAGAGCTCAATAAGATACCACATGGTGGAGCTAGCTAGCTCCATGAAATAATACAGCTAGACTTCAATGGATGGTAGCTCCACCACATGGTAGATATAGACATAGAATGCTAGCTCTACCACGTGGAGCAAGAACGCATTGAAAGAACCAAGATCTACCATTTGTTCAATCTAGACCCCCAAGTAAAAACATTGATACAAGAGATTGTATATTGAGAGTCCCCTTAGAGTAGGATGCACTCTCCAATTTTAAGACTGCATTGTAATGAACAAAGACTAAATAATTTGAAACAAGAATTTATAAATTGACATGGTGAAAGTTTCCTTATATACACAACTACTACAAATTAACATTACTAAAGATAGAAAGAGTCTCCTTGCAGTAGGATGACCTTTGTCAAAATGATAGTTAAAAGTCTTCACCTACTCTTACCAAAAAAATAATAATTTGCAAACTTTGACCAAAAGATAAAAGGATAAAAGGAGTCCCCTTAGAGAAGGATGCACTCCATTTATGACTCAATTATAATAAGACATTGTAAATGAACATGAATTTATTGCTTGTGCTAGAATTTGTTCAATCCTTTGCAAAAGGCAAAGATTTGAACAGTATGCTCATAAGAGGCCTGATTACAATATCATATTTCAATATATGGCTTTTTATTACATTAAAAAAAGGCCAAAATACTTGCATCCTCTACATTTGATTATATTAGGGACAAACAAAATGAGCTTCATGGTGGTGTATTACTTTCATGATGCCTCCTCTTGTTGCTTTGCTTGATTTTCACTCTCTGCTTGCCTCTCTGCCTCAGCTTCAGCCTCCTCTCTTTGCTTTCTTTGGATTTCAAGTTGTGCCGACCTCTCTGCCTTAGCATCAGCCTCCTGCTGTTGCTTCCACACCTCTGCCTTTTTCCTATTCTCCAATTTCTCTTCTTCAAGCCATTTCTTCATCACATCATCTGAGAATTGGTTAGGTTTTTCTTCAAAGGCATTATCCCATGTATACTCTTACCGATCTTCATTCTGTAGCCATAAAAACAACCAATTTCTTAAATCTTCTGTCAAAAAACTATACCTTTCCTCGGAAGGTTGATGGTATAATTCTCAGACTATTAACCAGGTTCCTCGTTCATTCTTAAACACCTTATAGTAGCTATCATCAATTATCAATGTATTTTTCTTGTTGTACAAAGGATGGAGACCCCAAAAGGTCTCAAGCTTTTTAAAGAAAACTTGTCTATTCTGCACAACCCATGTGGATTTTGAACAATGCTCTTGTGAGAGAACACCTGTAAACTTGGGCTTTTGTTGTGGAAATACTGTGTCAATTATTCCAGAGAGCTTAGTTCTCCTACATGCGCTCCAAATAAAAACATAAAAGAATTGAATACACCAATCTAAGAACTCATGTGCATCCTTGTGACATAGGACATAACGATATTGGTTAATTGGATATTTTACCAACTCGTTGCTATAAGGAGGATCCTTCTCATCATATTGGGTTTCGACAACATGGCACAACAAACCATTAAGGTTTAGAATAATAGCCCTCCTATCATCCTCTTTGCGTAGGGGTACGCATATTGGGTCTGACGAATACCATGTCAGTATGATAACCCCCTCAGAGGGATGCACAAAGCGCAACCTTGCATCAATTTTCCATAGACGGTCAAGACGGCGCTGAACCAACTGTCTTCGTACACTCTCGATTTTCTTGGACATGTGACGTACTAATGCTCTGTGACGAAGAAGTCGCCTCTGCCAATTAGAATAAAACACATGACCTGGAAAAAAATGAGCATGCTTAATGATAAAGGTGGGCATGTGGGGGAAGGCATGTTACAACTACTTTTATGCAAAGATAGATTTTAAACAATTACAAAACAAATGTGACTATGCACGCTAACATTAAACTATATACTGTTCTAAAATGTTGACTTTAGTTGCATTACAAAATGACCCAAGATGCAAAGACTCTTTCCATTTGATTCTAAAAAGACGCGACAAAATGTGCTAGCAGGTATCAGAATGTAGTGAAATTAGAATGCATTGATCTAGATCAACCACGTGGTAGAGCTAGAATGCACTGTTCTAGCTCAACCATGTGGTAGGGCTAGAATATTTTTAAATCTAGTTCTACCATGTGATAGAGCTATATCAAAGTATTCTAGCTCGATCCCATGGCAAAATTAGAAATAATATTTGAAGTCCAGCTCTAGCACGTGGTAGAGCTGTATCAAAATATTTTAGATAGACCCCATGGTAGAACTAGAATGGTTTGAAGTCCAACTCAACCATGTGTGGTGACATGGAAGAGCTAGAATGCATTGATCTAGCTCTACCATATGGTAGAGCTAGAACACTTTCAAGTCTAGCTCTACCATGTCGTGGAGGTAGAATGCTTTGAAGTCTAGCTCTACCATGAGGTGGAGCTAGAAGGCATTGATCTAGCTCTACCATAGTCCATATATGTAGGAATTAAAATCATAAGACAAAGATCAAGATTCCATACATTTTCAAATTAGGAGGTCTCTTATAGTAGAGTGCACTCCAACATTTATAAAATTATTTGAAGAGTAATACATTTGCCACTACTTTAAAAACAAGACAAAATTTCTTGTCAATTCATGATTACAAAAAGATAAAATTTCTCCAAAAAAAATACAATCCTTGGTGACAAATGGCTTCTTTAAGTGAATACTCCTTGGAACAATATCCTTGAAATAAATCTGCAAGAAACCATCATAAATTAAGTTTCTTCATTGTGAATACACAATTGTTGTATAAAATCATGTATTTAGTTATAATTATCATTTATGTTGGGTAGTACCTTAGTTATTTCTATCCCGTTGGAGAAGATATTGTACTCATTTAACACCTTGTTTATGAAAGCCCTTGCATTAGCTGCCTTCAACTGCGTTGTGGTAGAACCCAATTTTCTAGCTAGAGAAATCACTTGTGGTCCCCTCATGCTAGCAATACTGACTCGTTCTTTTGCCATAATTTCTATTATCTCTTCTCTTTTCTTTTCATATTGTCTCGCTAATACCTCTTGATTGTCGACATACTTTTGTATAATCTCTGATAGTGGTAGCCTATCAGTGTAGATTGTCTTCTGTGACCAATTTAAATTGCGCTTTCTCCAAAAATCTACCACACCTTTGTATTCATTTTCATTGGATACAAGAGGTTGTCCATAGCGATTAGAGCCAATGATCTCACGCACATCTTCACTCTCATCAAGCTGCAATAAGTAAGGGAGCAGCTCATCAATGAGAATATTGTCGACCATCTTTTCTTCATCAAACTTTGCAGGATATATACAATTATTATCAGGAGAAGCACATCCCTTGTATGGAGAGTCATCAATAAGAACCGTTCTACGAGCATCACAATCAAAACATGAAGCAATTTTTGACAATGGCTTGAACATTGCCTGAACTGTTGGATTATCAGGTCTAGCTATTTTACCACTTTTATCCTTCTCGCAAGCCTCTTGATCCCAAACTACAAAAAAAGGCAATATCTCTCCTGCTCTGTCTTGTAATATTCTCAATATTTGAAGAACATTACTCTCTGTCGCTGTTGACTAGATCCCAACATTAATATTTTTTGATAAAATCTTCAAGAATTGGATACATCCTGGCCTTAGTACAATATATCGTTTTGAATCCATTTGAATGGTTTCATGTATTGAAGATGGTTGTTGTTGACAACATTTTAGTAGTAGACCATTCAGGTCCAACACAATTGTCAACACTGATTTCTTGGAGATAGGAGTGTCGGTACTTCTTGGAGATAGGAGTGTCGGTACTTCTTGGTACTTCTTCTTCGGGCTGGAAACTCTCACCCATTGCTTCATTTGTTGGAGATTTAGGTACCCCAATCTCATTGTCAGCATTTGTCTTTAAACCTTCTGGATGGACATCACTGTGAATGTGTGGGAGAAGCTCTCATCCACAGTTTGATTGTGGCATTCCGTAGCTACTTCACTTGGTGCTACTATCTCAATTTTGGGATCTAAAAGAAAAAAAAGTAACATTGACTCAACAATCTTTCAAACTAAAAGAATTTACAATTGTAACACTCACTCTTAACACATGTTTATTGGTGTAATCTAAAAGGAAATCATGTTTGGATACCAATTATCAATTCTAGGTACTCACTCTGGAATTGGAGGGTTTAAAATGGATTTCCAAATACACCCATTATTCTAGCTCTACCGTTTGGTAGAGCCAGTTTGCAAGGGAGCTCTTGTTGGAAGTAGGCCTTGAGATCCACTCTTGAGCTCCAAGAGTAGGTGGAGTGAGAAACACAAAACCACTCAACTATATGGTAAAGCTAAAATTTTAGATGTTTTTGATTTTCCATATGGTAGAGCTGAAATTTATAAGTCTTGCTTTACCACGTGGTTGAGTTGGGGATCAATATAGCTTCTTTATGGGTGGAGCCAGTAGACTTCCATAGGTTCTAGGTCTAGACTTCAATGGGTTCTAGCTCATCGCCCGTGACAAGAACCAAGGAGCTAGAATTGCATTTGAACTAGCTCTACCATGTGGTGGAGCTAGAAATGCATTGGCCTAGCTCAACCATATGGTAGAGCTAGACTTAAATGGATGCTCTGCAAAAACTGTCTTTGGGGGGGTGCATTGGCCTAGCTCCACCACTTTGAAGAGGTAGCTAGACTTTAATGGATTCTTGGTCCACCACTTTGAAGAGGTAGCTAGCTCCACCAAATTGTAGACCTATTGAAATCTAGATCTACCACAGGATAGGATTGAAGTAAATGAGAGGATCTCTAGCTCTATCATCTTAGATTTATAAGCAAGATTTTCAGATTCACCAACTGGCCATTGTGCGACCACTAAGTAGACTTTCCAAATTCACCAATTGGTTATGTAAATAGTGAATTTGTTAATGAACATGTTAGGATCCATAACTTGGTGATTCTAGATTCCAAAGCCCAATTTGGAGAGAGCTACAAAAATACTATTAAAAAATGAACCAAGGATATAACAAGTCAAAACATCACCAAATCAAAGTATTGAAGATACAAGGAAAGCCCATTAATAAGTTACATACTATCTTCAAAATCCAAAAAATCTCGAGCTGAACGAACTTCACCATGGCTCGATCTTTCCATGGTATTCCTTGGATTGTTAGAAATAGGCGGTACTGGTTGCTCATTTCTTGACTTTGCAAAGTCAAGAAGCCTTGTTCCCATCTTTCTTTGATCTTCAATACTCTCCACTAGGCAAATCACTTCCTTATTTAGTGCTAGCCCTAGCTCGATGATGTAGCCATTACTGAAAAGATCAACAAGCTTGCACCCTTCTCTGCAATACTTTCGAATACATTGCTTGATCAAAAGATTCTTCTTGATTCTTAGAAACTCAATGTCTGGGATAGTTTTAACATCTTCATTATCTATATCAAGAAGTCTAGTATCCAATATTGTCGCTTGTGTACCTGGATCAGGAACATCTGCTAGTCCTTGAAAGGCATCTCCCTTTGCTGAAAAACACTAAGGATGTGAAGAACTCTATTGCACCAATGCATCGGTTGTCACGTCGAAAATGCAATGCCCCATTATACTGTGCCTTTGCTATGCCACTCAAATTTTTTAAAGCATTTTGCAAGTGAATAAAATCTGTAATATTTAGAAAGATAAGCAACACATATTGGGATGGCAAAGATCTACCAGCTGTTGTAATGATCATAATGCCGTTCAAAAGATTGCAAAATGATTCCACATCCCAATGCATATTTCTTCCCAAATCTTTAGTGTTATCCAGAACACATAACCCAATGGAAATTGGATTGTTGAGGTGGCGCTTCAAGTAGTAACTCCCGTCGAATGGAAGACTCACAGCATAAATACACCAAGGAAGATCGAAGGACAAGGTTGAACTTTCTTTGCTAAGGCTGATATTTCACTCCACATATTGCCTTGCTTCTACTGGAAAATCAATCTTCTTTGATCCAACCTGTAGCTTTGACTTTATATACACATCACATAACTTCAAAAGAACTGAGTATACAACCTCATTGATGCTATAGGTGATAGTCAATTCTGACCAATCTTGACATTGTTTGTCCTTGTTCAGAGTGTTGAACTCTACAATCAATGCATCTTGAATAATTTTATCTTGCTTGAGCTGCTTGATACGCTCTGGCATGTCAATCACATCTACATCCTTAGTACCCTTTGAAAGAACAATTTTTCCAGACCTGATTTCTGATTGTATTTGTTTGACTTCTTGTTCATCTAGCCCAGCAAGACATCTGAAAACTGTGGCACTTGGTTTCTTGTTTTGCTTCTCCATGATTTCAAGCCAACCTTTGAAAACTTCATCAGAGTAAATGACCATGTGAGACTGCTTTGAAATGAAGGATGCTCCCACCGTAATTCTAGCCATTCGTAAAAATTTCTGCAAAGAAATAAAAGAAAAAAAGATCAAAATCAAGTATTTTTTTCAAAACATATAATTATAAGAGAGCAAGGGATATGGACATACATCCCAATATACACGAGATGATGAGCCCTCTGTTACTCCAGATGGTGGCCTTGACAGAGAATTATTGAAGATCCACTGACTCCTCAAGTGCTGCAAGACATCATAGTATGGTTGTTTGACATATAATGATTGGACCTCTTGATTAGCTATAGCAGATATGTCCGTCGAGCCTTCCTTTTTTCATACAATTCGAGCCTGGATCTACAACAATTCGAGCCTTCCTTTTTTCATACACTTGTATCAGGTCTTGAGCACGACCATCTTTTTCCATTTCTTGATACCGTAAGAATTTTGCAGCATAGATGGAATGTTGGCCATCAATAATCCAATATGAATACTCAATGAGTTTCTCCTCTGTTACCTCACTTAGTTTCATTGGAATTCCTTTCTTCTTGCCAGCATTCTTTACAGGCATCAAGTATGCACACGCTCCTGGCCTGTTTGCACTTGCACCAAAAAATAACACGCATTCATCCACACGGTGAGGTTCTATTTGACGGGAGTTATAGTGATCAAGAGCTAGCCAGCACTGATCTACAGGGATCTCATACTCTTTGTACTTGAATGGAAAATACTTAGAGTATTTTTCCATACCCCCTGTATCACTCTTTTGTGCCTTTTGCACCTCATTTTCCAAAACTTTGGGATCCATAAATCTTATTTTTGTTGAATTTTCCAAGCCTGTTTTCTTCATCTACATCCATAATACCTGTACTGCTTTTTGCCTTTTTTTGAACTGGATTTTTAGAGGGCGTTTTCTCTTTTTTTTGTTTGCCTTTCACACAATAAGCAATGGAAGCTTGCAACTCTTCAAGAGTTATTTCTTGACTTGCACAATCTAACTTCCACCCTCGAGAGAACATAGTATCTTGTTTATCTCTTACTATTCGTTCAATAATGAATGCCTTGGGATCTAGTTGATACTCATGGATCCCAGGTACCCCAATATTTATGCATTCAATATCGGGATGAGAATCTACAGAAATATAAGATAGAGTCATTGGTCCTAGATCCTCAAAAGTATCCACGCCCACATCCCTAGCAACAAATAGATGAATTTTGTTAAATTGTGAACCCTGAAGACCCCAAATATCTAAGTACCACTGTCGTCGTTGATCAGCAGAGGCAAAGTTAACACTGTCCGGAACTTCCACCACTTTTCTTTTCTGAGACATCTTTTACCTACAACAAAAACCACAATTGTTAATTATAGTTATTGTATTCTTACACTTAAAAAAAAACTTACAATATCATATTCAAAAATCACAATATACATCCATGAAAACACTGTGGAGGAGATGAAGAGTATTTCCATCTTGGAGATCTCAATACATTTGTTAGTCTTGCTCTACCACATGGTAGAGCTAGATAAATGCATTCTAGCTGGACTTCAAAGTATTCTAGTGCTGGTTTTTCAATGGATATTATCTCTACTGGGTGGCAGAGCAAGATTAATAAATGTATTGACTAGAATGCTTTGAAATGTAGCTCTACCATGTGGTGGAGCTAGAATGCATTCTTCTAGAGCTGCATTCTACCTAAACCTTACTATAGAGATAGAATGCTTTGAGGTCTAGCTCTACCATGTGGTGGAGCTAGAATTGCATTTGAGGTCTAGCTCTACCATGTGGTGGAGCTAGAATTGTAGAGGTAGAAAGCTTTGAGGGCTAGATCTACCATGTGGTAGAGCAAGAATGCATCGATCTAGCTGTGTTCCATACACATCAACAAAACCAATTACTCCAAGAAGAGACCTACTTCTCATGACAAGAATCAAGGAGCTAGAATTGCATTTGATCTAGCTCTACCACGTGTGGTAGAGCTGTATTCTGCCTAGACCACATCGTAGAGCTAGAATGCTTGAGGTCCAGCTCCACCATGTGGTGGAGCTAGAATGCATTCTTCTAGCTCTACCATGTGGTAGAGCTAGACTTCAATGAATGTACCGGCTGAGGTTGAATGTAACTGTGGTAGAGCTGTATTCTACCTTAACCACATTATAGAGATAGAATGCTTTGAGGTCTAGCTCTACCATGTGGTGGAGCTATTATTGCATTTGAGGTCTAGCTCTACCATGTGGTGGAGCTAGAATCGTAGATGTAGAAAGCTTTGAGGTCTAGCTCTACCATGTCTAGCTCTACCATGTGGTGGAGCTAGAATCGTAGAGGTAGAAAGCTTTGAGGTCTAGCTCTACCTTGTGGTAGAGCAAGAATGCATCGATCTAGCTGTGTTCCATACACATCAACAAAACCAATTACTCCAAGAAGAGACCTACTTCACATGACAAGAACCAAGGAGCTATTAGATGCATACAAAATTTTTATATCAAAATAAGGGTTCTCTTTAATCCTATGTTTAAATCCCATGAATATTGGTAAATGAATAAGTAAATACTCTATGAGAAAATTCTACCGTTTCATATTCTCTAGGATGGTAATGAGAAAATTCTACCGTTTCATATTCTCTAGGATGGTAATGAGAAAACTTAGAAAAACTATGGAAGTCAGAATTTTAGATAAATGATTAATTTATTCCTCATAGGAATTCGTTGATTAGTTTTGAATTCAGTTAAACAAATACTCAATGAATGAAATTCAGAATAATAGTAATTGAAATCTCACCCCCTTTTGAGAAAGGTAGTTCAGGAAAGACCTAAACCAGCCAAGAATCAGACTTTGACCAAAACCAACCTCTTCGTCAGTTTCAAACAAGGAAAGTAGAGAATTCGAGGAATTCTGTTTGGAATTCAGACCTGCGATCAGAAAGTCTTCGGATATGGATTTAAGATATATTCATTGTATTCAAAAGAAACTCAAAACTGAAAACTTGCATAGAAACCATGTTTTCTTAAAGGACTGTCTTACGCCAGAATGCTGGAGGGATCATTTGGTATATGTGTTTTTCTAAGGGAATTTCGGCTGCAACAACTGGCGGCGGGGAGTGTTCAAAGGATGGCTCACGCGGCAAAAACCTACCCAAGTCTTGACCAGCCTTGGTATGGTGAAAAATGGTGTGCTCGAATCATGCATGGAAAAATGTGTGGCAACCAACCCGGATCTTTCTTGTTGTGTTCAGATGCGATTTTGACTCATTTCGGATGCGAAACTCTGTTATGGCGATTTTGCACTATCTTCGCCGGGACCCAACTTTGACGCGCAGGGAGAAGTGATTGCGATGCACAAATCCATGCACGGAGTGATGTGGACATAGAGCAACTTCCCTAGCACAAGTCCGTGTGGTCCGTTCTCTGATGGGATCTCGGATCCTCAACTTCTAACTGTTCGAATTCGGGTTCTCGAAAAAGATGAACGAGCGTGCCAAATGGCAGAAATTTCCAACCCTGGCCCAAACGACGTCGAAGAGGTATGAAATTCAAATCATGCATGGAAAAATGTGTGGCAACCATCCCGGATCTTTCTTGTTGTGTTCAGATGCGATTCGGACTCATTTCGGATCCGAAACTCTGTTATGGCGATTTTGCACTATCTTCGCCGGGACCCAACTTTGACGCGCTGGGAGAACTGATTGCGATGCCCAAATCCAATCATGGAGTGATGTGGACATAGAGCAACTTCCCTAGCACAAGTCCGTGTGGTCCGTTCTCTGATGGGGTCCCGGATCCTCAACTTCTAACTGTCCGAATCCGGGTTCTCGAAAAAGATACACGAGGGTGCCAAATGGTGGAAATTTCCAACCGTGGCCCAAACGGCACCGAGAGGCATGAAATTTGAATCATGCATGGACAAACGTTTGGTAAGCAACCCGAACCTTTCTTGTTGTGTTAGATGCGATTCATACTCACTTCGGACCCGAAACTCTGTTATGGCGATTTTGCACTATCCTCGCCGCCGGGACCCAACTTTGACGCGCTGGGAGAACTGATTGCGAGTCCCAAATCCATACATGGAGTGATGTGGACATAGAGCTACTTCCCTAGCACAAGTCCGTGTTGTCCATTCTCTGATGGGGTCCCAGATCCTCAACTTCCAACTGTCCCAATCCGGGTTCTCGAAAAAGATGCACGAGCGTACCAAATGGCGGAAATTTCCAACCGTAGACCAAACGGTGCCGAAGAGGTATGAAAATCGAATCATGCATGGACAAATGTGTGGCAAGCAACCCGGATCTTTGTTGTTGTGTTCAGATACGATTCGGACTCATTTCGGATCCGAAACTCTGTTATGGTAATTTTGCACTATCTTCGCCAGGGACCTTGACGCAATGGGAGAAGTGATTGCGATGCCCAAACCCATGCACGGAGTGATGTGGACATATAGCAACTTCCCTAGCATAAGTCCATGTGGTCCGTTCTCTAATGGGGTCCGGGATCCTCAACTTCTAACTGTTTGAATCCGGGTTCTCGAAAAAGATGAACGAGCATGCCAAATGGCGGAAATTTCCAACCGTGGCACAAACAGCACCGAAGAGGCATGAAATTTGAATCATGCATGGAAAAATGTGTGGCCAGCAACGCGGAACTAGCTCTGTACCATGCAGATCAACAAAACCAATTACTCTAAGAAGAGACCTACTTCACATGATGAGAACCAAGGAGCTACAATTGCATCCAATCTAGCTCTACCATGTGGTGGAGCTAGAATGCATCGATCTAGCTGTGTACCATGCAGATCAACAAAATCAATTACTCCAAGATGAGTTCTACTTCACATGACAAGAACCAAGAAGCTAGAATTGCATCTGATCTAGCTCTACCACGTGGTAGAGCTGTATCCCAACCTAGACCACATCGTAGAGCTAGATTGCGTTGAGGTCTAGCTCTACCATGTGGTGGAGCTAGAATTGCATTTGAGGTCTAGCTCTACCATGTGGTAGAGCTAGAATAGCTGTGTACCATGCAAATCAACAAAACCAATTACTCCAAGAAGAGACCATGACGAGAACCAAGGAGATAAAAAAGTGTGTTGAATGACGCTGGGACCCAACTTTGACGCATTGGGAGAAGTGATTGCTATGCCCAAATCCATGCACGGAGTGATGTGGACATAGAGCAACTTCCCTAGCACAAGTCCGTGTGGTCCGTTCTCTGATGGGGTCCCGGATCCTCAACTTCTAACTTTCCGAATCCGGGTTCTCGAAAAAGATGCAAATGAGAGCTTTCATGCAAAAAGAGCTCTTAATAAATGCGAGCTCTCATGGATAGGGAACTCACATGCATATAGAGATATCATGCAGCGCAAGAGAGCTTGTACACTCAATGAAAATAAATGAAAATAAGAGATCTTATGCATAGAGATCTCTTGCAGCCATGAGATATCTAATGCTCTTATAAAAAACTCCCATAGCACCCTAATGGGTTGCAACATAAAAAAGAGAGCATTGAGTTTAGAGCTTACCACAACTCAGTAGGTGGTGAGGACCTAACACCAAAGCATGGTCAGGACGTGAGGTCAAGAGAATAACACAATAGAGAATTATTTACATACTTTTATTTGCTGTGATGCATGTGTTATCGATTATGCATAGAGGGCTCTCATGCATATAGATCTAGGATATATCTACGCAAGGTGTAAGAGCTCTCATGCATAGAGAGTTTTCATGCATTGTGAGAGATCTTACATAAAGCTCTCAAGCGTGGATCTCTTCCATGAGAGATCCATGCATATAGATCTCATAAATATAGAGCTAACATTGTGTGTGATTCATTGTGAGAGCTCCCATGCATATAGATCACAAATCTCATGCAAAGAGAGCTCTAATGCATATAGATCAGCTATTATCAAGTGCGAGTCATTGTGAGAGCTCCTATGCATAGAGGGCTGTCATGCATATATATCTCATGCATAGAGGGTTATCATGCATAGAGGGCTATCATGCATATATATCTCATGCATGAGAGCTCTTATGCATATCGATGAGCTCTCATGCATATAGAGTTATCATACATGAGATCTTATGCATCGAGCTCTCTTGTATTCTAAGAGGTCTCATGCATGAGATCCCTCTTGCATTGTAAGATCTCTCATGCATTAATAGCTCTCATATGCATAGATCTCTGATATCATGCATGAGAGCTATAGAGATTTTGGTCTTGCACTAGAGCTCTCATGCAAAGAGCTAGGTCTTACATTAAGAGCTCTCATACATAGAGCTCCCATGCATAGAGCTTGGTCTTGCATAAGAGCGTTCATTCATAGAGATAGGTATTACATTAAGATCTCTCATACATAGAGCTCGCATGCATAGAGCTATATCTTGCATTATTATAAGAGTTCCCATGGATAGATCTCATGTATAGAGTGAAAGAGCTCTCATGCATAGAGCTAGGTCTTGCATTCAAAGCTCTCATACATTGATCTCACATGCATAGAGTTAGATCTTGCATTATTATGAGAGCTCTCTTACATACATCTCATGCATAGAGCTATAATATCTTGCATTATTATAAGAGCTCCCATGGATAGATCTCATGTATAGAGTGAAAGAGCTCTCATGCATAGAGCTAAGTCTTGCATTAAGAGCTCTCATACATAGAGATCGCATGCATAGAGTTAGATCTTGCATTAATTATTATAAGAGCTCTCATACATAGAGCTATATCTTGCATTATTATAAGAGCTCCCATGGATAGATCTCATGTAAAAAGTAAAAGAGTTCTCATGCATAGTCTCATGCTTAGAGAGTAAGAGCATTAGGAGCTACATCTTGCATTATTATGAGAGCTCTCTTGCATAGATCTCATGCTTAGAGTGTAAGAGCAGGAAAGTACAATTTCAAGCAAGGAGAGAGGGGAGAAGCTATGCTATGAATAGAGGTACGATACTAGATGGATGGTTTTTTATTTCAAGTAATCTTGCACTAGTTTAAGTCATTTCAACTCCAGCTCTACCATGTGGTAGAGCTAGAATGCATTTTTCCAGCTCTACCATGTGGTAGAGCTAGAATGCATTTTTTCATCTCTAGCATGTGATAGAGCATTCAAATTATCCCGCCCAATTTTAAATTCAAATTATCCCGCCCTTAAAGAATTTAAAATGGTCTTGCTATTTTTCAAGTTTTCCTTGACGTCCATGTCGTTTATGTAATACAAACCTACTTTCCCATCTTGTCATTGACAACTAGCACTTGGACATCACCGCATCTATTATCAAATTCAACGATACAACAAGGTACACATATTTTTGTCTCAATGCATATTAAATCATTATCTATGATTAGATTTAAAGTTTTGAACATGTCAATTTAAAATCAAATCATACACATTGACATAGAGTAGAAAATAAAAGCATGCAAGAATTCAAAAACTCAGGAATGGTTGAAGAGAAAAAACCTGATTCAGAAGAGAAAATCAGGAATGGACCTGCGTAGACAAGTATATGCTGGCTGCTCTCTCTTATTGTTGTAGAAGATGTGGCCTGCAACTATGCAATGTCTTGTATATGCTGCGTAGGAGAGTGGGCCTGCTCACAGCAATAAGAGACGCCTAAAGAAAACCAAGCATGAGAGATTTATGGCCAGGGCCTGTTTATTGCCCTTTATGACCTACAATGCTCTTAGACTACATGACTGTAACATGCTCTATCTTTTCTATCGTCTGATTCACAAGAGAAAATAAAAAAATTAGAGTTTAAGAGACGCCCATATACCTGCTAGAATCCAGATTGCATGGCTGTGGAGGGACAGATAAGCTTAGATAAATTATAACCCCACTGGCAGGTGTACATAATGCTAGGCATCCTTTGATTTGGAAGTAATTATCTGCGAGTAGCTGCTAGGTAAGAGCAGCAAACAGACACAACAATAAGGTGGAGCTGCTGAAGGGGCGAGTGGCTGCAGAGAGAGAGCCGCCCAGAGAGAAGCAGGCCACGCTAGGTAAGAGTAGCAAATGCTGTAGAGAGAGAGCCGCCCACGCTAGGTAAGAGCAGCAAACAGACAAACGTGCGTCCCAGCTTGTGTTGATGGAGGGAGAGCCGCCCACGAACGTGCGCCCCACAGAGAGAGAGAGAGAGAGCCGCCCAGAACTGAACTCGCAGAGAGAGAGCCGTCCCCCGCAGAGAGAGAGCGCCACCTAGAACTGAACCCACGATAAGGTTGAGGATAAGGGTTAAGTCTAAATTTGAGATTTTCATAAAATTAGCATTGGTACATAAAATTAGTATACCAAATTTTAAGTTACAAAATTTTGGTAATTTTCTAGATCTTAAAGTTTCCAAAGATCTCTTCATTTCTCCATACATTTGGGATTAGGCCATCCCATCATGTACACAATTTTGAAATACAAAATCAAGAGTAAAGATAATTTCATATAATTCTTTTTTTGCTCTTGGATTTACTTAAATTATGAAGATCAATTATTACGAATTTATCTTGACAAATCACCTTGTTTTATCTTCTGAACATGCAATGGCTGTGTGCACTTATGCAAAATCAATATTGAGGTCCCCGGCTCTTGACGCCTAATCCATAGTTCCCTACTAGACTCATCTATGCTCCTTATGCATCCATACACACGTGTGCGCGCATAGCGGACCGACATAGCTCGGGACTAGATGTTGTATGAGTTTCAAAAAATTAAAGCTATTTCTATCAGCTATTGAGAGAACTGAGAGAACTTGGAAAAAAGTGCAAGATATTATAGTGATTTCTACTTGGTGAACCTCAAGTTATCAATTTGAGCCTTGTTAAGCATGCATCATATAGGCTTATGGAAAAACCGTAATGGTAATTTTTTATAAAAGGTGATTTCTATAATTGATTTAGTGAGCCTGGAGCTCCGATTGAAACTAGATAAGTTTAAGAAGGCGAGGGTTAATTTTTTTTTTGGGGATTTATGCTCGTAGGCACTTATTCCAACTCACCATGCCTATAGGCACTTATTCCAACTCACAGGTTGCAAAAAAGGGTTGTGATAATCCTTGTAAAGCATAGGAATAATTATAACAATAAGGTGAGGCTTGTGTCGAATATGATGTTTTTGAGGTCATGTGTTGGGCATGGGTCAAGTTGATACGTGGCCCCATCTCACCTTCTAAATCTAGAACCACCAACAAATTTATGCTTATGTGTGTATTAATTGATGATCAAGAGCCTCACGTTAACAGGTATTGAGACTGAACATTGCCCTAGTTTTGATCATTATTTGGCATAGATATTTATAACTTCTTCAACTTACCTTTTTCAAGCCTCGTTAGGTCTTTTTTTAATTGTAATGTGAAAAGACCCTAGTGTTTGTAGAAGTGGCACGTGGGAATGGCCCCTTGACGGGACGGATGGGAGAGAGAGGCGAGCGATGGGCTGTGAAGCGATGGGCCGTGAAGTGCTTATTTAAATAGGATTAAAGCTATATTTAAATATGTAGGTTAACTATAGTAACTTAAGGCATGTTTATAGTTTACAATTATACTTTACTTATTTATAGACTTTATATAGCTATATAAATCAAACCTATTTACATATAAACCCATATAATTTAAGTTTATAAATAACCTATTTTTAGGAGTAATGAAGTCTATCCTTTTTTCTAGATCCTTGGTTCTCATTTTGTGAAGTAGGTCTCTTCTTGGAGTAATTAGTTTTATTGATCTGCATTAGCTCCACCACATGGTAGAGCTAGACCTCAAATAATTCTAGCTCTATGATGTGGTCTAGGTAGAGTACAGCTCTACCACGTGGTAGAGCAAGATCAAATGCAATTCTTGCTCTACCACGTGGTAGAGCAAGATCAAATGCAATTCTAGCTCCTTGGTTCTTATCATGTGAAGTAGGTCTCTCTTGGAGTAATTGGTTTTGTTAATCTGCATAGTACACACTTAGATCGATGCATTCTAGCTCCACCACATGGTAGAGCTAGACCGTAAATGCAATTCTAGCTCCACCACATGGTAGAGCTAGACCTCAAAGTATTTGATCTAGCTCTGCCACGTGGTAGAGCTGTATTCTACCTAGACCACATCGTAGAACTTTAAGGTCTAGCTCTACCATGTGGTGGAGTTAGAATGCATCAATCTAGCTGTACCATAAACCACGTTGTGGACCTAGAATGCCTAGAGGTCTAGCTCTACCATGTGGTGGAGCTAGAATACATTGAACTAGCTATACTATCTGGTAACTATATCATGTGGTGGAGCAGAATGCATCAATGTAACTATATCATGTAACAGAGCTAGAGTTCATTGATCTAGCTCTACCATGTGGTAGAGCTATATCAAAATAATCTATCTAGACACCATGGTATCGCTAGAATGCTTTGAAGTCTAACTCCACCACATAGTAGAGATAGACCTCTAGGCATTCTAGGTCTTTAATGGGTTCTATCTCTACCATATGATAGAGCTAGTTCTAGCTCTAGTTCTAGCTCGACCACATGGTAGAGCTATACTTCATGGTAGAGTCTGATGTAGGTTTCAATCTAAAAAAAAATGCTTGCTAGATTTGATTACTAGTTTAACAAGTCCAACATGATTATGTGCAGGATGGATTTCCAACCTGGAGGGAGGGTCTACATGATGTTGAACAATGATTTTGTTGGTATTGGCTGCGTGTGTAGAATTGATCCAAATTCCACTTGTAGTGGAACAAAGATTGGTCAAGGAAATGTGTCATTACTTGTGGAGGAATGCTTGAAGGATGTGGAACTACCATTCCCTACAATGGATACCATTTATCTAAAAAATGTATTATGGAGTAATGTTCGTTGGCCAAAAATGCTTTTAAGGCCTTTCACAAGGGAGCTGGAATTTGGAGAGTGGAGTGAAAGATGTAGTGATGCAGATCAAGAAGAGTCTGTGGAACCTCCAATTATATATGCAATACCGATAACATCTCCAGAACTTGACATGCAAATCCGACAATCTTGGAAGAATGAGATGGTTCTTCTAAAGGATGAGAGCATGATGCAAACTATTAATCAAGGGACTATCTTTTATGTGTTTCCATTTGAATGTGTCAACTTTCAACAACTTGGTGATGATTGTGTGGGTGTGGCTATTGAAAGTGCAAATGTATTTCAAACTATGCCACAAGTGGATAGTATCACCCTAGTTAAATGGCCTATTAAACAGCTGACAATGCTGGATGGGAGCCCATTGCAATGCTATGTTCCGCTTAATGGCATGCATGTTGAACATGCTGATGTATGTAATGAGGATAATGATGGAGATGTAACTAATGAGGTTATTGTTGCCCAAACCTCTGCAAAAAGATGCTACACTTTCATAAACAGGATTCCAAAAAGCAGAGACCACAACCAGCTTCTGCATTATATATGTCACGTGAATCAGTTCAAAGGATTTCATCCATTGATTGTTGTGTAAAAAAATGTTGTCAACTAATCGATCGTGATGTACTAATGAGGATACGACAAGACTTTTGGGGACAATCTCAGGAGTCTCGTACAAATTATGTATATGATGTGCTTTCTACAGCTTGGCATCGTGATTCAGCTCAAAAAATTAAATATGAATTTAGGTTAAATGGGGTGATTGTTTGTTGCAGAGCATGGTATGAGATGCATGGTATACCAAAGACATCCTTTTACCGTTACAAGGAAAAGTTTGAGTCCAGTGTGTGTCAATATCTACATGGAAACATAGGGGTATTGAGGAGAGGCCTACAACATGCTAGTGAGGCAAGAGCACTACTTGATGAATTTGTGAACATGAACTCCGAGCCTGCGCCACACAAAAGTAGAACAATGCTAGATGGCTCAAGGGAAACCAGGTTGTCGATTCCATCAATATTCAAGCAAGTTGACATTTTAAATGAAATCAACGCAACACTTGAGCAGTTGGGACATGAGAAGAGGCTATCAAAGTCATCGTTTAGTAGAATTTGGAATAAAGAGTACCCACAAGTGTCCCTAACAAAGGCAAGTGAGTTCTCCAAGTGCACCTTGTGTAGTGGTCTCAAGGCAAAACTAGAAGCCAAACCTAGTCTAGAAGAAAGAGCAAGGCTCCTCAGTGAAAGAGATATTCACATGCGACAACAACAAAGTTGCAGGAGCTTATACTATGCATGGCGCATATTTTCAGAAACCCAACCACAAAAGTATGTACGCATCATCCATGACAAGATGGATCAAAAGAAAACAGCCATTCCCAGACTACGGGTCCTTCCCAAGGGTGTGGATTTGGGATATAATTTACCAATTGCATTGATTTGGTATGATCACTCATGGCCATGCAGAAGGTCATTATGGACACTTTATTTTGAATGGTTTATGGCCATCTGATCCAATCTAACAATTGGCTCAATTGCAAGTTGTTTACATAACTTAGAGAGGATGGATAAGCATCCTCTTGGTGATCTAGTAACAAATGGGCTTCCAAGGAGCAATGTTTCACTTCTACATGCTTTAAATTCAAGACAATGCTTTAAATTCAAGGACAGCTTTAGACAACCACAATATGAGTGATGGTAAAGATCCCATTGTTGAACCATGTATAAATCAGGGAGACACAATGAATTGGGTTTCCTCGTTTTGCAAGTTGCCAGAAAACTTGTTGCTACAACTAGACAATTGTGCTGGAGAAAATAAAAATCGGTACTTATTTGCCTATTTGTCATTGCTTGTTGCACGGGGTGCTTTCAAAACTGTACAGTTGGGATTTCTAATGGTCCGACATACATATGAGGATATAGATGCCATGTTTAGCAGGTTTTCAGAGAAATTAAGAGTGGGACAAACCTTTACTTTACCACATTTGATGGATACTTTAAGAACCAGGTCAACTTCTTCTCCAGCTCCCTTCTTGCTTACAGAGGTCCCTGACTTCAAGGCATATTGTGATGGCTACATTTGTGATGGGCAAGAAGCACTTATAGGTCACTCCAAACCACTTCTATTCAGGTTCTTCATGGAAGGAGACACACCGGTAATGCAATTTAAGGCACATGTAGCTATTCGTAATTGGAGTGGAAGTATCCGTCTTTGGAAGATAGACAGTGAAGGTAAACCAAGGTTACCAAAAGGAGATCCACCTCTACTACCAATGGCCGAGCATATAAAGATGCATGCAGAAGTAATATCAGGATTGAAGGGTTACATAAAATTTTGGCAGAATCTAAGTAATGGTTCATTTGTGCCAAGATATTATAGGCCCGTCATATATTATTGGAGTAATGTAATCGAAGAGCTTGGAAAACCAATACAATCAGAGGCAAGAAAGTACATAAATTTTTGGCCAAAATCTGAAGGGTCCCATCAATTAGATGATATGAATGTTGAACAATTGCAGGCACAAAGATTCTTAGGTATTGAAGAATATAATGATCATTATTGTGGGCTTGCATGGGATAAACCAAGGGAGGCATTTAACCCTATGCTACATGTTCAACAAGGACACTTTGTTATGCTGCACCCAGATGACACAAACATCTATCCAGTTTGGCTTGCTATGGCTGAATCGGATATTGATGATGAGCCTACATCACCAAATTACAAGAAACTCTTGATTCAATATTGGGGACCTTGTGCAAGGAAGAAAGGTTTGACAGATACTCAAGCTTATGCTGATTGTTGGAAGGGATATTGGCAAATTAATGAGGCAGAACAACAAGTATGGGAAAATGCTGATGCAATTCTTTGGTCGTGGAGACCAAGGAATCCACCACCATACAAAAGAATCAAGATACCAGAAAAGGAAGCCCGTAAAGCAAAAGCATGCTAAGGCTTGGCCTGTGAGGATGAAGCTCATATTGATGGTTCTTTCAATGAGGAGTAGCATTTGTAGATGTAATATTGACAATGTGGATTTTTAGGTTATAACTCTAATATCCAAAAGAGATGTACTTTTGTACTATCTTCTTTTAAATTACTTTTTATTTTCACTTATTGAATGAAATTTTTCTTTGTGCCTCCTACATTTTTTTGATATAATAATGTTTCTATCTTATATGTTCAATTGTTTCATAAATTTTGTGCAGTGTACAACTCAGTTGGTGCAGGTCCTTGTTGCAAAGAAACAAATACAACTTTCTTATTAATGGTGTTTATCAACACCACCTTCCTACATGATTATCAAACTCCTTTCAAAATATGTTTATGCACAAATACTAATTATACCACTTTTTTGGTTCGAACAGTGATTATCTCAACACTACCTTCCTCCGTTCTATATTAAGAAATTCCACAATAACTATTCCCACATTAAGTGGGAAATTCCCATAATACATGAAACCTCTCAATTTCAAAATTCCCATAATGCGGGATTTTTTCCATAATACCTAATACGGTCTTCTCTCTCTCTCTCTCTCTCTTTATCTATCTCTTTCTCTCTGATCATCTCTCTCTCATCTCTCTCTCTCTCTCTCTCTCTCTCTCATAGACACATATGCTTGCAAAGAGGTAGAAAGAGGAGGCTAAAACACACCCCAGGATGGGAACTAGCAAATATTATATATAAGTTTAATTTTTTTAAAAAAGAAAAATGTTGACTGTTATTTTGACGTTTATTTCGACAAATTTTTCCACGTTTTTTGACCCATTTTTCCATGCCTATTTCGATGCACATATCGACGACACGACTAGGCGTGGAAACTAAGCATCGAAAAAAAATGATTCTCTTGTAGTGCCTATGCATGTATAAAGAGAGCATGAATAGAGTATAAAACTAATAGTGCAAAAAATAAATAAAATAAATGCTCCCACAACACACTCGTGGCATGGGTGTACCATATGAGAATATAGCATGTTTAAGGCTTACCCATGATAGCTTGCTTTCTTGTTCATCAGGAAAGCTTACTTGCTGGCCTTCTTCTAGGCTTTAACAAAGATAACCTAGAAACAAAGAACAGACAAAAATAAACAAGAAAACATTAGCTATGCAAAAGTTTCAAAATCTTTCAAAAAATTATTAAACTAAAAAAAATATCATATCCAGGAGGTGGGGGCCACGAGGTGGGGATGGCCGCACAATAATGTTCTTTTTCATAGAGGCCTCTATTCATCATTGCCTCTTATGTATAAGAGGACTCTATGCATCATTGCCTCTTATGTTCTTTTGCATAGAGGCCTCTATTCATCATTGCCTCTTATGTATAATGCATCTACTTTGAGAAGAAAGCTATGTGTAGAGGTCTCTATGCCTATGTATTCCCTCTTATGTATAGAGCACTATGCATATGTATTGTCTCTTTTGCATAGAGGTCTCTAAGCCTATGTATTGCCTCTTATACATAGGGTCTGTATGTGTAACTGCCTCTATGCCTATGTATTTCCTCTTATGTGTATGCATAGGGGAATGTTTATGTTAGTCAGGGGGTGTATATATGAGTGAGGGGGTGTGTATGTATGGCTTTACATTTCCTCTATCCATAATTGCCTCTATGCGTAGGGGAGTGTGGATGTGAGTGAGGAGGTGTGTATGTGAGTGAGGGTGAGAATATATGAGTGAAGGGCATGTATAAGAGGGCGTATGTAAGTTTCACATAACAACCTATTGTATAATGGTAAGAGCTAACTCTAACATACATCCATAACCAATGAGTAAAATAAGTGCTTGAGCCTTTCCTTGACACGCTCAACAATAATAAAGCCAATGGCAGCTCCTAAGGAAGTGTATTGTTAAGGCAAGGGCTAGCCAAGACATACTTGAGTCATATGTTAAAGTGTATTTCGCCAACACCTCAAAATGTGTTTCATGTTTTGATTGGTTGGGGATAGACTTACCTACAAATCCACACTTGCATCTTTCCTTGACATGCTCAACAATGCCAAAGTCAAACGAAAATCCTCAAGGAGTGTATTGCTAAGATGATGGCTACCCAAGGTAAAGTGCATGCATCCACACTTACACAATGGTTGCTATGTGTGTTGCTTCTATGTGAGTGGGGGACATTTATGTAAGTGGGGGTGTGTGTGTGTCATGTGAGTGTATGTGAGTGGGGGTGTATATGTGAGTGTATGTGCTTGGGGGCATGTCTAATCCTACCCACTCACCACCATAAGTACCTGCATCATTGCATGTAGGACACACGCATGAGCCACATGGCCTTGACTCTTGTTTGGAGCATGTTAAAGAATGTAAATAGGAGATAGGGCTGTGAAAGCATATATTTTTAGAGAGCCAGCAAAGGAGAAAATAAGCCCATGATGGTGGGTGTGTCCAAGATGATCCAATAATGCTTGCTACACAAAAAAGAAGAAGAAGAGGCAACAAAAAAAAACTTAATCATTTGCATCCCAGATTGCATACTCACCTTACACTGAAAAAACAAAATAGGAACAAAAATGGTAACAAGGGGCATACCGTTTATGCAGGTTTTTTGAAGAGGGTAGTATTAAAACCCTAAATACCAATATTTAACCTAAGTCAACATACTCACCTAAGGGGCATACCGTTGATGGCACGGAAGCGGTAAAGTTGTCTACGCCCTTATAGGGTGCCACACTTCCACACACGCATGCAAACACACCAGAACACCAGGCCAAAGAGCATGAACAAGACTTATATTTCAGAATAGACCTTCATCTATATAGAGTCAGATATCCCAGATATCCTCAGAACCAGCTTTATCTGGCATCCCCTCGCAATCAGCCCTTTCCAGCTCTTGGTCGTTCCAAATCTGTTCACTCTCTTGCTTCTCTGCACAGCCGACCTCTTCGTTCTCTGCACTGCACCTCAGCTGAAGACCTCTCTGCTACGCCACCAGCACATTACCAGTTCCCAAAGCAAAACCACAGCTACACCTCTGAACCTCCCTCTCTCTGGTTGCTAACCACACCTCACCAGAGAAGCATCCTTTCAATTGCTGTCAACACCTGCAGCAGCTAGCCCAACATCCAGAGCCTTGCACAATCTCTTCATCTTCTTCGCTTCACATAGGCGGCTCCCACGCGGCCCACACCAGCCGCCCTCGTAGACCACCCGCCAGCTCTACTGCTGCACCTGCTGCACCCAGCTCCTTCTCGCTCTTCGTCTGTCCACAGTCGGCACCTTCCAGCCCATCCTTTGTCTCCACATCAAACTTCACCTCAGCTCTGCAGAATTACCAGAGAGTCTCTGCAGCTGCCAGTCTCTGCTACTAGGAGGTCTCCTTTCACAAGACCACCTTCTTACAAGGCCTGGGCCTCTCAAGTGCCTCCGCTACTCATAGGCGGCAACCTCACGCTAAACAGCCACGATTGACAACTCGCCTCCCTCTCGCTCTTCACAAGGTGGCCCACTGTCCCTTTACACCTGCGGGCTGCACTCCAGTACTCCTTTTCTCTGGCTCCCTCTCACTTCAACAAGGCGGTCCACTGGTCCCCAGTGCCTCTGCACTTTAGACTCTTCACTCGATGATCCGGGCACCTCCAGCTAGCGCCAACACCAGCCTACGCATGTTCCCTTCACACCAAGCGGGTCACCTATGCATGTTCCCTTCACACCAAGCGGGTCACCTATGCATGTTCCCTTCACACCAAGCGGGTCACCTACGCCGGCTGTCTTCACACCTCTGCCCAGCAGCTTGCCTCCATGCACCAGAGCCGCCCTCTATGCAGTTCTTTGTCCAGCCGTCGCCAGCCTTTTCACAATCACCTTTGCGCCTCCTCACCTGTACTGCCTCCCTGCAGCAACGATACCCGCTAGCCCTACTGCAAGACGGCTAGCTTTTCTTTACGTCTGCATAGCAGCAATACTTCACACAGGCTGCGCTCCACTTCACTGTCTTCCCCTTCACACGATCACCTGGGCTTCTCCACGGCGGCCCTCCAGACTCTCGACTCTGCGTCCAAATGTCACCTTCACTTCAGCTTGCCAGCCCGTCACCTTGTCCCAGTCATCACCAACAAGGCCTCAATCCAGTCGGCGTCTCCAGTCGGCGTCAGCAGCCCTCTTTACTCTGCGCCCCAGCGCTTCTTTGGCTCTGGTCTTGCAGCTACGCCAGAGAGCCCCAGAGAGTCCCCCCTTCAAAACAAAGCGGCCACATCTTTTCTATCTCCCCAGCTGACTCCCATGGCTCGCCAGCTTTGCCAACTTTCGAGAATTCGTGCTGGTAGCCACTCAGAACTCCACGTGGTTTTCAATATTGCAAGCCACTTGTATCATATTTATTAATTTTTTGTAAGGCCTAATGGATGGCCACCCTCACCTTTTCACACCAATGCTCTTATGACCTTGGCCCCATAATCTTTTATGCTCCCATGCTCCATATACTCAAATGCGACCTTCCAAGTGCCCATTGTATTTTTGACGCGCCCACACATATCAAGCGGCCGAACAGCTGAAACCATCTCCAACCAACCACATTCCGGACAGGCCTGCAACAAGCCCAAATCAAAACTGTCCACCTTGTACACCTGGCAATGCTCTCAAAAGCAAAACCTTCACACACGCCATGCACATGTATGCACACATTATCAACCTCTATTTTTGTCCACACATATTTAGCAACCCCCTTTTTTCTGCTGAGACATTTATGTCGAGCAGCTGTACAGAGACCATTTATCCTCCTGGATCAAACAGAAATCTCGGTGCATCTACCTTCCAATCCTTCAAGCATTTTCCTCTATCAAACAACCATTGATACACCCTGTTATGATCTTCCATTTTCAGCAACCCCCTGGGCTCTTCACATATGGCATCCTCAATATATTCTACTGCACTTCCTCCTCCATACTAGCTCACATAATTTGCTGATGGAAACAACCATTCCTCACCTCTACTCCCCTCTGACACATCTGATTCCCACTCATAATCATGTACCAAAATAATAAATATCTGATCATCAACTCCCATCTCATGATCATTCAATTTGCAACCCATATTATTGGCTTCCACCAACTCTCCCTCTGGGCAAACTGCCAAACCAAGACTATAACCAAACCACTCATCCATATGCTGAGCATCAACATGTGGTGTGTCCATCATTAACCCATTTCCCTTCAGCCCATCAACATCACACACAGCAACTTCATGCACTGAAGACTCATCATTGTTACTTTCCTGTAGTTTCTCCAGCTTCAAGACCATTGGCGATCCTTCAAGATTCTCCACATCTTGCACAGGCATCCCTACCAAGTCTAAGCTCCTTAAACTCCCAGGCACAGCATCTTGGTCCCCCTGACCAACAACAATAGCCTCACATGCATTCTCACCACTGACAACGGACTCATTCTCTTGGGCATGACAAGGAACACACACCATTTGATCAGCAACCGCACCTGCGAAATCTATCACACCATCATCCGAAATAGCATCCAACCCATCATCAATCACACCATCATTCCCTTCCTGCACAACTGGTATGCAAGCATTTGTTACCTTCTCCAAGGAAACCAATTCCAACAGATCATCCAGTGCATTATCAAGTACACAGTCCAGCTCATCATCCACATTCTCACAAGCTGCAATATCCAACTCATCACCCAGATCATCCATACATACTCCATCCATAGTATCTTCATTAGTAACACCTTGATCATCACTCTCTACCTTGACTGGCTGAAGCACTGGCATCTGCAAGTCATTACTCATTTCTGAATCAAAGAGATCATCCAAGCCATATCCATACTCAAACTCATCAGGCTCCACAGCACTAGCATCACTTTCACAATCCACAGCACCATCAATTATTCCATCCTTCTCCTCCTCATCTTCTGAAAGCTCTTCAGGGTTGATTCCAAAAACCTCACCCTTCTCCATTTCCAACAAGTTGATCTCTCCCATATCCTGCTCTGCAAATGTGACCTCACAGACTTCATGAACATTGGGCTGAATTGCATCCTTCACCTGCATATTAGGGCCAATCACCCTATCACTCATTGCCAAATACAATTGATATACACCACCATTAGCTTTGGCTGGTCTCTCACATTGTGGACTGATATGACCCCACTCACCACAATTCTGGCATTGCACATCACTCAGATACCCTCTCCCTCTTCCAATACATTAGGACCTCAATGGAAGGCTTCTTGGGCCCTTTTATTTGGCAGTTTAAGAGAGTCAAACCTTTTCTCTTAAGAAGAAACGTTTTCTAATTAGAAGCTTCAAAACGGCTATTTATTCGAATTTGAATTTTGGGGGGAAAATGGAATTTAAAATCTAGCGGATAAAACCATATCATGTAACATATCTATGGAAAGCTCTTGATGCGTAGATCACGGATCTGTAATCTCCGCTCAAATTGGAGCTTGTATGGAGAAGTTATGGAGGTCCGAAAATTGTAAAATTGCCCCCCCCCCCCCCCCCCCTTTTTGGGAAAAAAAGTGCACCCTTTGACCACTCTTACACCTCTCTTAAAAACCCAACATTTCAATCCACATGGCAACCCCCCATTTGGCTATTCCTTAATCACCTTGATTAGGCTTGGGCAAATTAAAGGGCCCAAGAAGACCCCATTCACTTCCTAATGATCTGCTGAATTTCCTTCAGAACCAGATGATGCATCAGTCTTTCTTCCCATAACACCTATGCCTCTTCCTCTTCCTGTAGACTCTATCCAATTCAAGTTTAAAGACTTCATGAGCTCCACTGCTTCATGAACCTCCCTCTTCAAAGAATCCTCCTGTTTAAGAACAACAGTAGCTTTTCTTCCAGGATGCATACTCTCAATCTCTGGCATCTTCACAAACCTCTTTGGCTCTTCCTGCATTCCCATCTGCCTCAGACGCTTCACCTTCCACTCCTTCTCACGAGCAACTCTGACAGTCTCCTCAAAGCTATCCAGGTTCTTCAGCTCCACTTTCAGACGCAAGGTTGGCTCCAGGCCAGCCACAAACCGCTCTCTCTTTATCATCTGTGGGGGTATTTCAGGAATCAAAGCCTCACACCATAGACTCCCCAGTCTACCAAAATCTATCAGATACTGATCCACATCCTGACCGTCCTTCTGCTGAATGTACACAACTCCTTCCACACCTCATTCGAACTCTTCACATGGACAAACTGTGCCAAAAATGCAGCTCTGACTACACGGTACTCAGGATCCTGTTGATGAATGTTCCTGTGTGTAGTCACAAACATCTATAGCCATACTTTTGCATCACCCTGCAAGCAATAAGTCAAAATCTGAGAAAGGATCTCCGGGGTTGCCTTGTCTTTCATCAAGGCTGTAAACTCCATCTTCTCCAGAAACCTGGTTGCATTCTCCTGTGGCAATCCCCAATACTTCGGAAAATCTTGAGCCATTTTTCCAAATCTTGCTTCACACAGCCCCTGTCTTCTTTCACAAACCAGAGAAAATCTGTTCCTCTATGGAGGCACCAAAAAGTGATGGCACGGAAGCGGTAAAGCTGTCTACGCCCTTATAGGGTGCCACACTTCCACACACGCATGCAAACACACCAGAACACCAGGCCAAAGAGCATGAACAAGACTTATATTTCAGAATAGACCTTCATCTATACAGAGTCGAATATCCCAGATATCCTCAGAACCAGCTTTATCTGGCATCCCCTCGCAATCAACCCTTTCCAGCTCTTGGTCGTTCCAAATCTGTTCACTCTCTTGCTTCTCAGCAGCAGCAGCTGAGCTCTTCATTCTCTGCACTGCACCTCAGCTGAAGACCTCTCTGCTACGCCACCAGCACATTACCAGTTCCCAAAGCAAAACCACAGTTACACCTCTGAACCTCCCTCTCTCTGGTTGCTAACCACACCTCACTAGAGAAGCATCCTTTCAATTGCTGTCAACACCTGCAGCTAGCCCAACATCCAGAGCCTTGCACAATCTCTTCAGCTTCTTTGCTTCACATAGGCGGCTCCCACGCGGCCCACACCAGCCCTCGTAGACCACCCGCCAGCTCTACTGCTGCACCCAGCTCCTTCTCGCTCTTTGTCTGTCCACAGTCGGCACCTTCCAACCCATCCTTTGTCTCAAACTTCACCTCAGCTCTGCAGAATTACCAGAGAGTCTCTGCTACTAGGAGGTCTCCTTTCACAAGACCACCTTCTTATAAGGCCTGCACCTCTCAAGCACATCCGCTACTCACAGGCGGCAACCTCACGCTAAACAACCACGGTTGACAACTCGCCTCCCTCTCACTCTTCACAAGGTGGCCCACTGTCCCTTTACACCTGTGGGCTGCACTCCAGTGCTCCTTTTCTCTGGCTCCCTCTCACTTCAGCAAGGCGGTCCACTGGTCCCAGCGCCTCTGCACTTCAAACTCTTCGCTCAATGATCCGAGCGCCTCCAGCTAGCGCCAACACCAACCTACGCATGTTCCCTTCACACTAGGCGGGTCACCTACGCATGTTCCCTTCACACCAGGCGGGTCACGTACGCATGTTCCCTTCACACCAGGCGGGTCACCTACGCCGGCTGTCTTCACACCTCTGCCCAGCCGCTTGCCTCCACACACCAGAGCCGCCCTCTATGCAGTTCTTCGTCCAGCCGTCGCCAGCCTTTTCACAATCACCTTTGCGCCTCCTCACTTGTACTGCCTCCCTGCAGCAACGATACCCGCCAGCCCTACTACAAGACGGCTAGCTTTTCTTTACGTCTGCAGCAGCAATACTTCACACAGGCTGCGCTCCACTTCACTGCCTTTCCCTTCACACGATCACCCGGGCTTCTCCACGGCGGCCCTCCAGACTCTCGACTCTGCGTCCAGCTGTCAACTTCACTTCAGCTTGCCAGCCCATCCACCTTGTCCCAGTCTCACCGACAAGGCCTCAATTCAGTCGGCGTCAGCAGTAGCCCTCTTTACTCTACGCCCCAGCGCTTCTTTGGCTCTGGTCTTGCAGCTACGCCAGATAGCCCCAAAGAGTCCCCCCCTTCAAAACAAAGCGGCCGCATCTTTTCTATCTCCCCAGCCGACTCCCATGGCTCGCCAGCTTTGCCAACTTTCGAGAACTCGTGCTGGCAGCCACTCAGAACTCCACGTGGTTTTCAATATTGCAGGCCACTTGTATCATATTTATTATTTTTTGTAAGGCCTAATGGATGGCCACCCTCACCTTTTCACACCAATGCTCTTATGACCTTGGCCCCATAATCTTTTATGCTCCCATGCTCCATATACTCAAATGCAACCTTCCAAGTGCCCATTGTATTTTTGACGCGCCCACACATATCAAGCGGCCGAACAGCTGAAACCATCTCCAACCAACCACATTCCGGACAGGCCTACAAAACAAGCCCAAATCAAAACTGTCCACCTTGTACACCTGGCAATGCTCTCAAAAGCAAAACCTTCACACACGCCATGCACACGTATGTACACATTATCAGCCTCTATTTTTGTCCACACACCGTTGATGCAGGTTTTTTGAAGAGGTTGGTATTAAAACCCTAAATACCAATATTTAACCTAAGTCAACATAGTAAAGTTAGTGGCACCCAAACCCTATATACATTGAAAAGACTAGAGACACATTTAGTTCAAGGACGAGAGTATATGACCTTCAGCATGAAGGCAAGCCCTATTCCTATTGCTATTAATACACGGGGTATGTGTGTTTGGGACCTGTGGATCCATCAAGAAGCATGTGTGGGGATCCATCAAGAAGGGGTTGTGTGTAAATGTGTACATGTGTGAATGTGTATAGGTGTGTGCATGTGTGAATATTTGTAATTGTGTGCGTGTATAAGTGTGTGTAGATGTGTGTAGGTATGTGTATGTGTGTGAAGTAAAGTAGGAGAGAGATAGGGAAAACCTTACCCATGTGTGCATATGTGTGTAGGTGTGTGTATGTGTGTGAAGTACAAAAGGAGAGAGAAAGGGAAAGCCTTACCTGTGAGAGCATCTTGATGACGCACAACAAGACAAAGCACCTACAGACGTGCACACAGACGCGTTTACTCAACTTAAAAAAAACTTACGGGCGCATCTATTTTCACGTCTATTAGCGTGTCTACAGATGCTTGAACAGAATGCTATGTATGTTGTGTATGCTATGTAGTTACGGGAATCCCATTTCCACATTGTGTAATTCAATTCTTACAACCAACCGCATTTTAATTAGCACTCTTGCAAAAGCACGTCTAGTTACAATTCCAAATAAAACATTACAACTCCAAAACGTTTAGTTACAAGGCATTAATTGATAGCTCAAAAAGTGCTTGTATATACATATAGCATGAAGCTAAGCCATGTCCTGTGGCTTCAAGTACCAAAAATAAGAGTGTATATACAAGAGGCACGAAGCCAAGCCAGTGGGGCTAAGTACAAAAAAGAGTAGCTAGCACTACTTCTACGACTAATCTAAGTTCTCCACGTCCTCGCTCCCTTCTGCGCTCCCTTCTCCGCCTCCTTCTTCCTCGTCTTCTTTCTCATCTTCTTGTGCAGGGTCCTGTAAACAAGTGACAATATATATCAATTTATGAAAAATCAAATCTTTATTTATAATATTGACATTATTTAATTACTTTGGAATACCTCGGGGGACTCTCCAGTAGCCCGGATATACTACTCCTCAGTAAATCAACTCGTCATTATAGAAGTGCCTCCATGTATCTCCTCTGCGATGGTGGTGGTGGTAGGCTGTCTCAACAAGAGTAGGGTACCTGCCCACGATATCAAGCTGCAAGATGACACAATTTGCGGAGGGGTTAGTACAAAGAAACAACCTCCTAATAAACTACATAAACAATATAATTTGAGATCGATACTTACAAACTGGGCCTCCCATGATTCAACACCCCCTGCTCCAAAATGCACGCTTCCATATTGCTCCATTTGGATCCTTCGTGCCTCCACATGCTTTAGACTGGGTTCCTCCTTCGCTGACTTCATTGCTTCCTTCCACTCACGCTTGTGAGCGGTGTGGGGCGATGCCCTTGGTGGTTGACCTCCCTGGAGCCTCGCAAGCTCCGCTAGTGCATGCCTCTTAAGCGAAGATCTTTTATTGCTAAGTATCGTAACAATCTTTGACTTGGCCCATTTATCTGTGAACTGAACATTGGGGGGGTTAGGATACCTAGAGCGAATAGCAGCGAGGGTCTCATCAGCCAACCTCTTTGGATGATCTCTTAGTGAGAATAAAGCAATCTCTGTAATTGTTAGCAATTACAGAGCGCATGAAGGCCATGATGTCCTTCCCCTGTGCATCCATCAAGATGCCTCGTGTCTGAGTGATGTCATAGTAGATTGTACCATCACCCGGAGGCACGTCTAAATCATCTGAATCATTCTCGTCCCCACCACCACCCCTCCCAAAGCACTATGCCATGCATCCCCCACTGCTCTCCCTGCTACTACGCCTGCTACTGTGTTGTGTCGAGCTAGTACACTGGCCACTCGTAAGCTGGAGAACCAAGTCTCGACTGCACGGGAGTACGCCGACAGCTCTACGAAGCAGAAGGACCTCCTGACGGCATGGGGGAAGGGGCATAGGACGGCATGGGGGAAGGGGCATAGGACGGCATGGGGGAAGGGACTCGGCTATGTAGCTGGCTGGGCTGTGTTGACTCCACTGGGGTAATCTCAGAGCTGGTGTGGGGTTGGGGTGGTTTGGAGTCTGTAGTGCCGACTCCTGGGGGGTGTTTAGAGTACCCGTCATGTAGCCGTATAACTCCCCAGGACTGGGAGGGTGCCCCAAAAGGTTATATAACTCCCGAAAGATGGTCTCCTGAAGATCAGGTGAGGCTAAATTGCTTCCTGGCCACATGATGAATTGGAAAAAAGAAAAAAAGAAGATTACTGAATGAACTGAGGAGATGAACTGATAAGAGAAAAAGAAGAGAAAAAGAGAGAAAAAGAGAGAAGGAAAGAGAGTAGAAAAGAGAGGAAAAGCGGGGATAAACGAGAGGAGAAAGGAGAGGAAAAGAGAGGAGAAAAAGAGGGGATAAAAGAGAGAAAAAGAGAGGAGAATAGAGGAAAAGAGAGGAGAAAAAAAGAGAGAAAAAGAGAGGAGATAAGAGAGAAAAAGAGAGACGAAAAGAGAAGGAAAGAGAGGATAAAAGAGAGAAGGAAAAAGAGAGGAAAATATAGAGTGCAATCCATTTTTTCAATCATGCTTTCCCTTTCCATCATTCATGCAATCCCCTTCTTCAATCATGCAATCCCTTTCCATCGTTCATGCAATCCCTTTCTTCATTCATGCAATCACTTATTTCCATCATTCAATATGCAATCCCTTTCTTCATTCATGCAATCACTTATTTCCATCATTCAATATGCAATCCTTTTCTTGGAAGTGGAAGTGGAAAGGAGAGAAAAAGAGAGAAAAAGAGAGGAGAAAGGAGAGGAAAAGAGAGGAGAAAGGAGAGAGAGAGGAGAAAAAGAGAGAAAAAGTGGGGATAAAAGAGAGGAGAAAGGAGAGGAAAAGAGAGGAGAAAGGAGAGGAAAAGAGAGGAGAAAAAGAGAGAAAAAGTGGGGATAAAAGAGAGGAGAAAGGAGAGGAAAAGAGAGGAGAAAAGAAGACAGAAAAAGAGAGGAGAAAAAACACAAAAAGAGAGGATAACAAACTGCGTCTATCTTGGCATATAACAGCACGTCTATAGACGCGGCTATTTGTTTCCAACACAGAGTAGACGCGCTCTTAGATGCACTCTCAGATGCGTCTATAGACGCGCTCCGACAGACAGACGGACTATTCTAAAAACTCGAAAAGGACATGCGCCCGACACAAAAGCACAACAGTTGTACCAAAAAAAATCATTTCTTGGATACGACAAAAGACAAAAGACGAAGGAGAAAGAGAGCAACTTTCAAAGAAGATCAACCCTAAAGAGACTTACCTTGGATAGAGGTATGGAAGCTTCTTGTCCTTCTTCAAAGCTGCTTCTCTTTCTTCTCTTCCTTGTTCACCCTCTTCTCTTGTGTGCTTGGAGATGATTGTGGGTGCTTGGAGATAAGTGTGGGTGCTTGGAGATAAGTGTGGATGCTAGGCTGTGTCTGTTAATAGCAAAGCAAGCCCGTTAAAAGTATGTGATGAAGAAAAGCAAGCGCGCTAAAAGTAGGTTTGAAAATTGCATCTAATATCGCATCTAAAACCGCGTTTGTTCTGTGTAGTGCACGTCTATATTCACATCTAAATGCGTGTTTAATTGCGCATTTACAACATGGTTTAGACGCGCCTATAGACGCACACCACACAGAACAGATGCGGTTTTAGACGTGGTATTAGACGCACCACAGAGTTTTTAGATTAAATATTTGATACAAGAGCAATTTTATTAGGTTGTTTATTTGTAGGATGTCTTCATCTTCAACAAGTAGCTCCAGTGAATCCCTCCGTATCCACCATCGCAAATGTGGTTGGAGCAAAAAATCAAATGTATGTGTGATCGATGTCGAGGAAACATGTATCGTGCACGCAGGATTACACTCAATCACATCTCAAAGTATGGAGAATGGGATGCGACCATAAACATGGTAAGTGTTAAAGAGTTAAGGTTGATTGAGATACCTATGGGTGTTCATATGTTTGAGTTATGATCCCGTTTTAATTTGATACAGGATGCAGTGCCACACCCGCATATGTTGCCCTATGCTCGTTGTGAGGAGGCAAAGCGTCGGCGATATGAGGTGGGATCTTCACTCAAGAGGGACCGTTACGGATGCATGGAGTGATGGTGATAGTATCCCTCCGCCATTACCTCATGAAGCCGTGGAGGAGGAGGTGTTTGATGATATGGTGCAGGATTTCAATGTCCATCAATCCGAAGGGAGGGATGATAGCATGAAGCAAGATGATCTTTTTACCGTAGCATCGAGTCCACTGTTTGAGGGGTGCACATTCTCTGTTCTATGTGCCTCCCTTGAGTTACTAAACTTGCAAACCATCTATGGATGGAGCAATGCAAGTTTGAATGCATTACTCAAGTAAGCTTTAAAGTCTATTTTGCAAACATGGTGAATTATGCTAGTGGGTCAATTACTCGAATGCTTTTCCTCATTTATGGTCTTCACATGCAGGCTATTGTGCAAAATGCTTCCAAGGGAGAATAAATTACCGACCTCAAGAGATATGGCAAGGCAACATGTGACCTCTCTTGGAGGATTAGATTACAAGTGCATCCATGCATGTGTCAATGATTGCATTTTGTTTCGTGGACTACATAAGGATGCAAGAGAGTGTCCTACTTGTGGAGAGGCAAGATATAGAGCAGATCTCAAAACTTTGGACGTACCTCGTAAGGTTCTGCGACATTTTCCCATAATCCCTCGCATCCAACATATGTTCAAGTGCAAATCCATTGCAGAGCTCATGTCATGGCATTCCTCCCATCGATGGCAAGTGGAGAACTCCCGCACAGACACTCTTGCGTGGAAGCATATTGAAGACACATGGCCAAGCTTCAAGGAAGAACCTAGGAGCTTGAGACTTGGATTGGGTATGGACGGTGTGAACCCATTTGGTCTCAAAAGCACCTCTTACAGTGTATGGTCAGTGGTATTGGTGAATTATAATCTTCCACCCTCTATGGCGATCAAGAAAGGACATGTTATGTTATCCCTTCTAATTCTAGGGAAACATAAAGTCAAAAATCCTGATGTTTATTTGGAGCCTTTGATTGACGAGCTAGAGATACTTTGGAGAGGTATCGAGGTGCATGATGTGAGCAGGCCTCCCTCTCACGAGACTTCAACTGCAAAGCAATCTTGATGTGGACGATGCATGACTTCCCAGGCTATGGCGAGTGTTCAGGTAAGCATTGCACTTTTAATTATGAGTAGGCAAAGGATGTGGCACCCTAAACCCACCTTCAACTCTTAATTGCGTCTATTGTTCAGGTCTCACTACATCGGGTTACCATGCATGTCCTGTTTGTGGTCCTTCGCTTATTGCCTCACGGGCACACGCATTGAATAAGATCATCTATGAGAATCACCATCGATTTCTCCCACCTGATCATCCTAGATATGTTGCCCCTTGGAATGAATTCCTCCCACAATCACTCACTGCGGGAGATTGGATGAGAATTTGGGACGGTTCCACGACTCCTCCACCACTTGGCATGAGTCGGTAAGGGTTTGTAACTATTGTGTGCTATATTGGCTAGAAATAAAGATTTCCCGCTAACACCAGCTTTTGTTTAGAGGGAGGATCTACATACCACAGGGAGGATGCGTGAAGCTTGGCCACAAGAGAGACCAAATGGGCGTGTTTTTTTACCTCGTGCACGGTGGAGGTTATCAAAGCTAGAGATGGTGGTGGTGAAGCGTGCTATTACTACAATTCGTACTTCCACTGGATGCATGAGGTGTTTGAAGGGGGCCTTTACAAAGAGCAAGAAAAGAGGTGTAGAGCAATTATATGGCTTGAAATCTCATGATTGGCACAAGATGCTCCAAGTAAGTATTTTATGTGCATAATATCTTTTTCCTTTCAAATTTGTGAGTGAATTAGAAGCAACTAATCAACCATTTCTCATGTGTTTAGTTCATACTACCGACTAGCATTTCTCGTAGTGCATCGAAGGACGTGAAAGATTGTATTTACAAGATTGGTGAGCTTGTGAGGTACTTTACATGATACAAAATGTGATGCGTATCAATGCTCCATGCAAGGTGTTCATATTGCTAATATGGTGTACTTTTTCATTTCTAGGTATGTGAGCTCAAAGGAAATAGATCCCACCATGCTTGAGAATGCTCGAGTTATGTCAGTGGAGGTGGTTTGTTTAGTGGAGGAGACATTTCCACGTTCTATTCTCACAAGCCAACTACATCTCATAGGGCATTTGGTGGATGAGATTGCTATATGCGGTACTTTACATGCACGATGGTTGTTCTTCCTCGAGCACTTCATGAAGACCTTGAAGGGTTTCGTGAGACAAAATGCAAGACCCAAAGGTAGCATGGCCGAGGGTTGTTGGTTGGTAGAAGAGTCACTTGTATATATTTCTGAGTTTCTTGTTGATGTGGATAGCTCTCTCCCACGACTATGGAGAGATGATGAAGACCTAAGGATGACCTCTATTGTGCCTCAAGGGAAAGGATGCAACAAAGTAATAAACACAGAGTTGCTTAATAATATCAACCTCTATTGCGTGCTTAATAGTGATGTGATGAAAAGATGGGTGACAAGATACGAGGATGCAAAGGCAAGAAGACAAGAAGAAAGGGCCCTCTTTCGTACACACCAAAGATCTCGTGTGCCATACCCTCAGTATCTAAGAGCACTTCCAAAGGATATTCATGTGGATTGGCTACTTGACGAAATGGAGAAAGCAGAGAAAGACGAGGGGATGCATATCACAACGGAAGAATGGTAGTATGCTAGGGGATGCATGAGCAAGGTCGGTATATAGAATGTTATGCATAAGTTAGGAGCTTTCAATAATTTAGATTTCTTATTTAATTGATTTTGTCTTGGTGTAGTGCACTATGTTCAATGCTATATGGTGTCAGGGCAAGCATTTTCGAACACAACGGATTGATGATAAGAGAAACACACAAGATTGCGGCATCATTGCTAGCTTTGAGGGAGCCAATGGAGCCATGGATGATTATTGTGGCATAATCCAAGATATTATTAAGCTTGAATTTCGACGCTTCTTTGTGTATGTTTTGGATGTAAAGTGGTTTAAGGACGTGGTGGTGGAAAGAGGCCCTAATGTAACAATCAAATGCCATGCAAGTGGCTTTGCAACTATTGACTCCACAAAATTTTGGCAAAGTAAGAAGGACACACTAGTACTACTGCAACAATGTGAATAGATACTGTACACTCATATAAAAATACTCACTTTTAAATATTTGATACCTTCGATGCAAGGAAAATAACATGATTGTATTTGTGTCTGAATTAGGTTGTCTATCAACCAATGGTGGATAATAATAGATGGTGGCATGGCATACCTATTATGCCACGTTCCAAAGTGATGTATAGTACATTTACGAATATGGTGCGTATGGAGGATGATCATGGCCATGGAGGTGATGATGACCGTGATACGAGAGAGGAGGATGATCATGAGATAGGAGATACAGATATTGAGGCCATTACCCGTGAGGACGAGCCTACCATTGGTGATGCTGATTTCGATGAGCACATGAGTAGCACAAGTAGTAGTGGGTTGAATGTATTTGTAGATCTAAACACTTGTTTGGATTTTGAAGTAGATAGTTTGGCAAGGGTTGATCTCATTGAGGATGAGATTGAACCGTAGCCCATCATTGATATTGGCAAAACTATTTTACATATTGTCTCATTCTCCTCACCTCACTTAATTTTTGTATATGTGGGTTTGCAAAAAAGCATTGATGTTTTTGTTAAAATTATGTGCTTTGGTAATCATGGGTAATTTTTGGAAAGCAGTGATGTACATTTACCAGCCTACACCAAAATCTCACTTTTTGTATTCTCTGATTTTACGTCTAAATACGCGTCTAATTCTCAATGTAGACGCACTAATAGGCGCGCTAATACACGCGTAAATAGACGCGCTGTTAGACGCAGTGTTAGATTCTCAGTGGTGTAAACGTGCTAATAGATGCGTCAATACACGCGCTGTTAGACGTGCCCGTAATTTCTCTATTCAAGCAATGCCTATAGACGCGCCCGCTATTTTGCGCGTCTAGTTGCTTTGTGTTGTTGTGACGAGTCAAAGGAGGTAGAGGGAGAGGGAGAGGAAAAACCTTACTTGTGTGAGGACCTAGCTTGAGGAGGGAGTAGGCGGAGAGCACCTTGAGGATCTAGTCTTGAGAAGGAGGAGAGTACCTTGAGGATTCAGTCTTGAGAAGAAGGAGAGCACCTTGAGGAGGAGGGGATGAAGGCACACTACAGTTATAGCAAGAAATAAGAAGGGAGAAAATGTAATGTTTGGGAGAAATTTCGTGACACGCCTCTGGAATTAATTTTTTTAAAGGCGTGTGGGTGCGTGTTTGTATTCCTTCTCCTCTCTCCTCCCTTGCACGGCTCGCAATCTACCCAGCCACTACGTCATTCTTTTGTAGTGTTATGGGGCCCTAACGCTAAGGTTTGAGTGGGAAATCCACCTTTCATGCAAAATTTGTAAGTATTGTCACTTTTTAAATAAAAAACTTTTTATTTAAAAGATTTGAGTGGTAAATCCACGTTCCATGCAAAATTTGTAAGTATTGTCACCTTTTATTATGCATAAAGTTGCTTAGGATGTTTAATTTTTTTTTCTAGAAAGCATAAGCTAATCATTCGGCAACAAAAGAAGAATATGGTTACCTTAGAAGAAACAATGAGAGAAACATGGCAATGGCTTCTTGAAAAGGGGAAAATAGTTCAAGCTCCTATGGAGGTTAATATAGTAACATATATTCTCTAACAAAATTATAGTTTTCCATATATGGTTTCCTTCTCTATTTATATAGGATGAAGATGATAAGAAGAATGATAATGAGCATGATACTGATAATGCTCCTAATGATGATGATGAAGATGAGCTTGAGGATGAAGACGAACATGGCACTCCAGGATATATAGTTATCTTTTTGTTTAGAACACATAACGGTCTATGATTCCTCTTTTTGTGTATATTATATATATTATAAGAAATATACTTTATGTATTTTAGATATTAAATGTAATGTCTTTTTATGCTCTTAATTATTATGAGATCTTTATCTTCTTAATGTTGTTCTTGATCTTGATGATGTGTACTTAAATTTAATTCTAAAAAAATTGTAACAAAATAGTTAATATTTACCATTATACCCCAATTATTTTATGATTTTGTTTTGTTTTGTGGTTATAAACACAGTTAACTGTGAATATAAATGCAGGCCAGCCGTGAACATGTAGCCGCATTGCCAACTACGTTCATAACCGCGAAACTTGGTTTTCTCTCTAGATCTCTAGATCCTTTCATTTCTTTGCGGGTAGGATAGAAACGCAACTACACCCCCTATTTCTTAAAGTGGCATATTTTGGTTAGGGAAGCCGAGAAGAGAAGGAATAAGCGCATATATACGCGCTTATTCCTCTCTTTCTCGGTTTTCTTAGCCAAAATATGCCACTTAAGCAAAAATAAATAAATAAATAAATTATATATATATTTTGCTTCGACAACATCCACAAAATTTCTCTAAGTGGAGCTTTAAAACGTTATTCGATCAAAAATATTCAATTGTATGAATTAATTCAAGAGAATATTAACACTTTTAAAATCTACACTGCAAAGGCCACGATAGTATAAAATTCAGCCAGTCATTGCATTCTTGATTTTACTCATGTTTCGATCGAGCCGCAAAAGCTCATCCCCCAGAGAGAAGACCATAAGCTCTCTTTGAGAAACTAAAGCCATACATATTTCAGTGTAACAGCTAAGAGATATATATATATATATAGAGAGAGAGAGAGAGAGAGAGAGAGAGGGGGGGTTTCTCGACAGTGTAAAATTCAACGGATGCATTGGCAATCATGGAATCTAATAAATATATATATATATATATATCTATATCTATATATATATATTCCATTGTTTAGCACACAAACTGTATCAGCCATGGAGCATGTACGACGTAGAACAAGTTTTAGAGAGGCCCTTCATGGAGACCATGTATATGGGAGAGCTGTTCTAAATTCATCATGTTGCCTGGCCTAACTGTTGAATGCAGAGGACAAAAAAGGAAAACTTGCTAAAGCCTGTTCGGGAGGGGAACACTGTGCTGCTAGAATTAGAGAAGAAGAAGTGGAGAGAGGAAATTCTGAACTTTGACCCATAAATAAGTGAGTACTATCCTTGAGAAAGGTCATGTCAGGTACTGCAGTTGGCAAGCGCAGAAACTCAGCACTATAATTCTCAACTGTGTTGCAGGAGTATATTGCACTGCAGGGCAGCTGCTCTGGGATAGCTGTTTGATCTTGCAGTGACTGATCTTGGTTGTGTAAATTGTAAATATTCAGGTGGTAGCGTTGTGCATCGAAACACTGGGGCGTTAATATAGCTGGAGCTTGTGCATTACAGTAACCGGCCTGAGACGTGATGTAATTCGAGAGCACAGGTGCAGTCGAAGGAATGCCAGGAACCGTGGAAATGTCATGCGCATAGACTGCTTGATCGTCACTAGTAACCCCCCGAAAACGAGCATCTGTGTCGATTCCCATGCAGCTCCACAGTCTCTTCTTCAAGTGCGAGCGCCAGTAGTTCTTGATCTCGTTGTCGGTTCTTCCGGGGAGTTGAGCAGCTATCGTAGACCACCTGTTCATCATCACATGCAACAAATCATCAAACGATCAACGTCAATTACTCCAGAGATCGGGAACATTATTAAACGAACGACCATCTCATATAATCTAAGAAAATATAATCTAAGGTGCGAATCATTCATTGATATATAAACGCCGGGAGGGTAAACCACTTGTTTACTAGAAGGGCTTGCAGCTGAACGATGGCATGCTCTTCTTCGGCGGAGAAGTTGCCTCGTCTGATGCCCGGCTGCAGATAATTCTTCCATCTCAACCTGCAACTCTTGCCACACCGTTGAAGACCTATCCCGTAGCCAAGTACATAAAATTACATATCAAGTATAAGTGCAGTTCATGATTGTATATATCAAGGGATAAACGTTATACAACAGTTTCATGTTACCTGCAAGCTTTGGCAAAGTTCGCCAACTGCCATGGCCATGGATGGCTTGCATGAAGGCTAAGAGCTTCTTGTCCTCTTCGGGTGTCCATGCACCTTGCTTGATGCCTCGATGCTCACAACACATAGGAGCACGGCCCATATGATGTCATGCAAATGATCAAAATTGACGTGTTATGGAGGTGGCGGGATTGAATAAAAGCAGCAAGTGCCCAAATGAGTTGCGCAAACCGCCATCTATAAGTAAGTTCCAACTGAGCTCCATCACCAATATGAGTAGGTAACCCGTATTAATAGGCGTTTGGATTTTTCTTTGCCCAAAGATAAAGAAAAACAACATGGGAATTTACTACTTAAAGATACAACTGTGACCGACCCATTCATGCATTTGTCAGCCTCTCCATCTCCATGTGTTCTAACATCTAATGTATCAAAGTTCATCACCTAACTTAAGCTTTCTAACTTAAGCTTTGTTTTTAGCACTCATGTCCGTGTCATATGGTAGGCAAGTGTGATTTTGTCATCTAATGCTCACATGGCTTTTTTAATATCAATATATCACCTAACGTTTATAAGTAAGTTCCAACTGAGCTCAACCAAACACAACACAGTAGGTAAACCATTAATGGACAGTTGATTTCTTTTCTTCCAAAAAAGAAGAAAAGCATACATGATTATATTAAGGTACAAATGTGAACTCCCCATGTAAATATTCTTCAACCTTTCCATCTTTATGTAACATGGAAACAACTCATGGCCAAACGAAGACCCTAGAATCCACATACGACATCATTCCTATGAAGGTGTCACCCTCTATGCTTTCCTTGTTTCAAAGGAGATCAATCTATTCTTCGGGACCTATGTAGAAAAATGGCCACAATCATAAGAAGTTGATTCATGAGGATAGCTACTCTATATTATTTGATTATCTAACTTCCATTAGAAAACTATGTAGACGAAGTTTTTCACTTGCTACTATGACATTTTTGAAATGTCATCAAGGTCCTCTGATACTTGTTATAGTTTTGTAAGGCACAAAGTCATTACTTGAAATCCAAGCAACAACGTAAGGTTGTGGCCGAAACACCTCATCCATCAATCTGTGAAAGCAATAAAGCCTCCGATTTTTCATGAATTTTGTTCAAACAGGATCAATCACCTAGGAATACGGTAAAAAACACATGAGATGAAAAAAATGGATTTGGTTTTCATGGAGTTAAGTAAAAATCTTGATATAAAGGTTAATGTTTTTCAAAAAAATTAGAGAAAACCCTTAACTTTGTCACAAAAGGAGTAATTTCATTATCTTACATTTTACAAATTAGGTGTATTCAGAATGCAAAAAAATAGAGCGTTTGTATGTAGGCATCCCTATAAGATTAAATGAGACTAGCTTTTTCTTACTACACAGGCATAGTTTCCAAGTGAGCATCAAGTGAGAGCAAATGAGTACAAGAAGGATCATTTATTTTAGTAAGGTTTACTTGGAGTCCTATTGTTTACTCAAGATAGGATCAATTGTTTAAAGATGGGACTTTAAAGGCAATTTAGAATTTTGCAAAAATTATAGCATGAGGAGTTTCGATTGCCTTGACTCTCCTTCAAAAGAGACGCAACACCTTAAAGGGGTTCACAAATTGAGAGCCCAAGAGCAAGGATTAAACGTAATGATGCTTAAGTTAGAGGAGATAGAAGCTTATAGGAGGGATGAAAGCACTAGAGTTCTCTTTGGAAATGTTTATGTGCACAGTAAGAACTCCCGTGCACTGCATTTTGTAAGGATGTAAGAAAAAAAATGATACAAGAGGTCACTGCCATATAGAGATGCCCAATGAGATTTGTCAAGTGGCCCTAGGACCTACACAGAATTAAACTCAGAATAATTTTTTGGTTGAGCTTGTCCTGTCAAAATGACGCAAGACTTCAAAAGATAAAGATAAGAATAGATGACGGCTAGAATCTCCATAGTGGTGTGAGCATGCCAGTGCATGGAAACACACATTCAAACAAATGGAAGATTTTTAGTTTTTCTAGTGTTAAAGGGGAAAATCCCATGTAGGGGCTATTTATATCCTATAATAAAACAAGGACTAAATAAACTAATACCTCAGTAATGCATCATTTTTGCTCTTAATTCAGATATTTGAGACAAAAATGAATGGTATCTATTATATTCACTCAATTTTTAATCATGTAATATATGTACTCTATAGATATTCTATTCTATAAGACTTATAGGGCACACACACATTCTTACATGTACTCTATAGATATTCTATTCTATATGAGCTATAGGGCACACACACACATTCTTATATGTACTCTATAGATATGCTATTCTATATGATCTATAGTGAACACACACACACATTTTTATATGTACTCTATAGATATGCTATTCTATATGATCTATAATGCACACACATAAATATTTTTATAAACATATGACAAACATTTGATCTTATCATAGAGCTTTGGAGGTTTCTTGCTATTTTTTCGATGCTATAATCGCCGCTATATGCCGTGCTATTTTTGTCGCTCAATTGGGCGACAATGTAAAAAGAAAGTAGTGTCGCTATTCTTGCCGCTCAGCGATGCTGTTAAAAACATCAGCGTCGCTATTTTTGCCACTCAACAACACTGATATAAAAATCAGCATTGCTATTTCCATCGCTCACAACGACACTAATAAAAAAATTTAACGTCGTTATTTCCATCGCTCAACGGCGCTATAAAAAATATATATTTTTTGGCACATTGGGGCTAATTCCCCAAAGAAAAAAATCAATATATTGAAAATAGTTCTAATTTTTACAAACAAAACAAAACATAGTAACTCACAAAATCTTTATTGTATTAAAACCGAAATGCCATAAAAGATGAGTTACATCCAAAATGCCATAATAGGCGAGTTACATTGAGTATGAAGTTACAAAACATTTAAGACAATAGGCATGTTTCTAGTCATCCTCCTCCTCATCATTATCATCCTCCTCATCCTCCTCACCTATTTCCTCTTCATTGTCCTTGTGTATCACACAAGATCAAGTAATGTTAAAACACAAACTAGTGAAATTTCTAAAAGCTAATAGAGCCCAAATAATATAAACTTACAGCAGCAAGCCTAGCTTCATAGTTCAATGCGACACCCCGTTATCGCAACCATTCAAATTTGGCAAAGATCCCATTGCAATAAGCAAAGTCATACTCCTTATGAGAAGAAGAACGGTCCTCCACATTTTCCTATGTTCAATATACATTTAAAAAAGAACAATTTATATAAGATTTAAATCTTTGGAAACCATAGTTTTGAATACAAAATGTTAAGACTTTAGAAACTTATAAACCGAGCTAGCAAAGATGGCCTTCCACCCGGCCTTCCACCCGATCCAAGACGAGAAGCCCCACTTTTATGCATGTATACTTGGGCTGCTTCTCTTTGTTTCTTGAATAGATTTGGATTTTCCTGGTACGCCCTTTTTGCCTTCGTCCAATCTTTTTCTGACTCTCTTGGCGGCTTAACGCCACCATGCTTGATGGCCTTGGTGATCAATGATTTCATGTGACTTACATGACTTTGCATACAATCTAGCATCTTCAGGTCATTAAATTGTAAGCCGAGGTGGGGCATAGGAAATTCTTTCTTTAATACGTGCAGAATGTATTGATTCTTTGCATTGTTCTGAGTTATCCAATCAATGCCCCAAAGTTTTTTGAACTAATAGTTTATAAGGTGATGCATGTGTGCTATAACATGCTTCCCCTTGCTATCCTCAATGATCGACCCATCTGTCCTCATACGGTAAGAAAGCATTACTAGGTTGTAGGCATTTGGATCAACCACTTGCTGTGTTGACATATATATCCTCTGCTAATGGGGAATTCGCTACATTAGAATGAGGGTGTAGCAAAAATGAAAATAGTAGCATTTTTATAACTAAAAGGGTATGCAGATGTTGGGCTATCTTCGATGCTAGAAATGATGTTATTTTCTCTGCAATGGTTTTGCTTCTAAGCATCGAAAATAGCAGCAAAATATTGCTTCCAATATTCCAGTGCTATTTATTGCTCAGCCTACAAAAGCACTACGTAGTAAAAACAGAGCTAGGGCAGACTAGGAAGTCTGCACAGGACTCCCCAATCTTCTCCAGCACTTTTTATAAATTAAAATAGAGTCATAACTTCAATTTTATAACACAAACACAAACATAAGAAACACATAGATTTTGAGAAATGCAATTGAGCCCAAAATTTATTTTATTTCACGAAGTGTTGGGCCTTTCGCCATATATACAAAAAATGTCTACAATGAAGAGGTGGCTAACTGGAATCCTCATCGGATTCCGAGTGATCATCACTGTCTTCGTCATCCTCTTCACTTCCTTCCATCGGTTCATGCTTATAATCATGATCCTTCTCTTACTCTTCCCCATCATCCTACATACATTCCATCAAGCGCAAGGTAAGCAAGGGAAATAAAATACAATTAGATGTTTAAAAGAGAAGGGTTTAGGCTCACTTATCTCATATGCTTAAGTCTCCGAAATGGACTCATCCAAGTGTACTCCTCGCGTACTCATCCACATCCACAATTGCGGATGGGGGGCTCTGTATCCATAGTCATACTCCTCCTTTATTAGGTCACTCCCAACAACCTCCCTCTACAAAAAATAATTAAGAAAATATACAATTAGTTAAAGAAAATAATATAGTGCAAAACAAAATGAAAGAGGAATGATTACTAAAATAGGTACTTACGAAACAAGCAATAAAGGAGGACTTTCCTCCTGAGCTGAAGTGTGAAGCCCTCGCTTCCTTAGTCAGGAAGCACTCATCGTCACTTGTTGAGAAGCACGTGGACGATTTCTCATGAAGCTGCATGCGTGCCTCCACTCCTCGGGTGTACAAATGGAGGGCTTTTCCAAATTACTCTTTGCTGCTCTCTTTATATTTCCTCTCCTATTGGAGAGAAAAATTTTGATTCGTCTCTTCATCCACTTCTCGGAGAAGCAAAGACCTACATGTGGAACAAGGAACTCCGACTTAAGCACATCAATGACGTATTTGTTTGAAATTTTATCTTGTGCTTTCCACTTTTTGAAGGAGTTCATGAAGTCCAGGTTTGCAAGTACATGCATGCGATTTCGTGACTTGCGTTCCTTGTGCATCCATCATGAGGGCACCATCGACATTCATGTTGTATGGTAGGGTGCATGAATCCAATGGTGGAATGGGTCTCCTTGGGGCTGAATCATAATGTGGAGATGAAGAGCCTCCCTGGTAGGAGATGCATTGAGAGACCTAGTGCTACTTTTGCCAAAGCAAAAGTAGCCTGCTCCCCCCCCGCTAGCACATCTACTAGCCCCTGTAGACTCCCTTCTACGTCGTCGTCGTGGTGACTATGGATGTGAGGGAGCGGGGGTGGGTCTAGTCAAGGAAGGTGGAGTGGGTTGATCATCACAACCATATCATGATGGGCCTGCACCACTCGGCCCCACACCTATCAAAGGTATGGTCTGCTGCCTCGACTGGCCAAGTGCGGTAGATTGCCCCCATGGCATCGACTGGTCGGATTGTAAACCCACCTGCATATAAGATTAAAAAATAAGACTTATAGAACGCATAAAATGTTGACTTTGCATATTTGAAAAGGTTTGATGGAACCTTACCTATTTCTAAGTGAGACCAAGCTTATTGCCCATATTGTTCGTTTATAATAGATTACAGATTTGCCACATCTAGATCTTGTGAGGGGTTGATCGACATTGCCTATACATACATGCATGAGGCAACAAAACACGATTGCTCTAACAAAATCCATGCTTAAAGCTTAGACAAAAAAGGCAACATGTGATATTAAAACATTGTTGAGATCTCCTACAATACTGCTTAGACAAGCAGAGTGGAGAGTGTCCCTTTCGGATGATAGCTTCTGAGGACTTTCCACACGCTCTCCACTATGAAAGCCAAAGGTGACACCTCTTTTATAAGATAAGGATAGTGAGAACATCGAGGGCTCCCCCTCTACTATAACCACCTACTCGCGGATAACCACTCCTAACTTGATGTAAACAACATTCTAGTTGGCCTATAACAATGCCCATATCTCTATGCATAAGCCTAAACCCGAAACCTGGCACCCAAGGGTTACATAAACTTGAGGTTGAATGCATAAGAGATCTTACCTCGACAATGTCAAGCAAATGAAGAGAAAATGACAACACAAGCTTAGACAATAAAGGCAACAGTTGATATTAGAACATTGTTGAGACCTCCTATAATACTGCTTAGACAAGCAGGGTGGATAGTGCCCCTTTCTGATGATAGCTTTCAGAGGACTTTCCACATGCTCCTCACTATTAAAGCCAAACACAACTCCTCTTTTACAAGAGAAGGAGAGTGAGAAGATCGAGGGCTCCCCTCCACTATAACCACCTACTCGCAACCAAATAACCACTCCTAACTTGACATAAACAACATTCTAGGTGGCCTACAACAATGCCCCATATCTCTATGCATAAGCCTAAACCGTAAACTCGGCACCCAAGGGTGAAATACACATGAGGTTAAATGAATAATAGAGCTTACCTCGATAATGTCAGCCGTAGGAGAGGGAACCGATGCTCAACCTATAGAACATAACATGAGAAAGCGTGAAGGTGAATACATAAAGGCTATGCATAATAGGCTATTACATAAGGGATATTGCGTATGCATATAAATAGGGCTATTGCATATGCGTATTATGTAATAGGTTGTTGCGTATGCATATGAATAGGGTATGCATAGGGGCTATGCATAAGCACTGTACATAGGCTATGCATAGGGGATATTGCATAAGGGCTATGCATAATAGGCTATTACATATAAGGGCTATCGCATAAGCGTATGAATAGGGTATGCATAGCGGCTATGCATAGGCTATGCATAGCCTATGCATATCCTATTCATACTCTTACGCAATAGTGCTTATGTAATAGCCTATTATGCATAGCCCTTATGCAATGGCCCCTATGCATAGTCTATGTATAATGCTTATGCATAGCCTATGTATAGTTCTTATGCATATCCTATGCATAGCCTATCCATACCCTATGCATAGCTTATGCATATCCTATGCATAGCCTATGCATAAGGGCCATAGGGGCCATATTCATAGCCTATGCATATCCTATGCATAGCCTATGCATAGTGCCCATGTATACCCTATGTAGAGCTTATACATACCCTATGCAAAGTCTTCATATACTATGCATAGGGGCCATAGTCCCTATGCATAGCCTATTCATACCCTATCCATATTCCTTGACCTAAGCCTAATCCCCGGCACCCAAGGGTGCACAAACTTTAATAGAAGAAGCATAAATAGAGAATGGAAAAATAGGGCTTACTCTTCTTTGTGAATCCGTATGAGCCGCCCCATGGCCTAAACCCTTGGTGTTTGTTTCCCTAAATAGACCTACAAAAAAGTATCATAGTAAATCCAAAGTTGGCTCATTTTAACATATTATGCAATAGGCCTTATGCATAAGCATATGCATAAACCTATTGCACAAGTCTTATGTATAAGCCTATGAATAAACCTATTGCATAGCCTATTGCATAAGCATGTGCATAAGTCGTATGCATAAGCCTATTGCACAAGGGCTTATGCAATAGGCTATGCATAAGGCTTATGCAATAGACTTATGCATAAACCTATTGCATAAGCCTATTGCATAAGGACTTATGCATAGGCTATTGCATAAGGCTTATGTATAAGCCTATTGCATAAGGCCTATGCATAGCCTATTGCATAAGACTTATGACAGCCTATTGCATAAGGCTTATTGCATAAACCTATTGCATAAGGGCTTATACATAGCCTATTGCATAAGTCTTATGCATAAGCCTATTTCATAAGGGCTTATGCATAGCCTATGTAGAAGGCTTATGCATACTCTATTGCAATAGGCTATTGCATAAGGCTTATGCATAGCCTATGTAGAAGTCTTATGCATACTCTATTGCAATAGGCTATTGCATAAGGCTTATTGAAGAGCCTATTGCATAAGGCTTATGCATAGCCTATTGACCTAACCCTAATCCCCGGCACCCAAGGGTGCAAAAACACAAAGAGAAAAAACATTTTAAAAAATGAAAAAAGAGGGCTCACCCCTTTAATGAGATGTCGTATGATGAGAGGATTGGCCTAAACCCTTGTTCAATAAACCTACAAAAAAGAAACATAGTAAATAAAAAATTTAGTTCTCATTAACACATTAGCAAGCAAGGAGAACAAGAGGAAAAAGATGTGAGTATCCTAAACCCTACTCCTAATGCATAAGTGAATGAAATAAATTAGTTTATGTTGAGCCTAAACCCTAGCTCTATGCATTAGGCTAGGGTTAGGGCAAGGGACAGTAAAGGGAGGGGAAGGGAGAAAGGGGAAGGAAAGAGAGGGTAAGGGGAAGAAAAGCTCACATAGAGCTATGTACAAGCTTTCCATGAAAGCTTGGAATAATAGAAAGCATTGAAGCTTTCCATTAAAGCTTGAGAGAAAGCAAGAAAGAGGAACTTACCTTGGAAACGAAGAGATGATTGATGGAATAGCTTTGAAAGAAGAGGTGTGGTGGAAGTAATAGATGGGCTACATGCACAGCCTTTGTGTATGCAGGGTAGGGGAGGTAGGTAGAACTTGACTCCTCCCATCTGTGACGTTTTAGGTGGGAGTCTCAATTTCTAGGTCGTTGTGCTCAACAGTGAAATTTCTTTAGGCAGCGAAAAATTGCTACTATAGTCGTTGTTCAGCCTCCAGCAGCAAAGTCCAAATCATGGCATCATGTGGAGCATCAATGGCCAGAGTTTAAAGATGAGCCTCGTCACTTACGTCTTGGATTGGACATAATTGATGTTAGCCCATTTGGCTTCAAGTCCACATCATGGTCTACTTGGTCTATTGTATTGGTTAATTATAACCTCCCTGCATGGGTGGCAATCAAGAAAGTTCATATCATGGTTGCTCTCCTTGTACCAGGTAAGTATAAGGTGGCAAACACGGATGTGTACCTCAAGTCTTTGATTGAGGAGATTGAGACACTATGACGAGTTATCATCGTACATGACTTTTTAAGGCTAATAAATAGGCATGAGGTGGAGGTGAAAGGAGTTTCGATGCATGACTATATTGAGTTCTCGGAGTTCTCAAGTACCTACTTAAACTGGATAACTTTAAGCTTTAACCTTTAAACTTTAAGTTTATATCTCTATCTCAATCATCTCAATTTTAAAATAGGTTTGGCAACCTCCGAACATCATGCATGTACGATTTATGGAGCATCACTTGTTTTGGAAAGACCCTCTACACTTAAAAAGGTGGTGTATGATAAACATCATTGATTTATTCCTCCTTCAAATCCCAAGTGTGTGAAAAATGAGGTGTCACCACTTGTGATGAGAGGTAGATATTGGTTTAAGGCATGGAGAATCCCCCCCCAATCCACCACCAAATGGGATGTCTAGACACTCAATCTTCTTTCAACTTCCATATTGGTTTGACATGAAGATCAATTATCTCTTAGATCCCATGCATATCTAAAAGAACATGGCAAAAAATATTTGGGACCATTTAATTGGTAAAAAAGATACAAAGGGTGCAAGGGATGACTTACAAAACATTGGACGCCTTTAAAGTGCATGGCCAATTGAAAGTGATAGTGGCAACATGGTTCTACCAAAGGCACCATGGGTATTAACCAAGGAGCACAATAAGGTGAAAAGTGTCATTGCCTCTTTTCGTACACCAATGGGAGTAATGCATTCATTCAAAGCGTACCTTCCACAAAGACCAAAAACAAATGGGAGGTACAATTATATGGCCTCAAGGCACATGATTGGCACAAAATATTAAAGGTATATAAATATTTTCTTATTCATTTTCTTTTTGTGGTACATAATTGGTAGGCTCATAAACATACTTGCATTCTTGTCTATGCATAGTTTATTCTTCCAATTGCTATAGTTGGTTATGGAGACAAGAAGGTGAGAGAGGCTATTCAAAAAATTGGAAGCTTGGTGAGGTATGAATCTTCTCTTCAATTCACTAGCTAAGTTATCTTGCTTATTTGATATTCTCATGCGCTCACAATTTATGTATTGGTAAATAGTACACATGATTCCTATGTATCTAGGTACATATCCTTAAATGAGATAGATCCTACATCCATTGAGATGGCTCATCTCAATGCTATTGAGATAGTGTTATGATTGAGGATAACTTTTTAGAACAATTCTCACTAGCCAATTTCATCTTGTGGTGCATTTGGTTGATGAAGTGGCGTTGTGTGGTGTTGTTCATGTTCAACTGTTTTTACTTTAAAGGTTCATGAAAACCTTAAAAGACTTTGTGAGACAAAGAGAAAGGCCAGAAACAAGCGTGGGAGAGGGATGGTTGATGCAAGAGTCTCTTTTGCATATGTCAAAACATTTATCTCGCATAGATCCTTCCATGCCACAATTGTGGAGCAATGAGGAGAATAATCGACTAATCACTAATGTACCTCAGGTAAAAGGAAGGCAATGAAGACTCGATGAAGAATTATGCCACAAGGTGAATACATTATGCATTCTTAATAGTCCAATCATAGAGAAGTGTATTGGAGATAGAAGGATGCAATCAATAGACGAAAGGATGAGAGAAGAGCTTTCAAAAGAGCAAATAGACGCTTGACATTCTCGCCTTGCTTGGAACCTCTACCAAATGTGATCAATATAGAATGGCTTTGTATGAAAATATCGATGGCATCACAAAATGGTAGTACAAGAGGCGGGGCCATTATCCACGCTTTTTTCCATGCTTTAGAACTAAGCTTAAAATCTCCTAAACGTCAAAAAAAGCGTTGAAATAGAAACGTCAAAGGGTGGTTGCAAAGTCAGGGTGCCCAGTTTTGTCCACTCAGGCACCCTGTAAACAGTAAAAAAACAGGCATTTGTTTACCTTTAGTGGCTAATCTCTCCTAGTAAATGAAGGAATTTCGTTTCAAGTTCTTTTGTTGGAACATCATATTCAAAGTTGGAAATATAGTTGCATAATTTGATTAAGCATTAGAAAGTCAAAAGTCCTCATTTTCTTAGGTACAAAGTCAATGTATACACCCTGTCCCAAATTTGAACTGATTCCATAAAATGCTAATATCTTTTACATAAAAACTCATATGAGATTCCCACTTTGTACCTTAGATCTTCACATAATATGGAGCTTAACTTGATTTTTTGAGAAAATTTTAAGATATTTGTCTATTTTCTTTAAATATTTCAAGGTCTTTAAAGTGTTATAATATACGCCACTTTTTGTGCCCACAATAGCTACCACTTAAAATCCTCAATCTTGTAGATCAAAAGAGTGGGTAGATACTGAGACATTAGTAGAATGTGGTGGTTAGTAAAAATTGCAAATCCAATGGTTGGATTTTTAATGATCTCTTATTCAAAATTCTTCCAGACTATCAGAAGGCCTGCAAATATTAATAATCTAATTAGTAAAATTACATTTTTGATGTGAATCATCTAAAACCTATAGGGACTAGTGTACTTGTAATGGTGCATCTATGGAAAAATAAATTGGATCACTCTAAGTATGGAAAGATCATTTGTTTATCATTTCATCATATTTTTGATTAATTTTGATTAATTAGACTAATTTATATTAATTTAAGTTATATTGTGTTAATTTAAGGACAAGCGTATTTTTTGTTATTTGCTTGATCTCATTTTAATTACCTTGCCCCCCAAAATTTTCTCTCCAAGCATTGTCCCAGTCTAGCATAAACTGGATAAAACTGGACACCCTGATCTTGCAACAACCCCAAAATAAGCACGAAAAGAAGCGTCGAAACAAGAGTCGAAAAAAGTAATTTTACCACACATTTTTCGATGGTGTTTTCGACGACTATCTCGATTGATATTTTGACTACTATTTCGACGGTTATTTCCACCACAATTTCAACTGATATTTTGACACTTATTTCGATACTATTTTCGATGGATGTAGGAAATTTTTTACGGATGTAGGAAACTTTCGTCGATGCTATTTTCGACGGATGCAGAAAACTTTCGATGCTTATTTCAACGCATGCAGGTATTATTTTTTTTTGGCATAATGGTGCATCCAGTTGCAGTCTTGTAGCTGGATGCACCATTATGCCAAATTTATAGAGTACTAAAGGTAACTGTACTCTAATGTGAAGAATAAAGCAAATTGGTTGAAAAAGTTAGAGAGAGTGCCATAACGTTTTGACATTACAAAGTAGGTACACAACTCACACAAGTGCAAACAATGGCCAAATTTTATTGCAAGATTTGAAATTTACATATCAAGCTCTGACAAGATAATCCAAAATTGAAATTTACATATATCAAGTTCTGACGAGATAAGCCAAAATACAATCTATACAAGCTCAAACAAAGATGTGAGCTGACTAAAATGTGTATGTAAGGAGAAAGACATGGGCAAGGCCACTCTATGAAGAGCCCTCACTCAGGATCAAGCATTGGTTCCTGCAAAAACCATATGATGCTTTTTTTGGTATACCAAAACAACGATCTAACATGACAAGGCAAAGCAAGTATACAAATCATAAGGTTAAGTCTTGCCGCACTTACCATATCTACAATGCGTCCCCAATTGAGGTTGGCACCTTCTCGCTCAAGCTTCTCCAAAAGAAATTATGTGTTATGGCGGCGGCAATGTCCTCCTCTTCTCCCGTTGCCGGCCGACCAACCACTTGATTCTAAAAGTACCAAAACAACAAGATAAGAGTTGATACTTACAAAGTAGACATAATATCAAATGAAACATACAAGATAAATGTTGATACTTGATACTTACAAAGTAGACATGGAATGTATCCCAACCACCGCTTCCAAGGTAAGAGCTTCCTACGCTCTCCATTCGGGCTTTGGCCGCATCCTCTTGTTGCTTGTAGCATTGGGGATTTCGAGCATGCTTTTGCCTCTCCTCATTCCAATCCTCGCTGCTCATGTACCAAGGCTTCTTACCCCCTGCCTTCACTCTCCTAATCACATCTCCCCGCCAATGTTTCATGACATCCACCATGTGTTTTTTTATCCACCTTATGGGGATGACATCACTACCGTCGGTCGGCTTGTACTCATCCTTGATTTGATTTATGACCCTATCTTTCTTGTCTTTATCCAACTTTGTCCATAAAGTCATGAAGTCATTTGCAAAGATAATGTGGCAAAGCTTGTGGATGCGGCTCTTCATCTCTTGCCCGACATTATCCAAAACCACATTACCATTGACAATTGTGTAAAATTTTTCTCCACCAGCGTGTGTGGGCTGTATGTGTCGAAACGTTGCGATGATCGTCGCCGCGAGCGTGGAGTGCTTTTGGCGCTAGATGGGGAAGAACACTCACGTGGGGGAGTAAACCCATCCATGCCCCCACTTGGACAAGAACCGCTTCCACCTCCATTACTCGAGCATTGTGCTCTACGAGTGGACGAGCGACCTTAGGGAGGGGTTCTAGCGGCTCTTTGTGGGGTTTCTACATGTGAACTAGGGCTACCAGTGGTGTTGTCTGATGGTGCAGAAGAAGTGCCCACCCCTCTCCCAAAATATTGTTGTGCCATCACTCTTTGCTCGAGCATGTCTTGTGCTAAAAAACCCATGAACTGGTGAGACGACATGGCATATGGAGAGAAGGATGGAGAGTAAACCGGTGTCTCATCCGGAGTGGGAGACATGTTTCAACACACACATAACAAAGACCACATGGACACTTTAATAAGAGCATACACATGAGTTATCCCTGAACATTCATTATGCATAAAGCTTATGCGTAAAGCTATGCATGAGCCTTATGTTGAGATATCGAGCTCTAGTGAGGCGGTGGACACTGATGACCCGCCTGGGGGATAGGCCCCGCACTTACACCACTGGCATGGTTGGTGAGATCTTGGGTGATATGCGGCCAGTGGGATGGCAGGCTGTGTGACAGTCATTCTAGAGACTGGCATAGTTATAGCGCCAGCTCATTTAGTCGGGTTCACACTATAGAGAACCCGTGTATGTATTTGGTTGAGTACCTTTCATATTGTGTGTACTCTTATCTTGTATATGGTGTGTTGAGTGTTGAGTAGAGAAGAAGAAGATTTTCAGCCTCTCACCTTGTGTGTTCTCTATTAGGGTTTTGTGAGTGTGTGTGTGTGTGCTTGCAAGAGCTCAAGCTCTCTTCCCCCCTGCATCTTTTCATGGTATCAGAGCCTGGTTCGTGCTAAGGGCTGAGCTGCAAGCAAGAGAACCACAAGAAGCGGTACGAGGGTAAGAGCTACAACTACTCTTCCCTATTGTGTTGGTGACTACACCCTTGTCGGGAGCTCTACGGGAGGCACCGGCAAACGATCTCCGATTGAGGAGCTTTCTTCGCGGGAGTGAAGTTACAGGGCAACTATACAGTCCTTCGGACTGTATAGTCTGGACCTCCGTTTTTCAGAAAGCAGGCAATTTCGAGCACTGCGGGTAAGTCACCGATTCTCTGCAGAACTCTGTTTTAAGAACTGCAGGAAGACAGATTGACTGTGCAGACACTGTGGGTGCTGCAAAGAGGTCTACAGTTGCCATTGGGTGTATGTATGTGCATTGAAGTCACTGGTTGTGACATTTGAGAGTACTACAGTACCGCTGTGCAGAAAATACAGCATTTGTGCAGAAAAACCAGAGTGCAGTTTCTGGTAAAATTGTGTGTTTGGCAAGATGTCTAATGATGGCATAACACAGATTGTGGCTGAGAAGCTGGACAAGAATAACTTCCATGCTTGGAGGTTCACGTTAACGAATTTCCTGATGGGAAAAGGCTATTGGGACTACATAGAAGGTGAACATGAAGAGGCACCGGAGATACCGGATATAAATCCGACTGCTGCAGATGTGAAAGAGTTTAAAGACTGGAACCAAGGAGCCAGGAAGGTTATGTATTGGCTTTCCATTAGTATACAGGACACCATGATTGGGCACATTCAGGATGCCAAGTCCCCCAAGGAGGCATGGGACACCTTGGTAAAGCTTTATGAAACAAATACCAAGGCACGTAAGATACAGTTGAAGAATGAACTTCATACTGTGGAGAAAAAGAGCATGTCTGTGAATGACTATGCGCTGAAGATAAAGGGTATTGTGGAATCCCTTGCATCTATTGGTGTGTCAGTAGATGATGATGACAAGGTGGAAGTCTGTCTACGTGGTCTCGGGCCACAATACAAGGCGTTCAAGACGTCCATTCAGACTCGGGAAAACATCCCCAACTTTACAGATTTGGTGTCTATGCTGATTATCGAAGAGAAGAGCTTGGGTGAAGACCAACAGTCTTCACAAAGCAAAAATAGTTCAGAGCAACAGGCCTTCTACACGAGTTCAGGAAGAGGACGAGGTAGAGGAGGCCGTGGACGCGGTCAAGGAGGTGGCCGAACAGGTAATCAGAATTATGGCCAGCAGCAGCAACAACAACAACAGTCCCAGAATCAACAACAACAACAACACGCAGGTGGAAGAGGCAGATTCAGAGGCAGGGGGAGCCAAAGAGGCCGTGGAAATTGGCAAAGGCAATATAATGATGCACGTGAATGCTACTATTGTGGTAAGCCAGGACGTGCAGTCAGAATGTTATAAGAAGCAGGCTGACATGCAAAATGGGAAAGTACAGCAAAACAACTATGCATCCTCAAGCAGAAATAATGAGGACAATGAAAGGTTGTTTGTTATGCAGCATGTTGTGAATGCCATGTCTGAAAATGTTGATGCAGCACAAAAAGATAATGTATGGTATGTGGATTCAGACGCTTCAAACCACATGACGAGTCATGGGGAGTGGTTCAAGGAGATGAAGAACCCGGAAAGACCAGGTTTTGTGGAAACAAGGGATGACACTGCTCATCCAATTGCCCACGTTGGAGATGTGCCATTATCTATGCAGGATGGCAAAGTGAAGTACCTTGCAGATGTACTTCATGTACCGAACATAACAAAGAATCTGGTTTCAGTTGGCCAGATGATTGAGCAGGGTTTGCAGGTTCTGATGGGTGTTATGTTGAAGATTTCAAAGACAAGTGCAGGTTGGTTGCAAAAGGCAACAGAGTGGGCAGAATGTTTACGTTGGATGTAGACATGCCTGAAATGAGTGCTGCGATGTTTGCAAATGGTTCAGGAGTTGTTGCAGACACAGACATATGGCATAAAAGAATTGGACATGTAAATGTGCAGAGATTGAAGTCTATGCAGACAAAAGGAATTGTGACAGGGCTGCCAAAATTTAAAGTGGAAGGTATGCAGAAAATATGTGAAGCATGCCAATTTGGGAAGCAAACAAAGCATGTGTTTCCACGTAACAGATATGTGAGCAGAAATGCACTAGATGTTGTGCATTCAGATGTATGGGGTCCTACGAAGACGGTGTCTATGGGAGGCTGCAGGTACTATGTCACTTTCATTGATGACCACACAAGGAAAGTGTGGGTATATTTCATGAAGGAGAAGAGTGAGGTTTTCACTCACTTTCAGAATTTCAGAGTTTTGGTTGAAAAGCAAACAGGAAAAAATGTCAAGTGCCTAAGGTCAGATGGAGGGGGAGAATACTTCTCCAATGAGTTCTCTGAATTTTTGAAGAAGAATGGTATTCGGAGACAGTTCACATGCAGATATACTCCGCAGCAAAATGGAGTTGCTGAGCGGAAAAACAGGCACATTGCTGAGATTGCGCGAGCATTGATGGAAGAGAAGAATATGCCGCATTGCTATTGGGCTGAGGCTGTTTCTACAGTAGTATACATCATGAACAGGACTCCAACTGCAGCCATACATGATGTAACTCCAGAGGAGAAGTTTACTGGCAGAAAACCAGATTTGTCTCATCTGAAAGTTTTTGGATGCATTGCATATGTGCATGTGCCAGATGAGCTGAGAACTAAGCTGGATCCGAAAGCTGAAAAATGTGTGTTTATTGGATATTCCCTTGAGCAAAAGGGATACAGGTGTTATAACCCTACTACACGTGAGTTGAGAGTAAGCAGGGATGTTGTCTTTGATGAGATAAGCAGCTGGTATGCTGCTGAAAAAGAAGCTGTTGGGGCTGATGTGAGTGGAAGTGTGGTTGCACAGAATGCAGGTCAGCAATCACAGTCTTTGAGTGGACCAGGAGAGTCCTCATCTAGTGGGTCAGTTGATAGACCATGGAGTGGCAGGCTGCGTCATAATACCAGCCCTGCAAATGTGATTAGTACATCACGTAAAGGAAAAGAGAAAGTGGTTGAGCCCCTTGGTATGCCTGACATTTCTGCAGGGCATTCTCATGTTGATGGAGAGTCTAGTGGCTCAGATATGAGTCTTGATGAGGAGCTTGGGATCCCAGCTATGAGAACACCTGGTGTAAAGAAGGCTATGGAAGCCATGAATGAGAAGCTGCGAAGATCAGGGAGAGTGAAGAACCCTGTGCAGAGATTTACATATGATGGTTATGTGGCACATCATTATGCATATATGGCAAAAGTTGTGCAGGTTGTAGAGCCCACATGCATTGATGAGGCTGTTGGAAATGTGTGTTGGGAGAAAGCTATGGATGAGGAGATGGATGCACTATATGGAAATGAAACTTGGGATTTAGTGCAATTGCCTGAAGGCAAGAAAGCCATTGGATGCAAGTGGGTGTACAAAGTTAAACATAACAGTGATGGAAGCATAAACAGGTACAAGGCTAGATTGGTAGCCAAAGGATATGCGCAGACATATGGGATTGATTATGAGGAAACTTTCAGCCCAGTTGCCAAGATGGCAACGGTGAGAGTTGTGATAGCAGTGGCTGCGTCAAAGCAATGGTCTTTACATCAGATGGATGTAAAGAATGCATTCTTGCATGGGGATTTGCAAGAAGAGGTGTATATGTTGCAGCCACCTGGTTATGAGGATGTGGGTCACCCCGAGCATGTTTGCAGGTTGAAGAAAGCCTTGTATGGCTTAAAGCAAGCACCAAGAGCATGGTCTCACAAGATTTTTGAATATCTTGTCACTATTGGCTTTCATGTAGCCAATGCAGATTTCTCATTGTACGTGAGACATGGTGATAGAGGGGTTGTGCTTGTTGTCATCTATGTAGATGACTTGATCATTACGGGGGACCATGATGTAGAGATCTTTGATGTAAAGATCTTGCTTAGACAGAAGTTCGAGATGAAGGATCTGGGGGAGCTCAGATATTTCTTGGGCATTGAGGTGATTAGGTCACCACATGGTATTGGATTACTGCAGAGACAGTATGGCTTGGACATGTTGTCCAAGTATGGTATGACAGGCTGTAAGCCTATTTCTGTGCCATTGGATCAGAATGGCAAGTTGAGTGCAGATTCAGGAGAGATCTTGGAGGATCCTACTATGTACAGGAGCATAGTAGGAAGTTTGATCTACATGACGATCACCAGACCAGATTTGAGCTATGCTGTTGGGTTGGTGAGTCAGTTTATGCAGGTTCCACGGAAACCGCATTTGGATGCAGTCAGACGCATACTGAGGTATGTGAGGTCTACTTTGCATTGTGGACTATTCTATGAGACTGGGACAGAGATATGTGTACATGGGTACACAGATGCTGATTGGGCTGGTAGTATCTCAGATAGAAGATCTACCAGTGGATTCATGTTTTCTTTGGGGAGTGCTGCTGTGACTTGGAGCAGCAAGAAGCAGCCTACGGTTGCTCTATCGAGTACAGAGGCCGAGTACAGAGGAGCTGCTATGGCAGCATGTGAGGTAGCTTGGTTGAGAAAGCTACTTGCAGATTTGGGTCTATCATTGGATAGACAAGTTGTCATTTTCTATGACAACATTAGTAGTATACAGTTGGCCAGGAACCCAGTCTTTCATGCTCGTACGAAGCACATAGAGGTCCACTACCACTTCGTCAGAGAGAAGGTCTTGGCAGGAGACCTTGACCTTGTTTATGTCAGCACAGAGGATCAGGTAGCTGACATCTTCACCAAAGCATTGGGTACAGAGAAGCTCCGCAGATTCAGGGCTTCGCTTGGTGTACATGAGATGGAGTTGAGCTCGAGGGGGAGTGTTGAGATATCGAGCTCTAGTGAGGCGGTGGACACTGATGACCCGCCTGGGGGATAGGCCCCGCACTTACACCACTGGCATGGTTGGTGAGATCTTGGGTGATATGCGGCCAGTGGGATGGCAGGCTGTGTGACAGCCATTCTAGAGACTGGCATAGTTATAGCGCCATCTCATTTAGTCGGGTTCACACTATAGAGAACCCGTGTATGTATTTGGTTGAGTACCTTTCATATTGTGTGTACTCTTATCTTGTATATGGTGTGTTGAGTGTTGAGTAGAGAAGAAGAAGATTTTCAGCCTCTCACCTTGTGTGTTCTCTATTAGGGTTTTGTGAGTGTGTGTGTGTGCTTGCAAGAGCTCAAGCTCTCTTCCCCCCTGCATCTTTTCACCTTATGCATAAAGCTATGTATGAGGCATATGCATAAAGCTTATGCATAAAGAACTATGCATAAGGCCTTATGCATAAAAACATTATGCATAAAGCTTATACATGAGGCCTTATGCATAAAGCTATGCATGAGGCTTATGCATAAAGCATGAATGAGCATTATGCATAAAACATGAGACTAAGCATTATGCATAATGCTTATGCGTAAATCTACAAAACAAATCTCCATAACCCAAGGGTGCAATAATAATAGAGGAAAGATAGAAAAGCACTTACCTCTTTTTCATGATGTTAAAAGAGAGGATTAGAGGACCTACAAAACCAACAAAAGGGTGAGGAAAGAATTAGTAATGCATACATACAAAAGCTTATGCATGAGGCCTTATACATAAAGCTTATGCATAAAGCATTATGCATGAGGCTTTTGCATAAAGCACTATGCAAGCCACGTTATCCTAAACCAAACCGTATCCGACACTATGCATTAAGCATGCATGCATAGATTAATCTCTATGCATGGAGCTTAATGCATGCATAGATAGTTTGGAATGCATGCATAGAGCTTAATGCATGCATTAAGCTCTATGCATAGAGCTTAATCTATGCATATATCTCTATGCATTATGAATGCATGCATAGAGCTTAATCTATGCATTAAGCTATATGAATAGAGCTTAATGCATAGATTAAGCTCTATGATTGGATCTCTATGCATGTGCATTAAGCTCTATGCATAGAGGACCTACAAAACAAAACCCCTCTTTTTGGTAGATAAAATAGAGGAAAGAGATAAAGGAATTTACCTCTTTTTGGTGAAGTTGAAAGAGAGGACTAGAAGACCTACAAAACAAAACAAAAAGTTGAGAAAAGAATTAGTGATACAAAACCCTAAAAAAGTGAATAGCATGGATACACAAGGAGGTTTATCCTTCAACACACACACACCAATTTAACAACACCAAGAGCAAAGGAGAGGACAAGGGAGGGGAGGGAGAGCAAAGAAGGAGGTGGAGAAGAGCTTGGGAGAGAGAAAGAACCTGCAAAACAAATGAGAAAGTAAAAAAACAAGAAAATTACTCATAATTACACACACAGACATTTTACATCACATGTACATGCAACCAAGAGGAGATGGGAGTGAGGGAAAAGGAGATATATCTGGTGAGGAAGCAAAACACATGTGCATGAAAAAAACGCAGGTTTTGTTTTACTTTAAAAACCTGCGCCATCGATATATGCGTCGAAATAAGCATGAAAAAAAGTGTCAAATAAGCGTGGGAGAGTGCGTCGAAAAGCGCGTGGAAATAAGAGTCAAAAAAAATAAAATTCCCACATTCTTTTCGATGGTTATTTCAACGATCTTTTCGACGCTTATTTCGATGATCGCTACTTTTGATTCAAATTCAAAATCTTTCCAGATCTTGCGCGCCCTCGACATTTCAAATTACCTATCACCGACTAGTACCCTCCACAAATACTTAAGGCAGGATTCCCTCCAAAAATAAGCATTTGTTTCCATTTTGCAAATCAATATGGAAACCATGGATGACGTCACACCTCAAATTTTGTTGATTTATAGGAGAAGACACTTTTCCCATGTACTCACTGCAAATACCAAGTGGCTCGATGTCGACAAATTTATAATGATTATACAAAAAAATGGAGAATATTTTCGGTGGAGCGATTGGAACATCTAATTAGTGGCAATGCGCACTTCAACAATGACGAATAAGTGGATATCCGGCCTGAACAATGGAGACCAACAAGAGTAGCCACAAATGAGGTGATCCAACAACCTGAGGAACTTGATGCGGATTCAGAGCAAATACTAGAACATGACATGGATGACATGATAAATTCCTTACCGGATGGAACAGAAGATCAAGGTTTGGAATACAAAGGGGTAGAAGAAAACACACGACGTGTGGAATACGCTTCCCAAGAAGAGAAATAGCTACACAGGCTTGCTCGACTTCCACTATATCGTGGAGCACATGTGTCAGTTTTACGCGCTTGCCTATCCATATTGAACTTGCAATCGATTTTTGGATGGTTTTGATATGAGCGTATCAAAACTTTTTGGGTAAGTGATGATATCATATGCAATTAGTGAGTTATGTAACTTTATATGCATTTTCTTAGCCTGACTATTTTGTATAACAGCTAATTGAAACATCAAATATTGCTAGAAGGCTCGGGGGGGTCACTATATGTCCCTATCGCGTGCGTTCAAGGCCTATATTTTAAATCCCTTATTTGTGAATTTTTTAATCTATATAATATCCCCTTTTCTTTATGAATATGTAAATTTTTTTGAAAAAATTTTAAATCATACCCTTATGTAAATATATTTCTGTAAGTTTCATAAATTAAAATTATGCTTCTGTTGAACGCACGTGATATTCACATTTTTTTGTGAGTGACCCCCCTGAGCACGAAGGTAATGAGATGCCAGTGGACCGTAGTCGAGCAAAAGCAATGTTGCACTCGATTGGCATGGTCTACAACACAAACGATGCTTGTCCAAATGATTGTATTCTTTATCGACAAGAATATAACAATGTAGTACAATGTCCGCATTGTGGTACATCACGATATAGACAAGATGTGCAAGGAGAAAGGGTACCACCAAAATTGTTACAACACTTTCCCATCATCCCTCGGATTAAAACAATGTTCAAGTGCAAATCCATTGCAGGATTGATGACTTGGCACCGTAACACTAGGTCCTATTGAGAGAAGGAGAGAGACAAGACAAGAGACACCACATACGCTCTAGAAGAATGAATCATATTAGTCACAAGTCATATATATATAGGAAAGACCTAGAGTGAGTTAGGGCTAGCTATATATAGCTCCAACACCCCCACTCAAATAAAGGTCTCCAGCTGCGAGTAAAAAAACCCTTGGGAGCACAAGGGAAAAACCACAGCTCCTACATATAAATGTACAATGCCACCTTAAATGCCACCTTAAAGTCCATGTGCAATGTGCTTCTATATACAAAGTACAAAGAATAAATGTGCATGATGTGAAGTGCCCTAAAGTCTATAGGCTATGTACAAGTCTAGACAAAATTGACATGACGTGAGATGTGCTAATCTGCAAAAAGAGAGGCCACCGCAACTCCAAGTTCTGATCGCAAAAGTGTAAACCGAGCTTCATGGAGTCCTTTGGTGAGAATGTCTGCAATCATTTGATTAGTTGGACAATGTTCTACCATTATTGCTCCTTTCCTTACTTCATGTCAAACATAGTGATAATGAACTGCAATATGCTTGGACTTGCTATGTTGCACGTAGTCCTTGGCTAGACTAATAGCACTTTGGTTGTCACATCTAAGAGGAGTGCTTGAGGAAGGAGAATGACCAATATCAGTAAGCAATTATCAAAGCCAAACCAATTCACGAGCTGCTAAAGATGCAACTACATATTCAGACTCTCTAGTAGAAACTGCAATACATCATTGTTTCTTGCTAGCCCAAGGTACCAAACAGCCATTGATAAAGAAGCAATTACCACTGGTGGATTGCATGGACAAGTTAGAGCTTGCCCAATCAGCATCATCTGAATAACCCAAAATATTAAGAGAAGTTGATAAAGATATGTCTTCTTGACGGCGATATACAAGTCTGAAATAATCTGTAGTGCCCTTCAAGTACTTCAAAACATGTTTAGCTTGAGACCAATGTTTTGTAGATGGAGAGGATAAGTATTGTCCTATATAACAGATTTGCTACAAACAAACAAAATATTAGGACGAGTGCTCATGCCCACAAATTGAAGACAACCAGCAAGATTAGAATAGGGTTGATTTAAAGCTAATGATTCAGCCTCAATATTTATAGAAGTACTTCTAGTAGAGCTTGCAAGACAAGGAGTGTTTGCCGAATGTGCAGTAGCCAATCCAAACTTTTGAACAATATCTTGGATAAACTTTATTTGACGAAGAAGAAAAATACCATTGTGGCGATACCTTTAAACTTGAATACCAAGGCATGAATGGATGTTGCCAAGATCCAGCATATCAAAGGCTGAGGATAAAACCTTTTTTACTTGTTGCATGAAAGATAGATTATTAGACACAAGTATAGTGTCATCAACATAAAGGACCAATATTACAAAATGGTTATCCACATTGCGCTTGATATAAAGTTTTGGATCAGAGAAGTAAGAAACAAACCCCTGAGATGTGAGAAATTGATCAATCTTGATGTACCATGATCGTGAAGCTTGTTTTAGTCCATACAAAGCATGGTGGAGTTGGCATACAAGATGTTCCTTTTCGGGAATTGTAAATCCTTCAGGTTGCTCCATATATATTTTATCCTTTAATTTAAGAAAAGCCATCTTAACATCCATTTGATGTATTTCCAAATCAAACTGAGTTGCGAAAGCTAGTAGTACTCGAATGCTTGTACTACGAACTAGGGGTGAAAAGGTGTCATGATAGTCAATCCCTACAATTTGTGAGTATCCCTTTACAACTAAACGAGATTTGAATTTATCAAAAGATCCATCTGCCTTTTTTTTAATCTTGTAAACCCACTTACATTTAATAGGAGTATGATTAAAAGGTAGATTAGTAAGAACCCATGTACCTTTCGAGATCAAAGACTCATATTCAGCTTCCATGGCTTCCTTCCATTGTTCCTTTTGTGGAGAGGACATAGCTTCTGCATAAGTTAAAGGATCTTCACAAACAGCCAATACGTGATTAAGGTTTCAAGATCATCATCATATACATGATTTGCACCATGCTCAAGTTCAATAGGAAGATCAACATAGATATCAAGATCTGTAGCAGTCTCCTTTGAAACCGTAGGATGAACATCAATAGACTTGTCTCCAATATCCATCAAAAGAGTGTTGTCATCATGCAAATCATTGTCCAAAAGTAGAAAAGGAAAATAAGTGAGTAATGTTTTTGTATCATCAGCATCATCTATGGACCACGAACCTCCCATCAATGCTCATTGAATATAGCATCTCGACTAACAATTACCTTTTGAGGACTTGGATCGTAAAACTTGTAACCCGTTGAGTTGTGAGAATAACCAATAAAAGTAACCTTTAAACATAAAGGTTTTAGCTTGTGTCGTGTCTCTTTTGGGACATGAATATAAGCAATACACCCAAAGACTTTGAAATGTGCAACAGAAGGAGTTTGGCCTGTCCAAGCTATGATTGGAATCTTACCAGAAGGTGCAGTAGTTGGAAGATGATTTTGAACAAAAACGGCTGTCAATACTATTTCTGCCCAAAAAGAGCGAGATAATCCAGAATAAATAAGCATGCATCTTATTGCATTCAAAATTGTATGATTCTTTTGCTGTACAACTCCATTGTGTTGGGGAGAATATGGAATGGTATACTCATGGTGGATGTCGTGGTTGATGCAATGATCATGAAATAAGTTGAAAATATATTCACCACCATTATCACTTCAAAGAATTTTGACTCTTCGATGACCAGTGTGATTCTCCCATAGATATTTGGTACCTCTTAAATGTGTCCAATGCTTCTGATTTATGGCATAGCAAAAAGACATTTCAATACCATGAATAGTAATCAATAAAAGTAATGAAGAAACGGTAGCAAGACTTGGATGGAGGAAAGGGTCCACAAATATCAGTATGTATGAGATCCAAAAGATTATTTGAATGAATATTTGTGGACATTGGAAATGGCTTACGATGACGTTTGCCTAGAGCACAATATTTACATATCCCCATATGCGGGTGATATTTGAGGTCCATACCTCTCACAAGATCATGACGATGAATATCAAGACGCTTTGAGAAATTTGAGTGAGCAAACCGATGATGCCATAGCTTACAATCCAGATCTCCTAGAGCTGTAACAACATTTGCAACATCCTCATTCAATGAAAGTTCAAAGAGATTACCATGTGGAGGGGAGCAACCGCAATAGTAGTGCCATCCTTTTCGATGCGACACTTTGTATTATCAAATCCAACAAATAGACCATGATCCACAAGCCGCGCAATAGAAAGTAAGTTTCTTTGTAAATCAGGAATATATAAAACTCCTCTCAGTATTTTGGTTGAGGAAGAAGTTCCCAAATACAGGTTGCGAATACCCATTACTTGGCAAGTTGTATTATCAGCAAGATAAACCCCTTTCTTGTTGATAGGAATTGGATGATTAATGTTTAACCATTGCAATTGATATGTCATGTTTGCCAATAGCACCAGAATCAACAATAAAGAGAGAACCATCACAAACATGTAGTACCTTTTTTGGAGAGACATTATAATGAACCAAATTAACCTCTTGATGAACATTGTCCTCATCATGAGGATTTTGTTGAGTAGCATAAGCTTGATTTCAAGCTTCATCATAACGCCTCTTGAAGCATCGACTGAATGAATGCCTTGTGCTCCCACAATATTCACAGGGTGTAGAAGAGGAAGAACCCCTTGATAAATGAGGTTGCTTATTTGTAATACCGTGTTCTTCATTGTACTCTCGTGCCCAACATTCAGATACCAAGTGACCAGCATGGTCACTAAGAACAACGCTTTTGAGGAAATCTCAAAACGAGAAAAATGACCTCCTCTTTGAAAGCCACAAGATGTAAATTGGGAGGAGGAAGAAGGGCATTGTTGAAATGGACGTATCCAGACACCAAAGGCTGTCTCTGATTCTGTGTACTTTTGGGCAATCATGACCGTTTCATGAGTTACCGACGTCTGACGATCCTGATGTTGAGAATATTCAATCAAAGAAATACATGTATGCTCAAAGTCAATTCCATCCTTGTTAGATAATATAGTGACAATATTATCATACAAAGGATCCTTCATTGTATCAAGAAGGTGTGTAACCAATTGAGTTTGAGGAATAGGATCCCCTACAGCAGAAAGTTGATTCATAATACCTTTGAATGATTCAATGTGACTAGACATGGATGTACCTACCTTGAATTGAAGCTTGCCCAGAAGATTACGGAGATACAGAATCTCTGTAACAGTTTTCTTCTCAAACATAGTGATAAGATAGTCCCATATAGCATATGACGTGGATAACGGGGATAAACATATAGCATGAGTGAATCGTTAAGGGTAGAAAGTATATACTGAGACAAGCAGCCTTATCACGACGAATCCAGTGTGCATGATCAATTTTCTAATGTTCAAAAATAGGACCTTCGGTAATCATAACATCATTTTGAAGTGGATCAATAGTTTGAGGAGGGCATGCAAGAATACCAAGAATAATATTTGCCATTTTGTCTCCTTCCAAAATTAATAGCATCTTGTATTTCCAACCACAAAATCCTTGGCCTTGGAAAAGAGGAACAGAACGCTGCCAAGAAGGAAATCCGTTAACAAGTATGGTGTTTGCCATGTCGGATTGTGAGAACACGTACAAGATAAGATCGTAGAACTTTCAGACCATGTACGAGATATGAGAAACGTAGCCAAAATAGGCATGCACCAGACGACGAGATATGCGAAACGTAGCCAAAATAGGCATGCACCACACGACGAGCATAAAGTTATCATGTAAAGAATAGAACGTGAACCAAAATTAGAACTCTAAAAGTGGAGACCTATGTCTCATGCACGTAAGAAAACTTAGAGTTCCATAAAAGACAAAAATAATAATAAGAAAAAGCACTGCGTTATGACGCAACTTGCACGGCAAGTTTTGTATCTAATTGTAGCTTGTACAGCAAGCATCCATCTAAAGCTTTCATGAAAAGCTTTGATGATCAAATCTTGCTTAACGAATCAGAGACAACTACCTGTTTGCTCTCACAAAGAACTTGTTTTACTATTTTAGATGTAGTTTGCCTAAACTGTCCTAACTTTTGACTTAAAACTCTGATTGATAAACCGTTTTGATAGGATTCACATGATTAAGAAACAATTCTAATTACAATAAGTGGAGCTATAAAATCATGTAGGCAACATATAATCAAAGAACCAATCAACCCTACACAAAACTATTACCAAAGAACCAATCAACCCTACACAAAACTATTACCAAATATCAATCTTGTGAGGCATGAAATCATAATCATAAATTGAACAAGAAGACGTAGATGCTTCCCTTATGATAATAATCGCTCTGATACCATGTTGAGAGAGGGAGAGAGAAGAGACAAGCGACACCACATATGCTCCACAAGAATGAATCATATTAGTTACAAGTCTCATATATATAGGCAAGACATAGAGTGAGTTAGGGCTAGCTATATATAGCTCCAATAGGTCCACAGATGGTGTTATGCATGTGCCTGTAGATTCCCATACATGGAAGCACATTGAAGAGAAGTGGGTAGCCTTTAAGGAGGAGACTGGCCATATTTAACTCGGACTAGCGATGGATGGAGTGAATCCATTTGGTCTACGAAGTTCATCATGGAGTACATGGCATGTTTGTCTAGTTAACTATAATCTTCCACCATGGCTAGCGATAAAAAAAGGAAATCTTTTATTTTCTTTGATAGTTCCTGGAAAGGTGAATAACATGGATGTGTATTTATCCCCTTTAGTTGAGGAGGTTCGTGTTCTATGGTAGGGCATTAAAGTTCATGATATTTCCAAGAGGTTTGGACAACGTGCGCTAGCATTGATATAGGAATACTTATGTGGACTATGCATGATTGGCCTAGCTATGGAGAGTGCTCTGGTAATACTGTAGCTTGTTAACATATGGTGTTAAGTCATGATTGTCATCCAAACTTACCTGCTACAATCTTTTTTGATGTTCTACAGGACTTTTAGTGTCAGGGTATAATGGATGTCCATTATGTGGGCCGCAACTTGAGGCTCGATACTCAAAGTCTATGAAGAAGATAGTATACGAGGGCCACAAGAAGTATCTCCCAGTGGACCATCCTTTGTGTGAGGGATTTCTAGGGAGGTCTCCTCGCATATGGAAGAGCAGTGATTGGAGGACCTTATGGGAGCTAGATCCAACTTGTACATCTGCAAGTGATGGTAGTACTGAAGTAGGCATGCTAGATTATTATGGAACAATCCAAGATATTATCAAGGTTGGATTCAGAAAGTTTGATATGTTAATTTTTGATGTGAAATGGTTCAAGTTGGTAACTCAAGGGGCGCAAGTAACTGTATGCAAAGAAAAGTGTGGATTTCTTTAGTAGACCGCACAAAGATATGGACTGACCAAAGGGACACATTTGTGCTACCAGAGCACTGTGAGCAAGTCATCTTTGTGGAAGACCCAACAGATCATAAATGGTTGTTTGTGATCCAGATAAATCCACGTGGAAAATAAATATTTAAAGAGGTGAAAGTAGCAGTTGATGACTCCAGATGCTGAGGAACTCCCCTAAGATCATGTGATGGTTGAGCATACACCACTAGCACCTATTGAACAACAAGAAGAACAAGAAGAAGACACACTAGTTGAGGAAGTAGGTGAGGCTCACACGGGATTAGGATCGGATGAAGATGTACTCATTGAGCAAATACATCTTGAACGAGAAACAGACACTAGAGATAATCCAAAAGAAGAAGAGATTCAAGCTGAGTATGATCATGATGCATCAAGAGCTCTCATGCTAGAGCTAGAAGAGGATGAGGACATGGATCATTTACCTTCTACTACTACAAGACAACTGGTTCCACCAATTGACAACAATGATGGAGTATTTCTAGAAATAGATTTATTTGGAGCCATGGATCTCGCTGAGGACGAGCAAGTTGATGATGGGCTTTAATTTCATTGTAAAATAGAGCACTTTCTTAATTGCACCTTAGTGATGAGGAGGAGGAGCTAGCATTTTTTCTCCTTCAAAGAGCGTGATGGAAGTTATACCCTCCTCTCTCCCTTGGCTTCCCCCCTCTCTCTCTCTCTCTTTATCTATCTCTTTCTCTCTAATCATCTCTCTCTCTCTCTAGCTCTCTCTCTCTCTCTCTCTCTCTCTCTCTCTTTATCTATCTCTTTCTCTCTAGCTCTCTCTCTCTCTCTCTCTCTCTCTCATAGACACATGCTTGCAAAGAGGTAGAAAGAGAAGGCTAAAACAACCCCAAGATGGGAACTAGCAAATATTATATATAAGTTCATTTTTTTTAAAAGAAAAATTTTGACTATTATTTCGACGACTTTTTCCACGCATATTTCGACGCCTATTTCGATGCCTATTTCAATGCACATATCGACAACGCGACCAAGCATGGAAACTAAGTATCAAAAAACAATGATTCTCTTGTAGTGTGGAGAGATAATCTTAAGAAAAGAGCATGAGTATGCAAGAGAATGTGACCCTCAAGTAAGAAAAGAGCATGAGTATGCAAGAGGATGTGACCCTCAAGTATGTAAATTCTTCATCTCTGTCTCATGTATATACCTTGTTTAACAAACTATACTAAATGTCATGCTTTTGTTTAATGTCAGTACAAACTATATAATGTAATATGGTAAAAAAGAAGGCACTTTCACACGGAGAGTGTGGATTCTAAAAGAAACACATTTGATTATGGTGTGATGATAAATTTTGAGCAGGAAAGTCGAGCTAATAGACATGATACCAATGTCATAGAGGACAATCTTAAGTATTGTGGAACTATTCAAGATATTCTTGAAGTTGGATCCAGTGAATTTAGCCTATTTATCTTTGATGTCAAATGGTTCAAGGTGATATATAGAGATTCTCAAGCAACTATGAAGAAACATCCAAATGGGTTCTTTCAAATTGATTACACCAAGTTTTGGAATGATGAGAAAGATCTTTCATATTGCCTTAACACTGTCAAACATGTTAGTAACCCAACCAATGCCAAATTAAATGTTGATGTAGTATAATAAAAGTGTAACCCCTTTTCTTTATGATACAAGGTTGTGTTTCATGCCAATCAAATTGATCCAAAGTGGTGGTATGTTATACAAGTTTCCCCTTGTTCAAAACATATCTTTCAAGATCAAGATGTGAAGGTCGAATCTCTAGATGAGGTACAAGTATTACCTTAAATCCTCTCATTGGAAGAAGACGATGAAGAAAATATTTTGGAGGGGGCCGATCAAGAGCATGAGAAACATCAATCGGAAGAAGATGATGAGTCACATATCAATGACAATACTTCATTGGATCATGATAGTGATAGTGATAGTGATATTGATATTGATATTGATATGGAACCCCATCTTCTCATTGAGCTTCCATTAGTTATAGACATTGATGAAGCAACATATATGGATTAATTACAAGATGGGATAGATTCAAGATCTTGACATTGTTTCGCTTCTGAAAAGTTTTTAACTATCTTTCTTTTTTATCAAAACATGACTCCAAGGGTTCTAATGGATGTTTTCTTAGAACTATAAATCATTTTCTAGTGTGTATGTGACATGTATAGCTTAAATTCAACATCCAATAACTCTCTGGAATTTTATGTAGAAGAAATAACAGTGCGATCTCGCTACTATTTTTGCTGCATAGCAACAAAATCACATTATAGCAGTGAAATGTCATTGCTATATACACTGCTCAGCAAAAAAAAAAAAGCTCCTTTATGAGCGCCTATACAGAATAGTTTAAATTTGCTGCTATAGGCGCTTCTCTACAGAAACATTTCACTGTGAGACAGTGAGCAACATCCGTGACATCCCAATAAAATAAACCCTACTAGAAAACGTTGCTATGCCCCCCACACGTTATAGTTATTGGAAGTAGATCTATTACTACCCCCAACCGCGTATCCACCCCCACTAGATTGATGACCCCCACTAGCATGATGAAAAGAGGTAAAACTCCTATCTGACGAGGTCATGGACTAGGTGCCATAGAAGAGAGTGGAGTGGCATGGTCGCAACATCCATGTGAAGTCCTAGCACCTAGATGTGGACTAGATCAAAACATAAGAGAAAAATACCTTCAAGAGCTTACACCATAGCCATTTGGTTATGAAGATAAAGAGTCTCATAAAGAGGAAGGGGAAGGGGAATATAAAAAGTACAAATGCATGTGAGGGGAGCTAGCTTGATGGAAGGGAGGAGTCGGTGTAGGAACTCAAGGAAAGGAGTGAAGGGTTTTTTTTTGGGAGAGAAAGATAGGCCTCGGTAATGTCACAGGCATGAAAAGTTAATTTTCTAAGCGTCGCTAAAAACGATGCTTAGCGACGCTTTAACAACACTTATAGTGTCGTTTATAGAGATGCTTTTAGCGATGTTTTTAACAACATTTATAGCAATGTTGAGTAAACTCCAGAGAGCAAGGCTATGCATATACCATTGACACTGCTAAATTTATTGCATGTATTCATATTCAGTTTTTTAATTGCACACTTTTTGTGCCCGGTGTACAGATGTCTTCGAGTAGTTCGGATAATGATGGGTCAATTGGAGGTCTAGAGTGGTTGCGAAGAAGAATCCCTTGTTCATGTGCAAGATGCAAGAATGTTTTTGTATGTGAAGGTTGAGTGACATTGGAGCATATTAGAAAATGGGGAGTGTTCGAACCAATGCCAGCCAACTTGATGTTGCAAGCCAATTCCTCAGTTAGTATATAAACTTATGCCTTCAAATATAAACTCATGGTTCACCATATGTAATGTTAAGTGTCATTTTTAAATATGGTTCATTAGGATGAGGAGGGCATGGACATTCATGCACAAGTACTATACAATATGCCTGATTATTATTCTATCATTAGGGAAAACTAGAGGAAAGAATACAAGCAGTGTAAGGAGCACTTGGAAAGTGGAGCATGTTTGGTATATTTGGAAGACCCACAATTTCCTCCACATGAGATAGAGGAAGAGGATGTCATGGAGGAGATGGTCACTCATGTTTTTCAAAGCGAGGGTGAGGAAGAGGCCCCTAACTTTGAATCACATGAAAGATAGGACGTGTTACACAAGGAGGCTAACACACCATTGTACGAGGGTGAAAAGTACTCAACTTTTCAGGCATGCTTCGAAATCCTCAACTTGCAAACAACATATGGATGAAGTGATAATAGTGTGAATAGCTGCCTACTCCAGTTATTAAAGAAGATGCTCCCAACAAACAATTTAATGCCCACAAGAAGAAGTGATGCTCGAATAATACTTTCCAAGCTTGGTATGGATTACACTCAAATTCATGCATGTCGTAATGATTGTGTACTATTCAGGGGTGATTTTGCCAATGTCATGCAATGACCAATTTGTGGAGAGGATCATTTACAGGAAGGATTTAGAGGGTGTAAAAATTCTACAAAAGGTATTAAGGCACTTTCCTATTATACCTCACGTTTAACGTATGTTCTGATGTTAATCCATCTCATTGAACTAATGAGATGGCATTTGAACCATTGTTCAATTGACGGAATGATGAGGATTCGCAATGACTCATCGGCTTGGGCTCACATTGAGGATGGCACTTGCCAGAGTTTAAAGAATAACCTATTTGGATTGAGGTCTACATCATGATCCACATGGCCCATTGTTGTTGTGAATTACAAGAGGTGTAGAGTGGGAGGCCATGTGGCATACCTCCTAAAATGCCATTGGAGATAAGGTAGAGAGATGGAGAGTGGGACAAGAGAGCAAGGGTGACTCCCATTACAACACCTACGGGCATGAAAAGGTGCTCAATCTTCTATCGTCTACCATGTTGGATAGAGTTAGTAATAAATCATCTTTTAGATCCAATGCACATTTTTAAGAATGTGGCATCAATGATTTAGAACCATCTAATTGGTAAAAAAGACACCCACACAATAAGGGATGACCTAAAGGATATCAAACACATGGAAAATGCATTGCCAAGGGTACTCAATGAGAAGGTGGTTTTACCAAAGGCTCCATGGAGGTTGACAAGGCAAGAGAAAAAAAATGTCAAGAATCAAATTTCATCTTTTCATACACCAACTTCTATAATGCACTCATTAAAGGGTGCATTTATAATAACAAAAAATAAGGACGAGCATCAATTGTATGGTATCAAATGATATGATTGGTAGATGATGATGTAGGTATGTACATAACTATATCTATTTTTAGGGGCAATCCTCGGTTTATGTTGTGTGGACTCTATAATGATCTTTTATTTTTATCAAACTTTGATTACACTAGTTCATACTTCCAATATCAATTTGGTGGGTGTGGAGAAGAGAAAGCTCAGAATTCCATCTATAAATTAGGTGGATTGGCAAGGTGAGTTCCAATTAAAACTATAGATTTGCGCATTTGGTATAACATATAGCTTTGAAATTATCTATTATTATTTAATTTATCATTTATTCCTTTGTCGAATAGGTTGATAGTATCAAAGAAGATTCATCCAGATTCCATTAAGAAGACTCAAGTTGAGTCAATTGAGGCGGTGCGTATGATTGAAGAAATCTTTCCAAGAAGCATACTTACAACTCAATTGGACCTTCTAGTGGATTCAGTGGATGAGGTGGCTATATATGGCATTGTTTATAACTGGTGGATGTTCTTTCTTGAATGCTTCATGAAAACATTGAAGGGATTTGTGAGGAAAAGGGCAAGGCCAGAAGGAAACATGGTAGATGGATTGTTGGTGCAAGAATACCTTTGTATACATCTCTGAATATTTGAAACAAATTGATCCATCTATAACTAGATTCATGCATAGCGATGAGGATGAATGAATGGTGTCACATGGAAAAGGACGTGCATTTGAAAGATGGATGAGTACATGCGCAAAAAGGTCATTACATTTTGTCTTCTTAACATTTTTGTGATGGAGAAGTGGATTGTTCCACAAGAACACTCACGGGAACACGGATTATGGAAGGAGGCCAAAAGCAATTAATGCGAGAGAGCGGGATTGTAGCCATGGGAACATAAAGACGCACATAATTTTTCCATATTTTTGTGCCAAAGTGCAATGTAAATCGTTTTAGGCCAATGTGGGTTCTAAATGAGAGTTCTAAGTGTATTAAGCAATGCTCACTTATGGGGTTGTCCGCCCATCTGTGAAAGAGGCCTAGGGTTAGTGACATCTCTATAAAAGAGATGCTAGCTAAAGAAAGAGGACGTTTTGGCCATTCTCATAAGCTATTGAGTGAAGCTCTTGAGCTCTCAAGCTATGGCAACTCTCTAACTCTCTTCATTGTACTCTAATGAGCATCAAGCTCCATTAATCAATGAGTAAAGCTCCACTTCTTTCTCTTAATCTCTTTTAGCATCATTGAAGTAGATTAATCCATGATTAGTTGAATGCTTCTTTCTTTCTCTTATGTATGCATGCTTATAGTGTGTGTGTGTGTAGTCTCCATTGATGCAAGATCTTGTCCACTTCATTGGCAATGATTTATACATGGATAGACTCTCTCTATGAGCTTGTGGGTTTGTGAATGTTACATTCTATGCTTGCTTAAGCTTGTGGGTTAGTAGATGCACGCTTATGGGTTTGCTTGCATTAGGAAAAGCTAAGATTTAATCAATGTTTGAATGGGATTATGAGATTACCATGCATTGCTTGTTCTCTTGATTAGTGTAGTGGGGTTAAGGGATTGAGAGATTGATTGAGGTGTTTGAATGGTTGAATCGTCAAGTGGTGGTTCGTGTATGTGAGCTCTCCCTCAAGGGATAAGCCTTCATGCACTAATCGGGTCGAGTCCTCGGATTGACATTGTGTTTCTTAACACATTTATTGATTGGTAATACTCTATGAGCACTATATTGTATGGTAGAGAGAACCGCTCTTCAATGGCGCCGCTATCAGGGAGCGAGTGCCTACATTAGTTGAGCACCATACACACACTACCACTCCTTGTTAAGCTCCAATTGGTTGCAAAACCGTTGGATAGGAGTGCAAGCTTTGGGACTATTTTTGGTACTTATTGAAGACTAATCTTTTGTTAAATTCTCTTTATTGTCTTGCAATTTGAGTGTGATTGGCTAGCTACGCCTCTCCCTTGAGGTCAGGACAAGGATTCAACACACGGGAAGGATTGGAGGTAGGCACTAAACCTGCCAATTTCAATTTGTGTGCGAAAGAGAGAGACCTGATTTGCATTTTTGTAATTTTTACTGTCTGAGGTTAATTTTTACAGTTTCAATTTTCTGCATGTTCGTTTTATTTTTAGTTCTTAGCCTAGTAGTTTTTTGCATCTTTAATTTTGTGCATTTTAGTTCTCTGATAAACTTGCACCTGTAGAGAAACTGAAATCTGTACACACACATGAAGATTGAACATTTCAAATTCACTGCAAATCTCACAGCTGCACACGCATTGAGTTCCCTGCCGCACGCATTGAATTCGTTGCAAATCTCACAGCGGCACACGCATTGAGTACGCACTTCAAAAAAGAAAAAAAATAATAATAAAAGAAGGCGACTATGCGTGAACAGCGCACCACGCAGAGAGACCCACATACCGCACTATAGAGACCGCCACCGCACCGGATAAAGGGGTGCCCAAAAAAAAAGAGTGAAAAATTTTTCATTTTCTGGCACAAAAAATTGGGAGGTTTTCAAACTTTTCGAGAGGAGTTAGAAAACACCCATCGTCAAAATTTTGGTCCCGGAACCATTTTCCCCCATAGTGAGTTTAGTATGGGAAACTGGTAAATTTTAGGTGATTTTTTATTTTGAAAAATATGCTATTTTTTTGGCCTAATGTGTTCGAGGGGGTTCAAAATAGGTTCTGGCAAAGTTTGAGCCAACTTGAAAATTTTTGGATTTTTTTTAAATAAATAAATAAATAAAAAGATTTAAAAAAACCAACCTTAAAATTTGACCTTATGCACTTGCCGTCGCGACGTCATATAGACACTGCCATAGGGTCAAGGGCACCTTCTAGAGTACCTACGCAGGAATGTGGGACCCAATCGGTAAGAAATTTGGCAGATATTGCTGAAACCTTTTTCGAATCCCAATCTGATACCCTTTCCACGACAACTAGCTCATTGTCTATGGACAATCAGGGCCGTAAAATAGTCATCCCTTAGCCCCAAATAGGACACCCACAAGATCTTTTAATCCATTTGAAGCCGACATCATGGGGTTACCACTCAATGTGAGACTTCAATATGTCTACACGAATGCTCAAGGAGCTGAGATCTTTAGGGATCCACAACAACGATATCTCGTTAAGATTGCAGACTTTTTCTCAGAGCTTGATAGAGCACCTCTAGTCAATGACCAGGGTAACATGTACATGGGTGGAGATGGTGTTCACTACGAAGTCACCTATCATCCAGAGAATGTAGACAAATTAGGAGGGCTCTCTAAGAGTGAGTTCCTAGATTTATCAAATTAGGAGGGCTCTCTAAGAGGGAGTTCCTAGATTTATCAAAGCCTTCCGGAGCAAGGGAGTCTAGAGATGATTGGCTCATTGAGCTGGACATTCCTGGACCATCCAATGCCCAGTCCTCAAAGCCATCCATAGATGATTTACTTTTTATAGATCTAAATTTGGAAAGGGACAGGAAAGGCAAGAGCAAAATGGATCAGGGGGCTGAGAACCAATGGGAGTTTGTATGACAAAATCTAGTGACAAAGGTCTTTCAGGATGACCCACTTCAAGAGGTCTATAAGGACTTTTTAGAAGGATATTATGCCATAACTAGATTGCCAGAGCTAGATCTTTCTCTAGCACTTGTTGTGGTAGTCGAGAAGCTTGCAAGATACAAGAACTGAATCATTGACAAATGGGCCAATGAATACCAAACCTTAGATTGGAAGGATATTCATGAGCTCACGTGGAGAGGACAACCATTATTCATGGAAGTGTTCTCAACTAATACAGCTAAACTAGGAGAGACAGCCTTTCTTGGAGAAACTGTTGCTCTTCCCTTACGAGAGTTCACCAGAGAGGGACCCTCAACATCAAAGTGGACCACTGCAAGTAGCCCAACTCTAGCACCAAGATATTGAGAGTTCACTAGAGAGGGACCCTCAACATCAAAGTGGACCACTGCAAGTAGCCCAACTCTAGCACCAAGATATTATCCTACACCAAAAGTGCGACCACAGATCACACCACAACAACATTTCTCTCACTATGACAATCGGAGGGTAGGGGAGCCAACTTGACCTCCCATAAATGCACCTCTTGAAATGCGGGTAATATTGGAGAGGGTTGGTGAGGCAGGTAATAGGGGACCCACACCAATTTGGGATGCATATGGACCATCTTAGAAAAGAGAGGAACCACTAAGAGTGAGAGGCTATAGACCTGATGATGAGTATTCAAGACGAGTAAGGCCATCAACTCTTCAGAAACTAGTAAAGAAATACGAAGGGTCGGGAGATCCATATGACCATGTAGCAGCATTTAGGCAAGCAGTTTGAGCTGAGCAAGTGACTAACAAGCATACGCAAATTGAAGGATTTGGGCTCACTCTTGAGGGAAAGGCCCTTGCTTGGTTTCAGGCAACTAGAGGCTTCAGACAAATCTTCTAAAGAGAGATTCATTGTTGCTTTTTCCTTGATGGGGATTCAGCATGATACAGTAGCAAACATCTACTCTTTCAAGCAAGGTGAGACTGAGAGTGTTAGAGACTGTGTAAATAGGATGAAGTAGTACATTAATCGTTGCCCAGAAGATGAGAAGCCCACCCAGAGAGAGGCGATTAATTTCTCTCTTCTTAAAAGGACTCAAAAATTCAACACTGCACACACATCTCTATGCAAAGAAGCATACAAATTTCAATGAGTGTTGCCATGATGCTATGGATTTCACAGGTAACTTCAAATTCCAAGATGGTACTGGCCCTGAGGTGCAACCTAGAGATCAGTGAGGTGATGACCAAAGTTCAGGGTCTAGCGCACTAGTAAATCCAGACCAGATAGCTAACCTAGTACTAAGGAGATTGGGACAAACCTATCGCCCACCCATGTAGCCACAACAACAGTAGCGAATGAGGAGTGTACTACCTCATCTTTGTGGAGCATGTGGCGGTAACCATAAAACCGAAGAATGTAATACCTTTTCTCCTCTAGTCACAAACCAATCCACAAAGAAGTGGTGCCAAGCCTGTGCTTGGAATTATACCCACACCACACAAGAATGTACTCGCATTGCAAGAATGAGACAAGAGCGTGAGCAGCAAAGGGGTGCAATGGCTCCACAAATGCATCAACAATATACTAATTTTGAACATAAGCCACCGATGGCACAAGAGCAAGCACGACCTGTACTTGGAGCTCAACCTCCTACTCCTGGGACTGCTCCTGTGAGGTTTGTTGACTACTACGACAATTCAAATATGTGTAGAGACTTGGTAAACTCAAGCTATGTGGAGGAGAAATATGCATCATATTCATCCAAGGAAAATCTCTTTGAAAGTCCCGCATATCCAAGCCAAGCACTGGAGCCTCAACCGTGGGAAAAAAATTCTTTGATGTTGCTAGGCAGCTACCAACCTAGGACTCCAGGCCCCTCAGGTCAATGGCAACAAAGGAAAGTAGAAGCCAAACTAATGGGCCCCTGTTATGAGTGCAGAGAAGCCCATTGGGATCGTGATTGTCCACATCACCAAAGGCAAGCAACTCGATCCAATACAACAGTACCATAATTTCCACCAATTGAAAGATATTGTCTAGGGTGTTGTGTAGAACACTTTCCAAAGGATTGTTTGCTAAAACCACATGAGGAAGGCACCTCTCAAAGGTCTCACTCAACTTTGTAGAGGCAATTTCATCGCCACCTTCATGAGAGAATGAAGATGTCGTGCCACTTAGAGTCATGACTAGATCACAGACACGAAATGCCGAAATGCAGACTGATGAGACACCTCAAACTAGGGATGCAAAGGTAAATCTAGTGGACAAGACCCTACATTCCAATAGAAAAAGGACCACTAGGAGGAAAAAGGACCGCAACAAGAAAACTAAGAGTGTATCCACTAGTTCTCAAGAAGTCTCTAAACAAAACATGAAGGATCAAGCTTTTACATCCCAAGAAGTGCATGAGGAGCATCAACCTCAACCTGGGCCTAGTGCTAAACAAGATGAGGCTATTACAATCGGGGGGTTCTGTTTTTGTGGATAAGGTGAACGAGACTCTAGATGCCATCATTAATGCTCATAGAAGTCGCATTGCAGCTTTATCTGAGCTACCCAAGAAGCTTCAAGAATACCCAAACCCTCGTGAGGAGAAGATCAATCTAGCTGTACATCAGCAACTCATTAGGGAAGCTCAATCAATACTTGAGGGCCCACCTCCACCTATCCCTCGGGGCCCCACCTCTCTTAAGCCAACATTAGAAACCATACCAGAAGTGTCATCAAGTTTGGAAATGAAAAGTGAGCTGATCTCACAAGCTCATAGCGAGAAGTCTCCACCAATTGACACCCCATTGAAAGAAGGCATTTTGCCACCACCTAGTCTTGCCTTCCCATGCAATGATGAAGTTATTGATGCTATAACGAGGACATGGCAAATGAGAAGTGGGCAACAGTTCATGAGAAAGTTAATGAGAATATGTCCTCTATTATTTCACCTCCATTCTCCAAGTGGATTTTCCCAGGGGCACAGGAAACAACCTTAGACGCCCAAGCATCCAGGAGGAAGTTCAAACAATTGTTTCTCCTAGAAGTAAGCATACAATGAAAACCTTACCATCTTATTAGGGAGAATATGACGCTTGGGAGGAAGTTCAAACAATTGTTTCTCCTAGAAGTAAGCATACAATGAAAACCTTACCATCTTATTTGGGAGAATACGAGAACTATTCTCAAACCTTGAGGATACCCTCCATGCATAGAAGGTTGACAAAGGAGATGGATATGGGTATCGTGCAAGCTATTTTGTCAGCACCAGTGGCTTGTACCTTATCTTTGCTTGATTTGATAAAGCTTCGACCAGAGTTGTGGAATGATATTGCCACATGTTTATCAGAGCAGGTATTGCTACAAAAGGGTCACCATCAATGTACTATACACCCTGAGACAAAGCATGTTATGCCAGTTCCTATCAACAAAGTAGGAAAATTTTGTGAGGATGATTAGGGAAATGATACCCTCCCATTAGAAGTGCAAAAAGTAGCTTCAACTGCAATACTTGATAGTGGTACAGGAGTGGGCATTGTGACAAGGATGCGCTTGCAGCTAGTAGATGGAAGCTTAGAACATCCCATTAGGCTGCTAGAGAACATATTGGTCCCACATGTGGGATTGAATATGAGCACACATTTGCAGTAGTGGATTTTGGAAAGCATCCAAACTATGAAGTGATATTGGGTAGACCATTCATGCGACAATTTCAAATGATTCAAGATTGGGGATACAATTATTCGTACCTCCGACATGATTTTGTCATCACAAGGGTCAACCTAAAGAATCACTCATATCGTGATGTAACACGGTCTCCAATAGATGAGTTTGATTCTGCTTCATCTAAGGGCTCAAGAGTTACATTGTCAGATGGGCGAGAAGATCTGTGGATGTGTGGAGCCTCATGTAAGGATTTCAACACTGAGAGACTTAAGGGTAATCGAAGTGTATCAGATGAGGCATACATTCCACAACCCTTCCTTGAGCATTTAATTGATCCCCTAGAATGGAGTCATGTCCTTGCAACATTATCGACATGTCCTTTACTTAAGCCAATTCAATTTTGTGACTCAGATGGATATGACATTATTCCTATATACGAATGGTACAACCACGTGACCTTCTAGATGATTTGTACTATGGGGATGCATCCACAGCACTGCATGTAGAGGAAGTCTCAGTGGAGGATTTAACACTCGAATCTGCTAATGATGCTGATAAGGAAGATGGATGGGACTCTGATTTTGATGATGATGTGATAATCCCCGAGGAAGAGTTAGGAAAGGCACGCCTACTCTTGAGAGGAAGGGAGGTTCAAATAGAGATCCCTCGAAGCCGACCCAAACGTAAATGCTGTAAGAGCCATAAGAGCATCCGTAAAGCAAGATGAGTGGGAACGACGTGAGAGAATACAAAAAGAAAACGAGGAGTTTAAGAATGAACACTCTCGACCACCACCTCACTTCTCAGGAAAGAACGGATATCTATACTATGTTCAAGCACAAGATAGTATCAAAGACCAAGTAAAACGATCAGATGGATTCCAACCAGGAGAAAAGCTAAAAACTGTTAACAAAAATCGCAAAAAAACAAAGAGACCAAAACAAAAACCCAAGTCTCAAACCGATTCAAAAGAGAGTGTCAGAAGTACAAAGATAAAGGTTAAATGAAAAACTCTAATGCAAGATTGCAAAAGAGAGCTTAAAACCGCATGGTCTTCAATCAGTGATGACTAAAGTGGACAAGAACAAGGTCTCAATGTTCCCCCCAACTTCACACAGTACACTCTTCAAAGATCGGAAGATTGTTCTTCAACAGCCCATGCGACAAAAGCCAAGCATGCCAGGGATTTCATATGATGGCTCAGAAGATGCAAAAAAATTTGATATCGCTGAGCCAAGAGAAGAGCCTCGCTATGTGTGGATTGCCACAGACTTGTCCTTAGATGAGGAGAAGTTATTAATTCAAACAATAAAAGGAGTATCGCGATGTTTTTGCTTGGAGTTATAAAGACCTCAAAGGAGTTGATCCAAGCATATGTCAGCATACAATTCCATTGCGAGAGGATGCAAAGCCTTCCAAGCAACGTCCTTATACTTACAATGAGAATTTTACACGAAAGATAAAAGAAGAAATAGACAAGCTCTTAAACGTAAAATTTATCTATGAGATTGAACACACTGAATGGGTCTCCCCTATTGTAGTGGTGCCCAAGAAAAATGGAAAACTTCGAGTATGTGTAAACCTCAAGAAGGTAAAGGCAGCTACTATACATGATCATTACCCTCTTCCAATCACGGATCATGTTTTGGAACGTGTTACATGAAAAAAGGTATATAGTTTCTTGGATGGATTCTCCAGTTACAATCAAGTGTCAATTGATCCGAAGGATCAACACAAGATAGCCTTTGCTACTGAAGATGGCATCTTTGCCTATCGTGTTATGCCATTTGGTCTAACAAATGCACCTGCAACCTTTCAGCGGTTAATGAGTCATGTATTCAAGGAGTACCTTAGGCTATTTCTTGAGATCTTCATGAATGATTTATGTGTTCACAAGAGCGTGATGATCATATAGAACACCTCAGACTTGTGTTTCAAAAGTGTCAAGTTTATCGTATATGCTTGAATCCTGACAAGTGCAAATTCATGGTAAGACTTGTGTATATGCTTGAATCCTGACAAGTGCAAATTCATGGTAAGACAAGGGAAGATTTTGGGCCATATTGTTTCTCGCAATGGTATTTCAACAGATATGGATAAAATTGATGTCATTGTCTCATTAACTCGGCCTATCAACCCTAAAGGGGTACAAATATTCATGGGAGTGTGGCTATTATCGTCGATTCATCTACATGTACGCTGTCCTAGCCAGACCATTATATGCTCTTCTTGTAGAGTTTAATTGGACTTACGAGTGTGAGGAATCCTTTGAAAAGTTGAAGCAAGCATTAGTGTCTGCACCCATCTTAAGGACACCAGATTGGAACCAAATCTTTCATGTCCATATTGATGCTTCAAACTTTGCAATTGGATGTATTTTGGCTCAATCAGGAGAACATAATAAGGATTTCCCAATCTCATATGCTAGTTGACAGTTGAACAATGCTGAGAAGAATTATACCACAACAGAAAGAGAAGGTTTGTCCATGATATATGCAGTGAAAAAGTCTCGCCATTACCTTTTGGCAAACAAATTTATATTTTTTATGGACCATCAAGCACTGCTATATTTGGTGAATAAGCCTTTTGCAACTGGAAGGATTGTGAGGTGGTTTGCCATCCTTCTTGAGTTTGATTTTGAAGTGGCAGTCCAAAAAGGAACAACTCATCTTAGAGCAGATCATTGGTCTCGAATCACCTCTAGAGAAGCTCCTTTGGGTGTGGATGATGATATGTTAGATTCAACACTTTTCCTTGTAGAGACAGCTCCTAAATGGTATGAACCCATCTTAGAAATTTTGACAAGTGGGCAGATACAACTAGTGGGTCCTAATGTGGACCTATGGCGACCATTCAAGTTCATCTGAGGGAGATTATATTGTCAGGGTAATGATGGAGTGTTGCGGCTTATACCTAACCCTGACCAATATGAGGAGATCTTGGAATGGGGGCACATGAGGGTATTGGTGGAATCCATGCATCAACTACTACTTGTGTGCGACGTATAACTCAGGATGGGCAACGGTGGCCTACCATGCATGCGGATGCTGAAAATTTTATTCGTAACTCTGCTTCATGTCAAATTCAACAACCAATTCATAATGTCACATTATTCCAAATTTCAACTACACCAAGTTGGAGTAAGTATATTGTGGACTATCTTTAGCATGGTCATACTGATCGAACAATTCCTAAATATCAAAAGCATGCTATTAAAGTTGAAGCGGCCAACTATATCCTGATAGAGGACCAACTCTACAAGAGGGGCAAGGATGGCAACTTGCGCATGTGTGTATGTGAAGCTGACTACTTGAAAATCTTGACACATGCACATGCAGGTGTTGGGGATGGACACTTTTCGGGCAATACCACAGCTAAGTTGATTAGGTGGTCTGGGCTTTGGTGGCCAATCTTACAAATGGATGCTGAAGAATATGTAAAACATTGTGACGATTGTCAAAGGACCAAACCTCCCATCACAAAGGACAATATGCCATTGCGGCCTATGTTAAGCACACGTGCTTTTGCCAAATGGGGTATTGATTTTGTCGGTCCCATTAAACCTCCAGCTCGTCACACGCATGCCGAATATATTATAATCGCAACTGACTAGAGGCAAAGGCTACAGTAAAAAATGATGCCAGAACCACAGCCAAGTTCTTGTATGAGTACGTGTTTACACGCTATGGCTTACCTATTGAAATCGTTAGTGATCAAGGTGTGCACTTTGTGAATGAGGTCATAGAGCTTTTACTTCAAGAATTTATGGTAATTCACAAGCGTTCTGCACCCTATCATCCCCAGACCAATGGTTAAGCTGAGAGTAACAAGATTCTCTGCATAGCACTCACAAAGATTGTTGAGGGACATAGGACTGATTGGGAGCAAAAGTTGCACTCAGTTCTTTGGGCATATAGAACAGCCTATAAAACATCTGTGGGCACAACCCCATTTGAGCTTGCTTTTGGGCTAGATGCAATTATTCCCATTGAATTTCTTGTACCTACTCTACGAGCTGCTAAACAATTGGACTGGAGTGGTCATGAGCTTTCTCAACGCATTGATGAATTGGAAAAGCTTGATGAGACCCGCTTATTGGCCGGTAATGGGGATGTATGCCGAGAAGAGGAGACAAAAGCAATGGTATGATCGAAATGTAACAACTGGCCGATTCAAAAAAGGGGACCTTGTGCTCTTGTACACACTTAAGAAGCATAAGAGAAAGCTCAAGAAACATGGCCTAGGACCGTTTGTGATTAATGAGCTTACTCCTAGTGGTGCAGTGCATTTAGAGACACTAGAAGGTGAGCAAATGCTTAACTTCATTAATGGAAGTCGTCTCAAGAAATACAATGAACCATTAACTGAAGCCATGCTTCAACAAATGCATGCTGCCCACACACGGAAAGAAGCACATGACCTACTTAAACGTCAGGCTCAAGGAAGAAGTTAAAGCTAGAGTTGCAAAAGCTAAGGAGCGTCGCAAGGCTTCTGTGTTGACCTTACAGTTGGCTACTGATGAAACAATATGTCGATCCTTTCAATATTCACGTGTGTCTTCATCTTCATGAGACTACCTACTTTGTCTCTGCCTTAATTGACTCTGGTGCAGATTATAATGTTCTCTCATTTGACACATGGGTAGCCTTGGGACAACCAACACTTGTGCACATTCCTATTGACTTACAAAGCTTCTCAGGTGAAGATAACCCTATAGAGGGAAAATGTGTCATTATGATGTCCATTCAAGATCACCAGATGTCAGTTCCCTTTTATGTGGCTAAGTCCAAGGCAGTGGTAGAGGTTGTTCTTGGTCGATCATGGTTAAGTGCTACCAATTGTTCATTAGATTGGAAGAATAGACAATACAATTTGCAAATTGATTCTGATTGCATCTTGGGATCTACTGCTCCACGAGTTTTATCATGTCAAAAGGGTGGTAGTTCTACCTTACACAACCCACTTTCAACATCTTCTCTTCAAGCTCCAAGACAAATGATGTGGATAATCGATGAGTCCTCAAGTGAGGGCCATGGCTGGCATGTTCCAACTACTCTAGTCACTGCTCAAAGAAGGCCAGGTAAGAAGGAATTGTCAATCTGGCTACCCAAAGATGCGTACAAACTTGTACCATCTAGCCTAGTTGCTAAACCTCCTAAAAAGAATATCTTTTCCAAGCCTAAGCCTCAGATCGTTACTCATTGGGTCCCAAAGCATGTTCCTAAAAGCACAAGGCTATTATGAGGGTGCAACAGCACTTTGGCTTCCCAAATGCCATGGTTTGCTAGAGCCAGAAGAATGTATCAATAAGATTCCAAAAGCCACTCTTGGTTTTTCATATCAATGGGTGCAAAGGAAATCAACACAACCTCTTTAAGATAGGATGGGTGGTTGTGCTAGCACCTACAAATCTCCTTGTGTCAACCTTCCCAAACATGTATTGAATCACCAGTTGTCCCAACTTCTCCTTGTTACACACTTCCACCATCAACTTGTGTACCTAAGATGAATCCAACTTTACATGAGTCTCTTTTGAGCATAGATTCTAGCACTTCATTGCCTCAATCCTCTTATCTTGCTCAAATTCCTCGACAATTACTATCCTTCCCACCTCTTAAGAAGGACATACCCAAAACCAAAGGTAAGGCATTAACAGTACAATTGAAGCTCTTTGGTAGATCAGTGTTTGAATAGTCTCACTTTTACTAATGTGGTTCCTTCTGCCTTTACAGGATTGTGTTCTTTTTGAGATGATCTTATCTACATTGTTTTTTATAGGGATTGTAATGATGGATATGAGTGTATAAAGTTTGAAGTTTCTAAATTTCATTGTTCTATGCCCAGATACCTCCTGATGGATACTTGACGAGATACATGTCCACCATGCATTGACCCTGATAGTACTCAACCTGAACATTGCGGGGGTTATAGTGCTCCTCCTTTTCAAACTCATTCTAGGTACTTTTATGCTCCCTTAGGTAAAATTTGCTGTGGGCATCACTTTGTCACTTTATTATATCAACAGCATCATCCATTTCCACATTGTCAAGAGTGTGCACGACTCGTATTAGGGGAAGCTTCACACATTTGTTGACTATACCGCTCTTACTTTCGACGATATGGCACGGGCTTAATGAAACAAATTGTGGGAATTACACCCCAATGCCGTAACCTTCTTGATGTGAGAGTACCAGACCGAGGACCAAATCAATGTAGATTATCCTGAGGAGGTTCAAGCACAACAATGGAGGGATACATGCATAAATGACTTACAACCACCTATCTTGCAAGCCCTTCTTCCCCTAGCCTCAACATTTCAATTTTGGATCACTATGAGCACCTATATTGAGCAATTCCAAAATCGACATTGTCTGCTTAACCTTCCCATAGAACCAATGCCATATTTTAGCGAGGAAGCACTCCTTCCTCTACCACCTTCTCCAGAGGTCGGCTTTTGTATAGGGTTGTCCTTGCATCCTGAAGTGATTGATACAATCTTTCCAGCAGAAGTGGACACGGATCCACTGCCAGTGCAAGGATAAGCTCATCAACTCCACAATAAGATCAACAAGCTAGGGCACTTTTCTCCCACTGGGTTTTTTCCCTCGGCTATATTCGGTGATTGGCACCAATAACAAATTTTATTCTTTTCTTTTCTTGTTTGTTAATAAGACATTTTGCAGAGATCTCAGCTAAACAAGAGCATACAAACACACTCCAACAGTCCACCTACCGTGCACACAAATTAGGAAGGGGGAGACATGCAATGCCTACAAAGAGCAAAGAGAAGCAATCTGCACATCAGCAATGCATCAAGACAAATGTGCCACATCAACGAGCACTACAACAGGTGTATTCAAATCATAATCTTTTGTTCTTTATGTGCTTTTCACTTTTGCATATATTATTTGCATGCTCACAAACAGTTGGCTGGTTTAAGTTTTAAATTAGTTGTTACTATGTGGTGAGTGATTTCTAGATTCTTAGAGGACTTAGTAGAAGGTATTTCTATTTGAAGACGGTGTAAGACATATACCAACGGAGTATGCCAAGTTCTTATGCTCTAGAAGTATATTAGTTATCCCTAGTGGTAGTTACCTCTTAGGTATGGGCTAGGTGCTACGATAAACAAACGTTTACGAAACACATGCCCTAAAAAATATATAGAAGTGACTTGAGACATGACGTGTCTACGGCCATGTGGAATGCTTGGTAGGACCTTCGGTTGTTTTAGCACCTGGGGACCGATGCCTTGGTTTCCATGGGGTGAACACTGACGTCTAAAAGATTTAGAAGAAGACCTACAAGGACTCTATTGCCTTGATAGATGCTGGTAGGACTCTTGGGTACATTATGGGCCCTCGAGACCGATGCCCTCATCTTCATGGAGTACTCCTTATGTCAAAAAGAAAGAAAAGGTTCTGTCGCCCTTGAGATACTAGCGGCCTTTAGATTCTCTTTGGCGGAGGTCTCTTGGCCATTGCTTGGGTCTCATTGGGATGGAACCTTCCTCTTTATCAAGCTAAAAATAATAATTCTCTTTAATCTTCTACTTTTTATACAATTATTTTATTTTATTTTTTTTAAATCAAGAAAGGTCCAATCACCACAGCTTATATTTAGGAGTAGGGTTGCCACTTAGGAATAACTTAAACACTTGTAGGACATTGGGATTACGATCATAACCTGCGGTGTACAAGCACACTTGCCTTTGCATAGCACTATCTACCACTTAGTCTGACTTTGACTAGTCTTTACTCGCTTCTTTTAGCACTCTTTAAAACTCTAATGGGCCTTTCACTTGCATGCTCACATGTGAGATTGTCAATGCTGGTTTTTTTTCAATAAAAGGCTTTACTTGTCTTCCATTGTTTTTTGCAGCTTTTGTTTCTACCGCACCCGAGGACGTGCACGATTTAGGAAGGGGGGGAATGTTCCACGGGAACACGGATTATGGAAGAAGGCTGAAGGCAATTAATGTGAGAGAGTGGGATTGTAGCCATGGGAACATAAAGACGCACATAATTTTTCCATATTTTTGTGCCAAAGTGCAATGTAAATCGTTTTAGGCCAATGTGAGTTCTAAATGAGAGTTCTAAGTGTATTAAGCAAGGCTCACTTATGGGGTTGTCCGCCCATGTGTGAAAGAGGCCTAGGGTTAGTGACATCTCTATAAAAGAGATGCTAGCTAAAGAAAGAGGACGTTTTTGGCCATTCTCATAAGCTATTGAGTGAAGCTCTTGAGCTCTCAAGCTATGGCAACTCTCTAACTCTCTCCATTGTACTCTAATGAGCATCAAGCTGCATTAATCAATGAGTACCACTTCTTTCTCTTAATCTCTTTTAGCATCACTGAAGTAGATTAATCCATGATTAGTTGAATGCTTCTTTCTTTCTCTTGTGTATGCATGCTTGTAGTGTGTGTGTGTGTGTGTAGTCTCCATTGATGCAAGCTATTGCCCACTTCATTGGCAATGAGTTATTCATGGATAGACTCTCTCTATGAGCTTGTGGGTTTGTGAATGTTACATTCTATGCTTGCTTAAGATTGTGGGTTAGTAGATGCACGCTTATGGGTTTGCTTACATTAGGAAAAGCTAAGATTTAATCAATGTTTGAATGGGATTATGAGATTGCCATGCATTGCTTGTTCTCTTGATTAGTGTAGTGGGGTTAAGGGATTGAGAGATTGATTGAGGTGTTTGAATGGTTGAATCGTCAAGTGGTGGTTCGTGTATGTGAGCTCTCCCTCAAGGGATAAGCCTTCATGCACTAATCGAGTCGAGTTCTCAGATTGACATTGTGTTTCTTAACACATTTGTTGATCAGTAGTACTCTATGAGCACTATATTGCACGGTAGAGAGAACCGCTCTTCATGGATTAAGAAATATGAATATGCAAGAAAGATAAGGAGAGAGAAGAGAAGAGCATTTAAGAGATTAACACAAAGACACATGGCATACCCACCCAGCCTAAAGGCTGTTCCAAAGGATTGCAATATTCAATGGCTTAGAGATTCCCTAGAGCAAGCTGAAAGGACAAAAGAGGAGATTACAAGGGAAGGAATGGGAGTATGCAAGGGGATGCAACCACCACGTAAGTAAAGATTTTTTGCTTAAATACATAATGTGGAATTCTAAATTGCTTACATACAGGCTATATTAAAATATTTTTATTGGGTTGTAGTATAATGCAATGTGGTGAGAAGTTCAATATTTGCATAATGCAATGTGGTGAGAAGTTTCATATTTTTGCACTCTATGTGTGGACTCCAAGAGAATCACATATGATTGTGATGTAATGTCATGTTTTGACCAAGAAAGTCAAGCTTGTAGAAGAGATAATAATAGGACTCTGTAGGAGCCATCTAAATGATGGATTTAGAGATAGACCAATTGGCATGCATGGATGTATTGCAAGATGGATTTGGTAACGATACAAATTAAATAAATATCATCATAACATATGTAAACATTGATCGGTGTTGTATAACTATTTGATGATTTTGTTGTTTAAGTTCAATAATATTTGGATGTTTGTCAAGCTTTTTGGGTTATAAATTATTTTAGGTTTTCATTTCCACTCAGTTTCAACACTCTTTTTTTTTCTCAGCGTCGTTAAGCGATGCTTATAGCAGTGTTTTTACAGTGCCCGTTAAGGGTTGTTTATAGGGACGTTTAACTAGCGCAGTTGAGCGGCACTAATAAACGATGTTCATAGCGATGCTTATCCAGTGCCAGTCAATGGCACAAATAACAGTGCTTATAGTGGTGTAACGTAAAACATTGCTAAAATGCTGCTAATAGGGCCTTCTCTTGTAGTGAAATTGATGAGGGATTTGAGCATAACTATGATGAGATGGTCACCAACACTCATGTGAATACGAGTGGGAATGCTAGTCCAAGTGTGCAAGTGACATCAAGAAAAGAAATGAGAAACAAGCAATACTTAAAGTGATGTGTATGATGATTAAATCAATCAACCGAAATCAAGCCATATTGATAGCATGACCAAGAATCAAGCCCAACAGTCCAATGCATTTGGGAGTTTGGTTGAGAATACAAACAAGAACCAACCTACTTTGATTGAAATTATGAACTAAAATCACATGTCATTGCTTGAAGATTTCAAGGGGGATTCCATCCATAAGCAAAGAGCTCCGGTGGAAGAGTTACCTACACAAGGCAATGCAAATGTGATGGATTGGGAGAAAGGCTTGAGTCCTTCACAACAACTGGGATACTTCTTGAATCAACACAAGAACTTGGGTGGCAATCGTGTGTGCAATTTGGCAATAAATAAACTTTTCCACCAAAATCTTTATCTTTTGGGAGTTTGCCTTCACACATCCCATCTACATCACGCGATGATGCAAAAGAGAAGCGTGCAGCTTTTGACTTTACACATGTGGATGACTCTTGGGATCATGAGATGACCCACCCATGAGGCCATGCATGCATAATGCACAAGAAGATGATGATGAATTTAAAGGCATCAAGGATAAGGATGCAATACAAAGTTCCTTTATTTCCAAGTTGATTGGTGAATAAGATTACAACATAGGGTTATTTTAAGGATGCCATACAAAATTCCTTTACTTCCAAGTTGAGGAATGACAAGTTGATTGGTGAATGGGATGACTTGGAGCAAGGTTTTGGCAAAGTCAAGGACTACACACAATAGTTCTTGAAGCTTATTCTTCATGTAGATGGATTTAGTGAGAAGTTTAAGATGTTCAAATACATTAAGGGTCTCAAACAAACCATTGGGGTGGATGTAAGAGCACAAAGTCCTAATAACCTCCAAGAAGCTATTATGTATGCAGAGATCAATAAAGATAAATATGCATATAGAGGGCCAAAAAGAAGTGAAGTTAGGGCTGATTTGAATGCTCCAAATTTTGGAAAGTTTACAAGAGATGCTTCTTCAACTCCCACCATCCCTAGATATCCAACCATTCACTACAACACATCGGGGACATAACAACATTTTTAAGAGTGGCATTGAGGCCTTTGAGATGTTGGGGCATTATTTCACTGCCAAGTAGAGAAAATTCGTTGCCTATCATTGACAACGGTGAAATTTTGCTACATTTTTTGTTGCTCACAGCAGCAACATCTCACTGCTCAATCAGCAATGATTATAGTAGTGAAATTTTACTACTACACTATGATTTTTCTACTAAAAGTTTTTCCAGAGAATTGTTGAGGATTGAAATTAGGTTATACATGTCACATACATACATAAAATGATGATAGCCTTAAAGCCATGTTTGTATTGCTCTTGGTCAACCTCCTCTAAATTATTTTCTTCATTTTTATTATCGGCTTCTTCTAATAAGCCAGTTTGAGGTAGTACACGCACCTCATCTAGATATTTGGCCTCAACATATTGATTTTGAAAGATATGTTTTGAACGAGGGAAAACTTGTATAACATACGACTACTTTGGATCAATTTGATCGGCATAAAACACAATCTAAAATCACAAAGTAAAGGGGTTACACTTTCAATATACTACATCAAGCACTACAAGAGAATCATTATTTTTTGACGCTTAGTTTCCACGCCTGGTCACGTCATCGATATGTGCGTCGAAATAACCGTCTCGAAATAACCCTCCAAATAGGCGTCGATGATGCATCGAAATAACCGTCGAAAATTTATTTTTTTAAAGTTTGAATTTATATATAATATTTTCTAGTTCCAACCCTGGGGTGTGTTTTAGCATTCTCTTTCTACCTCTTTGCAAGCATATGTGTCTATGAGAGAGAGAGAGAGATAGAGAGAGATGAGAGAAAAGAGAGAGAGAGAGAGAGAGGGGGAAGCGAGGGAGAGAGGAGGGTAGAACTTCCATCACGCTCTTTGAAGGAGAACAAATGCTAGCTCCTCCTCCTCATCACTAAGGTGTAATTAAGAAAGTGTCCTGTTTTACAATGAAATTAAAGTTCTTCATCAACTTGCTCATCCTCAACAAGATCCATGGCTCCAAGTAAATCTATTTCTAGAAATACTCCATCATTGTTGTCAATTGGTGGAACCGATTGTCTTGCAGTAGTAGAAGGTCATTCATCTATGTCGTCATCCTCTTCTAGCTCTAGCATGAGAGATGTGGATGTATCATAATCATACTCAGCTTGAATCTCTTCTTCTTCCTGGATTATCTCTAGTGTCTGTTTCTCATTCAAGCTGTATTTTCTCAATGAGTACACCTTTATCCGGTCCTGATCCAGTGTGAGCCTCACCTACTTCCTCAACTATTATGTCTTCTTCTTGTTCTTCTTGTTGTTCAATAGGTGCTAGTGGTGTATGTTGAACCATCACATGATCCAGGGGGGAGTTTCTCAGCATCTGGCAAACAACCAACAACTATTTTCACCTCTTCAAATATTTGTTTTCCACATGGATTTATTTGGATCACAAACAGCCATTTATGATATGTCAGGTCTTCCACAAAGATGACCTGCTCACAATGCTCTGGTAGCACAAATGTGTCCCTTTGTTCTGTCCATATCTTTGTGTGGTCTACTTGAAGAAATCCACACTTATTTTTGCGTACAGTTACTTGCACCCCTTGAGTTACCAACTTGAACCATTTCACATCAAAAATTAACATATCAAACTTTCTCAATCTAACCTTGATAATATCTTGGATTGTTCCACAATAACCTAGCATGCCTACTTCACTATTGCCTCACTTGCACTTGAACGACTGTAGCCTTCACACCACAATCAAACGTTCTTCTCTTCTTATCTATTCCTTCTACTCAAAAGTGATGTCCGAGTGACCAAATGTCCCCAAACTTACGATACTACAAACATAATATAAAAGTACTTTTATTGTATAAACTCACGAAAGCACAACATAAAAGACAATGCGTAGATATCTCAAACTCACGTACATGGAAATCACAACCATATGCAAGCTCCTCCTCCTCATCACTTATTGATTTACCATTGCATTTTGCAGTACAGTTTTCTTGAGCCATTTATTAGAAGGAAAGTCTGGAAGAAGTGCAAGTTCTGTTGGGTATGGTAGTGTACGGGTTGTTCAACTCCTTCTAAAACTCAAATGCGCTTGGTCCCTTTCAGCCTTCACCAAGTTATATCTCTTGATCCATTTCTCCATAGCATGTGAGTTTAAGATGTAAAATTTATTGATCTTCTCACACAATGCTACCTCCATTGTTCTCACAAGGTCTTTCCCTTGTGGCTCTTCCCCAACTAGTCGATCATCTTTCTTGTGTCCATAATCTTGGCATATTGGGATCAGACGTACTGAGAAATTAAGTTATATATACAAGTGATTCTTGAACAAGCCATCTCGCAGCCATACTACCTTCAAGATGAGCTCTTTATGTGACAAACCAATCCGTTAGGTGTCTTCATAAATCTCTCCAAGAAAAACTTCCATCGACTATGGACAACCCCAGCCACGGTGTGACTATCTTGAAGTTTGCTTGAAGTGCGAGCGACTGGGGGGCTTGGGAACTCTTTTCCTCCCTAGTACCTGGGACAAAACATAACCAAATTTTTAAATGGATCCTATCACTACAGTGGTTGTGGGAGGTTGGCTAACCCATGGGATTGGCTGGACTGATGGATCCCTAAAATGAGACTCAATTCTGTTATGGTACGATAGATGAAGCAAATCCCGGATAGTCTTTATTCTATGGAAAAGAATCAACAGCTAGGCCTCTTGATGAGGAAAAAAGCGTTGGTCTCTATGATTCAAGTACAATTCTTTTCCTTGATCTGATCATGTGACTTACGGGTTTGGTCGGATCAGTTTAGTTAGTTAAGGCTCTTAACTATGTTAGAATAAAACTATCCTGGAGGAATTGCCCATGCTTTCTAGGTGATGAGGGAAGTCTTTCCGGGTTTGGTCTTGGAAGAATCGAGGGATTAGTCTCTTGTCCGGATATCCGTGGGCGAGGCCTCGAGTGAGAGACTCTGCCCTAGTGCAAGAAGTGCTACTTCCGCTACTAGCACCCCTCGATTTCGTTGTGCGGAGGGGGCAGGGATCTTTCATTGTTGCTCTTCCTTTGTCATGACCCAAAGTGCTTTTGGTAGCTTCACCTTCCCATTTTGGGCCCATAAGTGTTACACGCATTGAACCTCTTGTAAATCATCTCATTGTGCCTCGCTCTCCTTTGCTCCTATGATGGTTTTCAGAAGCACCTCGGCTATATTCTTGAAAATGTGCATTGGGTGAAGAAGATGGTTCACTAGAAGGTCATTTCAGTATGGAAGTTGATTGGAAAATGGATAGACACTTCATTCATGGAGGTGTGTAGGTTAGATCTAGCTCCCATAAAGTCCTCCAATCACTGCTTTTCCATATGCGAGGAGACCGCCCTAGAATCCCTCACGCAAAGGATGGTCCACTGGGAGATACTTCTTGTGGCCATATGGCCCTCGTATACTATCTTCTTCATAGACTTTGAGTACCGAGCCTCAAGTTGTGGCCCACATAATGGACATCCATTATACCCTGACACTAAAATCCCTTTAGAACATCAAAAAAGATTAGCATCGAAATATGCGTCGAAAAAAGCATGGAAAATTTATTTTCTCGACTCTTATTTCCACTGACTTTTCGACGCTTTTTTCCACGGTTATTTTGACGCATATATCAACGGGCGCATGTTTTTACAGTAAAATAGAACCTCTCTTTTTTATGCATTTTGTTCACGTGCGTGCGTTTTGCTACCTCATCAGGTACGCCTCCTTTTTGCCCCCACTCCCCTCTCCTCTTGGTTACATGTACATGTGTTGTAAAATGTATGTGTGTGTGATTAAGGGTACTTTTCTTGTTTTTTACTTTCTTCTTTGTTTTGTAGGTTGTCTCTCTCTCCCAAGCTCTTCTCCATTTCCTTACCACTCAAGCACAGGTTCGCCTCCTTCTTTGCCCTCCCTTCCCTCTCCTCTTGGTTGTTAGATGTGTGTGTATCAGGGTTGAGGGATAATGAATGTTTTTGTTTTTTTTTTGGTTCTTTGTTTTGCAGGTTCTCTCCCTCTCCCAAGCTCTTCTCCCCCTCCTTACCCCTCAAGCAGGTTTCCCTCCTTCCCCTCTCCTCTCAGTTGTGAGATGTGTGTGTATCATGGTTGAAAGATAATGAATGTTTTTGTTTTTTTTTTGTTCTTTGTTTTGGAGGTTCTCTCTCTCTTCCAAGCTCTTCTCCACCTCCATACCACTCAAGCAGGTGTGCCTCCGTCTTTGCCCTCCCTCCCCTCTCCTCTTGATTGCATGTGCGTGTGTTGTGTGTTGTGAGATGTGTGCTCTTATTCATGTGTATGCTCTTATTCTGGGCTTTGTTATGTGTGTGTAGTGTTGAGATTCAAGCTCGATGTCAGCTTGTGCTAGCTGCGCTATGTGCTGACATGTTAGGTAGGAACATGTGTGAGACATAAATGACCACGTCTAGCTGGTCATAGTGTGTGGACATTAGCTAGGATTAGCTGAGTGTGGACACAACACCTAGTGTGTGTTGTGTATTATGGATTATGGCGTTATGCATTGTGTGAGAAGGGAGATGGCTTCCCTCTATGGTTAGGTTTGCAATATACATTAGGGAAAGAAACCTTAAATTTGAAAGTTTTTTAGGGTCTCTAGATGGTTACATTCCTTCCATCTCTAGATGGTTACATTCCTTCCATCATATTATTGTCTCTATCATTGGGATGCAACTCAAAGAGTATATCACCTTGAGGAAGAACATCCACCATGACACATCTCTGGACCTTGTCAAAGAGTCCTCTCAAACTAGACTTCAATGGTAAGATATTGATTAATTTAATAATAGAGTTGGAGCTCCACATATTCTGGCTATTCTCAACCTTCACATTCTAAAGTGGGAATAGATTCACATTCACTTGTTGGCTTGAAGACAAGATTGCTTCACATTTGCTATATGAATCTACAAGGATAATTGTTTTCTCTTCCATTTCTTAGTGTCGCACAATATCTACAGTTTTCAGGTGCAATGCAGAGCCACTAAAAGATTTAGGCTTCTCCAGAATAATGCTATTTTTTTTACCTCTTTTTTCCTCAAGAAAATTAACCATTCTTAGATACCATATGTTTATAGAGTGCTTTCTTATTTACAAATGTGAGTTCTCCCTTTACTTTCATCGCAAGCTTACTTTAAATATTTGTGTATTTAAGTAAAGAGTAATAAAGGTACTTAATTTTTACAAATTTAAATAAAGTGTATCATTATTTTCCAAAAAGTCTAGATCCAAAATTTATTCTACATGGGTGAGTGGGCATAATGGTTTGGTGAGGAGATGAATGGTTTGGCAGTTGAGGAGATAATAGTTGGTGGTGTGGTAGGGCTTTTAAAGAAAAACAATTTTAAGAGTGGAAGGCAATGAAAGTTTTGCCTACTCTCGCCCTCCTATGCACTTTGTCTCATTTATATTTTAGATAGAAATCCAACTTCATAAAGGGTTTTGTTTCCATAACCCTTCAAGAAGTTATTATTAAAAATATATTTTTATAGGGCCCTTGCATTCAGAACTGCACCTACTACTGTGCATACGGTTTCCTATGAGCTCTATGTATGCATAGAAGGTTCTATCAAATGCACAAGATCTTTATGCGTAATGTAGCCTATGAGCTCTCTATGCATGCATAGATCCCTTCATGAGCTCTATTTATGCATAGAGTTCTCTATGCATAAAGAGTCCTATGTAGGTATAGGGCTCTTTATGAGCTTTGTGCATGGATAGATTGCTCCTATCCATGCATATAGTGTTCTATGAGTTTGCATAGGGATCTCTATCTATGCATAGAGTTCCATATGCATGCACAGGGTTCTTTATGAGCTCTATGCATGCATAGAGGGATCTCCCAATGCATGATTTCTCTATGCATTTGCATAGCGATCTCTAAGAGCTTTATGCATGCATATAGTGCTCTCATGCATGAATTTGGCTCTTAATTTATGTTTCTTATGCATATGGGAAGGACTCTTATTCATAAAGGTCTCTATTCCTATGAATTTGATCTTCTATGCCTATGCATTACCACATAGATATGTCTTTACATTATGCCTTATTATAGATGTGGCTAGACTTCTTTTGGAAATACACAGCTCTATTCATGCCTAAAGAGTGCTATGTAAATGCATAAGGCTCTCACTAAGTATGCATAGAAAGCTCTATGCATGCATAGGTTTGTCTTTTAGCTTTATGCATAATGTAGAGCACCCTATGCACTCTGTGATCTCTCTATGCATGCAAAGATCCCTTACAATATCTATTTATGCATAGAGTGCTCTATGCGAGCTCTATTTATGCATACAGTGCCCTATGCAGGCACAAGGCTCTTTATGAGCTCTATGCATGGATAGAGTGCTCTCATCCATGCATATAGTGCTCTATGAATTTACATAGGGCTCTGTATCTATGTTTAGAGTGCTCTATCCATGCATATAGTGCTCGATGAATACACATAGGGCTCTCTATCTATGCATAGAGTTCCCTATGCATGCAAAGGGATGTATATGAGCTCTATGAATACACAGAGCTCTATAAGCTCTATGCATAGAGGGCTCCCCAGATGTATGATTTCTCTATACATTTGCATAGAGCTCTCTACTATAAACTCTATGCATGCATAGAGCACTCTCATGCATGCATTTAACTCTTAATTTATGTGTCTTTCCACATGGTCTTAAATAGAGGCCTCTCATGCATAAAAATCTATATTCCATTACATTGCCTCTATGCCTATACCTTACCACATGCATATGTCTTTACTTTATGTCTTGTTATACCAGTACTAGCTCTTCGTTTAAAAAGGTCTTTATTCCTTTGCATTTTCTCTATGCCTATGCCTTACCATATGCACTTGTCTTTGCCTTATTCCTTGTTGTAGATGTCTCCTGTAGGTGTTGCCACCAATGGCCGGCCATTCTTTGACAAGCGTCACCACCTTAGACCATGATTGTAAAAGGTCACCAAATGAGTAGACCTAGTCTTTTGTTTTTATCATAGTTGACCACTTGAAAGTAGCAACTTATGTATCAAGGGGGGGTGATGACATACTGTAATACCACACGACCACAAGTAGCATGTTTCACTAAGGGGGGGTGATGGATCTTTTGTAACTCCCATCCTACCACCTTGTAGTAGCCTATACATCATTGCACTAGGGGGGTGTTGAGATTTATGGTGCCATTGAAAATTCTAAAGCACGAAGATGTCAGGTCTATTTTGCCTGCTAGAAATGGTGTAAAACAAGACCATTTCTATGCAGCAAAAATAGTAGCAAGTTTTTCTGCTATTTTTGTTGCTGAGAGCAGCGATCGCATTGTGTGAAAAAAATGGATGGGGCAAACTTGGGAGTCATTAGAGGACTCCCCACTCTACCCTAGCTCTTTGTATTTTGATACACATAATAAAACTTGAAAAAAGAAATAAAAACTCAGAAGAATGCAAGTGAACAAAATATATTTTTTACTACTAGATTGGTAAGGCCTTGGCCAAATACAAAAAATGGCAAGGAAGATATGGCTAATCAAAATCTTCATCGGATTCCTCTGACTCGTTTTCATCTTCATCTTCACCTTCTTCACCCACTTCACGTTCATAGTCCAGATCTTCCTCTTCCTCTTCCTCTTCATCCTACATACATGCAAACAAGAGTAATGTAAGATTCCTCCCCAACCCCTCATGTTGTCCAGTTTCTTCCCCTGTAATTAATCCCCTTTTCAGAATAATAAAAGATCTTGTTTCTACCTGTTTTGGCTTAGAGAGAGAAAATATTCTAGAGAGAGATGATTCAATTTTTAGATATCTGTGGATGGGAAAATATCCCTTCATATTAAAATAAATTTTCCCCAAAACAGAAGTTTAAAAAGAAATTCCTAAGGTGCTTTAGAAATAAATTATAATGTGCACAAAAGACCTTGGCCAAAGGGTCCAAAAATTTGGATTAAGGTTCTTATGGACCAATAAGATTAGTCCAAATGTTAGGGGAGGAGATAAATTGAAGAATAAAAGAAACCCCCCCCCCCAAAAAAAATTGAGTAAATGCTCACATAAGATGAAGAGTGGTCTAAGGACCAAAGAAAACAATTAAAAAACTGAATTTTGACACCTCAGAGTGGGGATCTCCCCTCATGAAGTAGGTACCTTTTTTCTCATCATTATCCCCAATGTTTAATCAATAAAATGAGATATTTTCATCTCTCCTCTCTCCTGTTCAAAACTAGATCCAAAAAGTAAGCTGAACTGACCCAAAAATGGTCAAAAATTGACCAAACTGATTTGGAAAAATCTAGAATCAGTTTGCTTGGTTAGAGGCTCACTTTTTCCTATAAATAGAAGCCTCCCCCTTTGTAAAAGCTTAATGGTGTTTATCACTGTTACTTTACTCCTGTCCTAAGCCATCTACTTTGAATTTCTTAATAATTCAATTATTTTTGGCCTAATCCTCTCCAAAGTGATTTGGTAGCCACTCTTGCTTCAAAGAGTAGAACCCTCAATCCCTCAAGCCAAAGGAGAGCTTACAAGCTTCATGTAAGCTAATTTTCTTACTTATTTATAAATTTTAAATCTATGGTTTTCTTAATTTTTATGTTTTGTAGTTAAGTGAATTAAATTCAAATGCTATGCCTTGATGAAAAGGCCACCCCCTTCTCTTCTTTACATTCCAGCCTTCCTTAATCCTAGAAAGATTAACTAAGGGATTAATTAAACTCTTCTTATTGTTTACTCGAGTCTTGAATTTAGAAAATTGTGTAGATTAGAGTTCTATAAATCTAGTTTGGGTTAATTTAAGTCAAACAAAGAATGGTAAAAATGAGAAATGGTCAGCCATACAAAGGAGGTTATGGCAAAATTTTCCAGAATTTTGTGGAAAAGAAAGTTTATTTTTATGTTATTCCAAAAGAGTAATTCCCACCATTTTTGCATCTAAAAGAAATATTCTAATTACTCCATGTACATATTCATCTATGAATATGCATGGATATCATTGATATTAATTATAAAATTGATTTTTATGCATGGAAAGATGCATAATGGAAATGTTTTTATTATAAAAGTGTTATTCTCATTAAATTTAATTTCTATGCATAGAAAGATGCATAATGGAAATTTCTTCATTATAAAAGTGTTATTCTAATTAAATTTAATTTCTATGCATAGAAAGATGCATAATGGAAATTTTTCTATTATAAAAGTGTTATTTTTATGAAATTTAATTTCTATGCATAGAAAGATGCATGATGAAAATTTTTTTATTATAAAAGTGTTATTCCCATTAAATTTAATTTCTATGCATAGAAAGATGCATAATGGAAATTATTTTATTATAAAAGTGTTATTCTTAATAAATTTAATTTCTATGCATAGAAAGATGCATAATAGAATTTTTTTTATTATAAAAGTGTTATTTTTATTAAATTTAATTTCTATGCATAGAAAGATGCATAATGGAAAATTTTTTATTATAAAAGTGTTATTCCCATTAAATTTAATTTCTATGCATAGAAAGATGCATAATGGAAATTTTTTATTATAAAAGTGTTATTCTTATTAAATTTGATTTTTTATGCATAGAAAGATACATAAAGAAATCTTTTTATTATAAAAGTGTTATTCTTATAAAACTTGATTTTTATGCACAAATAGATGCATAAAGAAATTCTTTTTATTTTAAAAGTGTTATTCATATTAAAATTGATTTTATGCATGAAAGGATTTTTTTACTAAAAGTATTATTCCCATTGAAGTTGATTTTTATGCATAAATAGATGCATAAAGAATTTTACATCAAAATTAGAATTCTCTTATATTCTATGTTATAAGTATTTGATAAATGAATAATTAAATACTCTAAGAGATAAATTTCTATCGTTTTATATTCACACGGATTAATAGTGTGACATGATCTCATGAGGGGAGCTATACCACAACCGAGATCTAGCACCAGAGCTTGTTCGACAAAAGAAAATCTAAGATAATAAAAAATGAAACTTGGGGAGTGCTCAAGTTTGCCTCACATCTCCCTTGAATAGTTTGTGATGACGATGGTGTAATTCTATGATGATCCTCCAAGATATAGTGGGTCCATGCATCCTTGTTTTTTTATACTTGATGCTTATCAAAGAAAAATCTTCTCTATCCCACAAATATAAGTGGTTTTCCTCCATTGTGATGAGTAAACATCATAACATAGAAGAATGCAATTAGGCAACAATGAAAAGAACAACATCATTTAATAAGAAACCTAAATACAAGAAGAAATTCAATCACAAAGGGCATTTTCAACGATGTACTCATGGCATATCCTCTCCATATTGTGTGGAATAGCCATACATGGATTTATCTACCATGACCACTAACATCACCACCTTCATCTCATAAACTCTGGCATAGCACTCCACCCATGTGAAAAATAGGACCTAGCAATAGAGTACAATATGTTGTAATGAGTGGACTTTATAGAGGCACAAGATACAAAAAAAAAAGAAATAAATCTCATTGAACTCTTACCTTAAATGGGAAAAATCAAAGACAACCTCCCACTAGATTGGATGAAAGTGTAGCCACCCTACTATTCACATGATCCTTGATAGCTAAATTCCAAGCTATCATGCCACAAACTACATGCAATTCTTTCCCACTAGGGAGGTCAAGTAATACAAAATCTACTACCCACCACCATTTTTTCCCTTTTTCATGAACTCTATACTAGAATTAGCCCCCGCAAATAAGAAGAAATCATGAATCTTAGCATACATATCATTCATCTTTCTATGTGCAAAATTAAATCCCATCATGACATAACCTCCAATAAGACAACCATACATGGCATGACAACTATGTCCAATGGCACTATCTTGTGAAGATGAGAACAATAAAAAAAGTAAGTAACCACTTTATCCATATCCATACTACCTGCAAAAACAAAACTCGCTCTTTTAAGTCATGAGTCCATTTACAAACTTATTTCACCAACCGAAAGAGGGGAGACAAACACATTTTTACTATTAGTGTAAATTTGGATGCAATTGTAGCCACCCTATGCTTGACATAATCCTTGAAAACTAAATTCCAAGCTAGCAGGCCACCAACTACATGCAATTCTTTCCCACTAGGGAGGATAAGTAATAACCACTTCACCATTTTTTTCCTTTTTCATGAACTCTTTACTACACGGCCCCAAATAAGAAGAAATCATGGATCTTAGAATACATATAATTCATCTTTCTATGTGCAAAATTAAATCCCATCATTACATAACCTCCAATAAGACAACCGTACATGGCATGAGGACTATGTCCAACGGCACTATCTTGTGAAGATGAGCACAATAAACAAAGTAAGTCATGAGTACATTTGCAAACTTATTTCACCAACCTGAGGAGGGGAGACAAAACACATTTATACCAATAGTCTAAATGTCAAGCACTAAGTCCATGAATGATGGTGATGGTGGATGGTTCTTAAGATGCTATATATGAAGATCCAAAATAATAGAGTGAATTTTTAATACATTATTTTCCTCAAATCAAAATATTATATCTCCAACATAGAGTAAAAATAAAGCATTCCTTCTCTTGTATTCTTCTTAGTATTTTCTCAAAGATGAGGCTTTGTTTGTGTTTATAGATCTTTTGGTAGCTCTTATGCCTCTTCTTCGTGTGGCATACTTCATGTATAGATCATACTCATAAGTAAGTACCTAGCCCACAAAAAAAGTACCTAGCCAACCAAAAAGTCTAACCACCATGGACAAATAGGTTAACTCCCATTGGGAGAGGGGATTGTGGATGGAAACTAGGTATATACAAGTAGCAGGAGTGGATATCTTTGTTCAACACCTATAATACCTTGGAAGATCTTCTATCTTCTTCTCATTCTTCAAATATGTGAGGTATCTAATTTAATTTAAATAAAAACAATTAATAATTATTTTATTTGAGTTGACTAAGCTTAAAAATGTAAAACCAAAACCATAGAGTTAAAATTTATAGGCACGAATAAACAGGGCATTCTTAGGACTTCTTTTTTGTGTGGAAACACATTTTTCCTACCTAAAAAAGACCCTATGATCTATTTAATGAATCTCTACCTTCTTAATGCTTATGATTTCTCCATTTGCAGCATATTTTACTTTCCCTCCTTATATGAAGGGTAGAGATCATGTGTTTTCTACCCTCCAATTTGATGTCCTATAGGCTAAGTGTGTAGTCAGTCTCACGAGCACTAATGGCCATGCCATTCTTGACATGGTCTATTGTTTCTTTAGAGTATTTATATCATGGTTCTCTATCTTCTTTAGAAAAACTTCTGTAGCTAGCCATCTTAAAAACATAAATACCACAAGAAATATTATAAGTTTGCAAATAACTCAAAGTCACAAAACTAGAAAAGCCATCTTAACTATACTATTTAAAAGAAGTTCTCTTTAATTTACAAACAAATATGAGTAACAGTGGTCATTATGTGTAGATAAGTCCTCACATGCATACACGTACTAGGTGGATGAATTGCTCACATGCATACATGTACTAGGCCATATATGAGGACATGTGGATGGAAGGCATGTAAGAGGAGTGGGGTGGATAAAGAGGAAGGGATGGATGGAGGGGAAGTTGGTTGGGGAGAAGAGATAACGCAAAGCTATGCAAACATCAAGGCCTCTAGCAAAAAGAGGGCCAAAATTTTCCTAGGTGTGATGGTGACGGAGGAGCAAGAGCTTGAGTGTGTCATGCTCACACAAAGGAGCGCATTGTTAATTAGAGGAGAAGAGATTAGGAAAGGCAATTATCTTCTTTGCATATATTTTAACTTAGCACATACCAAATATAAGCCACAATAGGATTGGCAAATTCATTCTCTTACTTTTTGGTACATTCTAACATATGTTATATTGAGTTTCTCTGTGTGTGTGTGTGTGTGTATGTGTGTGTGTGAGAGAGAGAGAGAGAGAGAGAGAGAGAGGGAGAATTTAAGTATTTATGTTTGTAATTATATTGATTGCATAGATATTAAGTATAAAAGTTTTAGAGTAAACTTATTTTCAATAACCAATTAATCATATGTGGTTCAATTCTCCACATAGGCAATCCATTCTCTATACAAAAAATTGCATTACCTAGATAAAACTCCATATTTCCTATTCATTTTCCATACAAGAAATTGGATTACCTAGATATTAGCCCATATTTCTTATATAAGTAATTGAAGTATCTAGATAGGAAATTGAATTACCTAGATATGGGCCCATATTCTCTATATAGGAAATTGAGTTACCTAGATATCGGCCCGTGTTTCTTATGTAGGGAATTGAATTACCTAGATATTGGCCCATATTTCTTATATAAGAAATATAATTACTCAGATATTAGCCCATATTTCTTAAATATGGAGGATTGAGTAAATGGAGAATAGGAAATTTCCAGCTACATAACTAGGAAATCTCATGAAGTTCACTATATAGGGAACCACCAACAGCATCGTTATCGAACACAAGCGGTTCAAGTAGCGGATCTCATGATCTATCCTTCTGCTTTGAAAAGGAAGTCTAGATTTCTGATTTCTTGTAAAGGCATAAAATAATGCTCATTATTATCCACATTACGACTTGTGAGTTGCACAGTAGTTTCGTATGTGGGTTTCTTCATGACAGGAAGCTGATTAACATCCATTACGACTTGTGAGTTGGAGAGTAGTTTCGCTTCGTGACAGTAAAGACGTCATCCGAACTCCAAAGCTAAAGATCAAAGCAGGTCCATGCGTGCCGGTTGAAGGAAAGAGTCAGTGCGTAGCCACAACGAGGTGGTTGAAAGCATTGTTTTCAAACACTGATCATAATACTTTGAAATATTGTTTACCTGTATGGATGGAGTCCTCGCAACGAAACCAATGCCCCGTGTACAGATTTAGCTATACAAATACCGCAATGATCTATGTTATCGGTGCAGTCCACATCTACGACAGAGGAATCTCTGGGTCTCAGCTCGACTTTGAAGACAACGTAGGTAGCGGAATCTACGGCATAGATTGGCACCACCTTCTACTTCCTCGTATTCTCGATCTGCTTCCGCTTGGCAGCTTCTATTGCAGATCTACAAACATGCTGATACACAGCAGCTCTAGCAAGTCATTACCCCTGCAGGCGAAACACAGAAACATCGGCAAGGTCTAAGCATCACACGAGATGAGCTTCGTGACTACTGGCTGGAGCTCACAGATCAAAGCTTCGATAACCGGCTAAAACTCTTCTTTGAAATCTAAGCAATTTTTTCAAAGCTTTACACAAGGTGAGGATGCCATGCTAATAAGACCTTGTCTTTTTGCCTTATTCCACCTTGATAATATATATTGAAAAACAATTAATAAGTTTATATTGGTTCGATCCGCAGCTTATATGTGACTTCTATAGTAGCCATGCTTGCATTGTTCATATCCTTTATTTTCTATGAGTATAAGTTGTTTTAAGTATCCATGCTTGCATAGTTCATATCCTTTATTTTGTATGAGTATAAGTTGTTTTAAGTATCCATGCTTGCATAGTAACATTTTTGGTATCTTTATTAGATTATTGTATAGTTGTGTAAGCTTTTCAAAGTTACATTGAGTTTAATTTGCTCACATGGATACTTGCAATTTTGTTGTTGTTACAGGGTAGTGTAGTAGCTTTCTTTGTGTGGGTTTTGGTGGATCCGAACCATCTTACGTGCTGCTATGAGTCTAGTTTCGCTTTTCAAGAGTCAACCTCTGACGTCACAAGCTCACAAGCTCAATGTTCAAACACCTCCACCTGGTTCGTTTGATGCAACAAATCTTGTGTGGGAATCTTCTCTGAATCTTCAATCAAAGTTTGACATCCAACAAATAGCATACATTCCTTAGGATCGCATGGCTGACTTCAAGCCTACAGTGTCAAACAGGCTAGATGTCCCCACAAATTTTCGAATACATTCGAAGAAAAGCAATCAGGCAGGCTCATTAAAATTTTCGACCAAAGATAGTTACTTATCATCGATCGGGTAAGTTTCAAATTAATGCATAACTATGCAGTTGTAATTTTATTGGTTTTAAAAGTTCAAAATCCAACTATTGCATTTTTTATAGCCTCTCTGGAGAGGCGAAGTCCACTGGAGTTTCTAGGATAAATTGTGCATATAGCATCTTAGCAAAATAGAGTGGAGCGTCGGCGTTATGGAGAGGACGACCGTACACCTCCAAGAAAATGCGCTCGGCATTAATTTTGATATCATTGTGAGTGCAACGTGAAATCTTCCATCTTCCCTTCTTAATCTCGCCATCTGGACATGGCCATATTTCCTTTATCATCTCTGTGGTTACGCGTTTGTTTATGTCTTTCCATTGGGCATAAGTAGGATTTGTCCATTTCGACAACCTGCATGCTGTTCTTGTAGCTTCACGGGCTGTCAAGCCATGTGCAAGGGCCTTCATTCGCTCATATGCCTTCTTGGCTAACTCTTGATTCTCCTTTGCTTGCGCCTCTGCCATATCTGCATGAACGTAAATGACTTTAGGATTTTAATGAACTGTAAAGATCAACGTAAGATAAATTGACCATTACCCTCAAAAACTTAAAGTTTAATACCACGAGAGGAGATATGTATTGCAAAGACTCAATGAGAAATATCCACTTGACTCCAAAAATACTTCAAACAATGCGCACACATCAAATTTTGAAGAGAAAATATAAACTTAAACACCACAAGAGGAGAGAGATATTGCAAAGACTCAATGAGATAATATTTCAAACAATGGACACATCAAATTTTGAAGAGAGAAACAAAGTGCCATTCTTGAAACTTAATCTCCTGATACTCTATCATTACAAAATTGGGGTGAATGACACCGATAGCTCTACAAGAGGACGTTGTGCCCTCGTTGGGTCAGTATTTAGTGATCTAAAAAATTCCACTACTTGCAAAATTGATTTTCCCTCATCGCGATTAGGCAGGCACATCCAATTTTTGACTCTATAAATAATAGTATCCATGGTAACTTTGTCATAGGAACTATTGTCCATCCACAACTCTTGTACTTTATGCCAAAAGTCATATAAAGTTTGTAATAAATATCCTGAAGCAAAAACATCAGATGCAGGAGTGTATGCATCTGCCAAAAACGGATGATAAAGTTCCGGGGCTATCCACAGCCGTTTATTTCGCTCTCTGTCTGTGTAGGAGACCGCCTGTGCCACCTTCTCAGGGTTCTTGTCTGCTTCAAATACAAAATTGAGAGACACCCGTTTTTTGGGCGCTCTCAGCAGTAACCCCCAATCGATAATACCTACGCGTGGCTTCAACTCTTTTGTAAAATCCAACACTACATTGAATGGATGTAGGTCGGTATGTACAATTCCTGCCAGATGTGCTGCCGCTAGGCCCTCCACCAGGGCATGCATAATATGTGGCATGGTTATTACTATTTGTTTTATTTTAGAAAGTTCTAGATGACTTAAAGGAATATTATCGGGCGGGGGTTGTCTCCATCCTCGATCCAAACGGAAAATTGCTCTAGTGAACTCACTGAATCTGAAGGGGACCTTCAGAAGAGTATCACCAAGCGAGCCGCCATTATAGTATGGAAAAATAGTGATCCAAGGAGATTCTTTTGTGAAGGCAATACACCTAACAATTGATGGGTGTAGAACCTGCATGCCTTGCTCTTCCTGGAAGCTCTCGAACTTGGCGCTACCTTCTCCTTTGTAGTGCTTTCCGCAAAAAGTAATGTGCTCCGGCAAAAATGATATACCTTTAACTGTATACTCTTTTACTGTGCCAAAAACACCAGAGCCTATTGTTCGCCCTTCGAACAAAGCCTCGTGCGGGATGCCAATGAGGTGTGTGCACATAGAATTGTAGATTGTACGATTAATGGCACCTGTCCCACTCGCATCTGCCTGGCTGGACGTTGCAGCGATGTCCTGGGCAATGCGCACTCTTTTGGGGAGTGACTCTGCATCCAGCGCCTTCATGCGCTTGCTCTTGGCTCTTTGCTCGCTCCATACAACGTCCCATAACTGTAGACGATGCATATTAGCTTCAGGCGGGGCAGCATCTCTAAGATCATTATATGCTACACGCATGCTCCCCAAAATGGTTCGTGTTATATGTTGATGGTTGAAATCTGCTATCTTCTATCTATCAAGCAACTCAGCGTTGCCTCCGCTTCGAAGTCGACGCTGTGCATTTTCCCATATCTGGTCTATTAGATCTCGCATGAGTATCTCAGACTCATTGATCTTTTTTATGACGTCATCAGCACATTGTGACACCATGATGACTGCTTCAATGCGAATTGCTCGTAGAATGATTTTACGCTCTTTAGGGAAAAGCATGTTGGTCGTCTTCGTAAATCTAGCAAATATCACTAAACACAAAAAAACAGAATATTAAACAACATTACTGAAATCAACATCAAGCAAACGTGAGAGAACAGCAACAAGTGTATCATTACTTATCAATGTTCAAACAAAAACGAAATATCAAATAATTTTACTGAAATCAACATCATCCAATACATCATCAAACGTGAGAGAACAGCTACAAGTGTATCATTACTTATCAATGATCAAACAAAAACGGAATATCAAACAATATTATTGAACTCAACATCATGCAATACATTATCGAACGTGAGACAACCGTAACAAGTGCATTATTACTTATCAAGTGTATACATGTTGCACTCCTCATCTACACATCTATCGTGACAGAGAGAGAAAGAGAGTTGTGAAGGGTATTATGAGAGAGAGAGAGAGAGAGGGGGGGGGAGGAAGAGAGAGAGAGGTGTGACAGATAGAAAGAGAGGGAACATTAGATGACATTTTTAATAGTTTTGTGAGTTCCTAAAGAGAGGAAAATAATGTTTTGTATTCCTAAAGCACTCCTCATCTACACACCTGTCGTGATAGAGAGAGAGTTGTGAAGTGTATCATGAGAGAGAGAGAGAGTTGTGAAGTGTATCATGAGAGAGAGAGAGAGAGAGAATTGTGAACTGTATCATGAGAGAGAGAGAGAGAGAGGAGAGGAAGAGAGAGAGTTGTGACAGATAGAGAGAAAAACGTTAGATGACATTTTCAATATTTTTGTGAGTTCCTAAAGAGAAAAATAATGTACTGTTTTAATTTTTAAGTAAATACAGGGAGAAAAAAGAAATTATTAGGAATTATGTATATTTTAAGAGAAAAAAAAAAGAAATCCTTATCTACACATCTATCGTGTTATGAAGTGTATCATGAGAGAGAGAGAGAGAGAGAGAAAGAGTTGTGAAGTGTATCATGAGAGAGAGAGAGGGGGGCAGGAAGAGAGAGAGAGATATTCATTTTTTCGAGTTACGAATCACGATATTATAAAATAAAACGTTTAGACAATATGATGTAAACTTTGATCCATGAAATACTCATGCCGCATTAGCAACCAAGTATCGCATGGATCAAACACAATAAAAACAATACAAGTAAAATCAAACAAATTTACGACATTTTTTTGACCGCATTAACGACCATATACCGTAATATGCAAACAAATTTACGACATTTTTTCGACCGCGTTAACGATCAAATGCCGCAATATGCAAAAAACAATATATGCACTAGCGAACGGACGACACCAACTTGCCGCGTTAATGACAAAATGCCGCCCGATTCTATGGGAATACGAATAGGATACGAACATACACTGGTCGCGTTACCGACCATATGTCCGCATTTGACAAAGGGAAGGGAAGGGAAGGGAAGGTGACATCGCCATAACGATACTATGCTTGCCGCGTTACCGACTCTAGTACCACTATGGTGTGCCATACTTACCATAGGACACAGACTAGCCGCGTTACCGACTAAGTGCCCCAGGGTAAGCACCATTCCGAAGAATGGCCTTACACACACACCCCTCGTGTGGCGGACCACCCACATCCTACCGCGCATTGCGACAATGGACAGCTGCCCGCACGAACACACACCCACACACACATCCCTCGTGTGGCGGACCACCCACATCTTGCCGCGCATTGCGACAATGGGCGGCTGCCCGCACGAACACACACCCACACCCACACACACACACACACAAACACAAGTCTCATTACCTGTGTATACTGTCAGCAATCCCGGGCCCATATATATAGAAAATTGTACCCCGACGGGCTAGATGACGACCCCGCCGGGACTCGCCGAGGTTTCCTTTTTCCCGACGGGACCGTCGGGTATTGCAAAACCCCGGCGAGATTTTATCCGGTTATCAGGGAGCTTCCCACCGGCTTTTTTGGGAATATGTTAACAAGTTAACATGTTAATAACATGTTAACACATGTTATTAACAAAAAAAAAATTTATGATCACGTGAATATAAAATCATTGTCTGTGACTAACCTTATCTTCTTTTATAGGCACGCAAGCATGTCATGAAGATTTGTCTCAAAAACTACAACAAATTGTCAGTGAAACCCTCTTGATTTTTGGTATGTGTGGATGCTTTTTTTGATCGATCGTCTCCATACATAACATATGGATGAACTAAACCCATGTGTATTGTTTCATATGGTAATAATGATCTTCTAACATTAACTAAGTTCTTGGCTCTCCAAATGCAAGCGTCTATGCAACAAGCCAAAGCATCGAGGGTCTTATTAGTGACATACCCACCCCATGAGTTACGGGCTTCAGATAACGGATTTGGGAATTCTCTTGCCCTTGTGAAGCCATTCTTTAAGGCTAGCTGCCATAAGAAGTTTCGTAGAAGGAAAGAAGAGGTTAGAGCCTTGTCTAAATTGTTGGAGCTATATATAGCTTGCCCAATCTAACCCTAGGTCTCACCTATATATACCTAACCTCGGTATACTTCTCACACACTTTTGGGAGCTATCTTTGGTGTATCGTGTCTCTCTTTCTCCTTCCTTCAACATGGTACCAGAGCCGCTCGTTCCCGTTGTGCGCGCAAAAAAATCTACGTACATAAAATATTTTGCACTCTTCAAAAACTTAAAACAATCATAACTGTTTCATATGATATCGGATTTCAATGATCTAAGAGTCATTTTGAGGGTTTTAAGGCGTTCTGAGATTGTTTGTCACATCAGATTCGTCAAATTTTGCACTACAACAGTTTTAATCACATAGAAGAATACTTTATCAATGGTGACCAATTGATGCATCGATTATCTCTTGCGTACACTTCATGGCTTCATGTATACAAATTGGATCTTCTCTTTGAGTTCTACGTGGATCTTCTCTTAAAGTTCTTGACTCCAGTTCTCCATCACATATTTCCAAGAATGTTTCTCTTTCCCTAATTATTTCTAATCATGTTCTAGTTTTGTTTTATATCACAGATTTGGATACATGTTTTTCTTTCCCTTATATTCATTATCTACTCTAAGAGTTCTATGTGGATATTCTCTTCAAGTTCTCGACTCTCGTTCTCCATCACATATTTTCAGGAATGTTTCTCTTTCCCTAATTATTTCTAATCATATTCAAGTTTTATTTCATATCACAGATTTGGATGCATGTTTTTCTTTCCCTTATATCCATTATCTACTCTAAGACTATTACTGAGGAGATATGAGTGGATGTGATGAGATATGGATGAGATGTGATGTGGTGTAAATGGATGTGGATGTGAATGTAAATGTGATGAGATATGAATGAGATGGGATGATATGTGAATGGGTGTGATGTGATGTAAATGGATGAGAATAAGATGTGAAGTGATAGATATGCATGTGAATGAATGAATGAATGAATCGATGGATGGATGTGGATAGATGTGCATGTGAATGAATGGATGGATGTGGATAGATGTGAATGTGAATGAATGGATGGATGTGGATGAATGGATGGATGTGAATGTGAATGAATGGATGGATGTGGATGAATGTGATGAGATGTGAATGGATTATTAGAATTTTGTGGTGTTCATGCTAGATCATTATGTGGAGGAGAGAGACTCACAAAATACAAGAAAATATCTTGCTTATTAAGTTGCTCAAAATACAACTAGGCTTCTTGCTCCATACAAAAAATGCCTTCTAGCTCCACCTTTAAATAGGTGAGCTAGTGGACCATAAGTCCATTCACACACACACCCTTCTCCTCCCCTTTTACAAAAGCTTAGACTCTTAATACTCCCCTCAATACCAACTATGAAAGAAAATTGGAATAGGTGGTATTGGACATAGGTTGCCTTTATAACATTAGGCGTACAAGGTTAGGAATATAGGTGTGGTTACATTGAGATTTAGAACAATTTCTGAGTCGAGTTAGAGGACTGATACAAAGTTAGCCCCTCTGACTCTTTGTTACGACATTTAGAAGTGATATGTCCCGTTTGTTTACATTTGTTACATTTTATTTTGTTGGGATATTTGATCCAACAATTATTTGCCAAATGACGTACCTTTTTGCAATGGACACATCTTACTTTGATCACTTGATGTGACAAAGCTTGTTCGATATTCGATGAAGTTGTTGCATTTGAAGATTCAGCTCCTTCCTTTGGCCTCTTTTATTCATCAAGACAAGATTGAATGACTCATTCAAGGGTGGGATTAGGTATGTTCTTTAGGGTGGTGACTAAGCTGGGGTACACTTTCTTGACTGCTTTTAGCAAAACAACCATGCATCATCTTCATCCATTCTCGCATTCACTGATGCAAGTTGAGCCATAAGGCCCTTCAAGTGAGAGATGAAGGCTCCAATGCCGTCTCCCTCTTTGAGTTCTAAGCTAAAAAATTCAATTTTAAGTGAGATCTTGGAATTCTTACCACGAGCTCCATAGAGCTTATCAAGCTCATCCCATTTCTCCTTTGCAATCGAAAGCTGGTCCACATGGTGAATGAGAGCCTCATCAAGATGAAGCATGATGATGGATTGTGCCCTCTCATCATCTTTAATATCTTCAGCCTTAGTTCAATCAATAACCTTAGTGCCGGAGATGAATGGCCAAAAACCTTTGGACATCATCTTGTACTTGACAAGGACTTGCCAAGCGTGGAAGCCCTCTCTTAAGAACTTCTTAATTTGGGTGTTATCCTTTGACATTGGGTATTGTGAAGGAGATTACTAGAGAGTAATGGGCTGATTTATGAAGAAGAAAAAACCAAAAAATTTTGATATTTTGGCTTAAGTAGAAAGAGAGGCTTATGAGAGTGCAACAAACCCTTAATCAAGCTAAGGATGTTGCATAAAAAGGAGATTAAGATGGTAAATTTTATGGTTTAGCACTTAGGGTTTGTGCCCAACCACTAATTTTGATGGAGATTAGCTTCATTAGTGTCAAAGAACACTTTGTTTGGTGATTAAGATCACCATTACAATTTCTTAAACAAGACAATGATCTTATTGGAGATCTATGACATATTTCGATAACAGATTCTTCTTTATCAGATCGTCCATATAAACAATCACTTATACAACAGGGAATTTTTCTCCGAAAAACATTTCTTTATTTATATAAAAGTTACAATATGTACATAGAGCAGCTTGGCTCCAAAATTCAAAATCTCCTCGAGAGTCACATAAGATGACAGTAGTGGGTCCTAGCCACGCCCTGATACAAACGTTCACTTACTGACAAGGGAGCTATTATTTTCTCCTTAGGAATAAAACAATTAAGGAGTCTATAGACTTGGCATGAAAGTCTAAAATTCCGAGGCGTCGAATGATATAGAATGACGCCACGCACCATTTCCAGCTTTAACAGAATCAAAGCCAATGAGAGGTTGTGCCACAACATTGCACGGCGATCGCACGAGGCATGGACATATTGCCCTACAAACCACTTATGCTGTAGTCTCTCCACTGGGTTAGGAAAATATAAATCCTCAAAATGGCGTGCGAGTCTTGCTTGGCTTGTTCGAGTTCAAGCGGAAGAAATGAGATGCTCGAAGGCGTGCGAGTCTTGCTCGGCTTGTTCGAGAAGGAAATGAGATGCTCGAAGGTGAACGCAGTCATGTCTTCAGACTAGGTGAGGTCGAGAATACCAGATAAATAAGGAACTTCCATCTATAAAAACAATTTCTTTGATTAAAAATTCTTCATTAAAGAAGCCTACGGAATGAAAATACATTATGAAAATGCTTTTTTTGAGTTTTTATTATCAATTTTTGATAAGAATTTATTTATCTTTATTAGCTTACAGCAAAGCTCTGATACCAGCTGTGAGATCCCTCGACCCCGTCCGTGCACCGGCTCCCAAGAGCTGACAGACGGAAGCAGCCCACTCATGCGCGGGGCAGGGTTTCTCACTCGGGGCCTCGCACACGAATGTCCACGCACAAGACTAGGCTGGTGGTCACTCCGAAAACTAAAACCATGAAAATTTCCCATGCTCGGAAAGCGGGGACGATTCCACCTTTTTGAATTTTTCTTAACGAGTTTTCTAACGAGATCAAAATCTAAACTATCCTTCACCTGAATAAACCAGATAGAAGGAAGCTATCACTGATATAATTTGATCATCTGAGTAATTTCAACGCTTTTTTCCTAATCAAGATCAGGAAGTTGATCCACTCAATTGAGAAATTTATCAGGGACTTAACTAGCTACTCGAATCCTAGCGTAATCCTAAGATTTTTCAGTTTGATTATTAAAACTCCACTGATTCCAGCGTAACCCCATCCGGCCCATGGGTTAGCCGCCACCCTACCACTAGAATCGGTAGATCCACACAAGTACTCACCCACCCATAATTGAAATGCCTTTCTTAACTTTAGCTTTAGAAAACAGATACGCACACACTCCTCTTTAAAACTTTAATTTATAAAACAATCCATTGACAAACAATTACTGGGTACAGATGTCACAACTCAAAATTTCCATTCAATCCTTGTTTCTCACAACACACTATCACTCTGGACTCTCCAATGAGACCATCCGGTCAACAATGAGATCCAATAAACAGATTACAATAAGTTTCTCATCATCATACATATATATATCTTCCTCGACATACGAATGGGTGTCCTAAGCACCCTGGCACCCTCTAGGCTCCTTCGCAGGTCACCTAGCGCTTCACTCATAGGCTGCTTCCTTGTCCCTCATCCACCGTACCGGAAGCTCACCATTTAAATCAAACCAAGGCTGGTCAAGACCTCAGCCTTGCTACGCAAGACGTCCTCCATTGAATCTCCGTCAGTTGTTGCAACTTTATCACTTAGATCTCTACAACCTCATTAACAAGATGGTCAAAGTGCTTCCCCAACATTCTTGACATAAAACAGTCATTTAAAAACAGGTTTCATAAATACCGTTTCTAATGAACTCTCATCTTTCCACATTGTTCCACATCATTTCTCGTTATTCCACATTCTTTTACATCAATTCACATTGCTTATTCCGAATCCAGTCATATGTATTCCCATCGTCCTTCATCCATTCTCATCTAATCACATCATATTACATCTCATTACATCTATCCACATCTATCCTCATCACATCATGTCACATCCATCCACATCACATCTCATCCATTCACATCTATCCAGGTCTACATCACATTACATCACATCCATCCACGTCACAACATATCCACATCACATCTCATGCATTCATATCACATCACATCCATCTACATTCGTTCAGATCCACATCACATCCACATATCATCACATCACGTTCACATCTATTTACATCATTTCACATCCATTCACATCTACCCAAATCCACACACATCACATCTCATCTATCCACATCATATCTCATCCATTCATATCTAACCAGATCCACATCACATCTCATCACATCATATTCACATCTCACCACATCCATTCAAATATCATCACATCACATTCACATCCATTCACATATCATCGCATCCATTCACATCTCATCACATCCACTCACATCTCATCACACCCATTCACATCTCATCACATCCACTCACATCTCATCACATCCATCACACCCATTCACATCCCACATTCATTCACATCTCGTCACATCCATCCTCTTCTTATCACATCTTGTTCACATCCATCCACATCACATCACATTCATTCCATACACATTACATCACATCCACATCTATCCACATCATAGCTCATTCATTCCATCCACATTACATCACATCCAGATCTCATGCATTCCATCCACATTACATCACATCCACAACTATCCATATCTCATCACATCCATTCACATCTCATCACATTCATCCACATCCATCCATTCATTCACATTCACATCTATCGACATCCATCCATTCATTCGCATGCACATCTATCACTTCACATCTCATTCTCATCCATTTATATCACATCACACCCATTCACATATCATCACATCTCATTCATATCTCATCACATTCACATTCACATCCACATCTCATCACATTCACATCCACATCCATTTACATCACATGCACATTCACATCCACATCCATTTACATCACTTCACATCTCATCCACATCTCATCACATCCACTCATATCTCCTCACATCACATTCACATCTTCTCACATCACATTCACATCTCCTCTTATCACCTTCACATCTCATCTAATCACATCCCATCACATTCATTTAATCACATCCCATCACATTCATTCAGATCCATATCACATCCTATCACATCACTTTTAGTACCGTTTTCTACTTTCGATACTGATAGGACTTTTCTAAGTTTCTGCCAATTGCTTGGCCTAGTGAAAGGTAGTTTTTCTCGATCCCATTGATTCTACGTAGTATCAGAGTGTTGTTGAAGGTTTAAAAAGGGAAAAAAAACCTTATCAGAATTGAATAGTAAAAACTCAAAAAAGAGCATTTATATATTGTATTTTCATTTCTTAAGCTTCATTAATGAGAACTAATTCTAAACTTCCATTTACTCATTGGATCCTCGATCTTCCCAAGGATTGCAGATTCCCTTTTCTAAATAAGAACTATCCAAGTTTTCTTGATGGATATTTTCACATTCTTTCTCAAATTTCTCAAGTAAGATATATTCAATATTCTTCTTTTTGAATAAAAGATTCATGGGATTTACAAAAATCAATTCTACCCATATTTTCCAATGAAAATAATAAAACTCAAAATTCCACTTTTGATAAACTCATAATTTGAATTATGCCAAAAATTCCTCGTTTAACATTTAATTATTTGGATCTCGAATATCATGGGAATTCCTCTTTTTGCATAAAAATAAATTTACCAAAAATTACTCTTTTCTCATAATCAATTAATTATGCATAATTACAAAAAATTTATTTCCCATTCTTTTTACATAGGATGTCTGGAATAAGGTGGAAAGTCCTCTTTTGTACTTAGATTTCTGGGTAGTGACTAACCTTAGACTAGTTAGGGTAGCTCATTTTCATTATGCCTTGATCTTTTGAGTTAGTGGCTAAACCCAAAGTAGTTGGGTTAGCTCACATTCTGATGTACTTATTTGATGTTATATCATTATGAGTTTTTCCATTATTATCATTACATTTTAGTTGATGTCCATGGTTTTTTTATTTTTTTTAACACTTTGGCTATCATATTGTTTGTTGAAAATCCCCATGCCATCGTACCCAAACATACTCCAATGGTGGGGACCAAACTTTGCAAGCATGTGGGGGGGCACCCCCACATGCTTGCAAAGTTTTGTAACCATCATAGCATGTTTGGGTTAGGAATTAGCGCCCAGTGCAGATTTTTCAAGTCTCGTGGTGCTTAAGAGGCCATGGAAAATCCAAGTCTTTCCCATACAATCGTACCCAAACATGCTCCGATGGGGACCAAACTTTGCAAGCATGTGGGGGGGGGGAAACCCCCACGTTTGGTCATTAGAAGAGCATGTTTGGGTGAGTAATTAGCGCCCGGTGTGGATTTTGCAAGTCTCTTGGTGCTTAAGAGGCCATGGAAAATCCGGGTCTTTCCCATTGTACCCAAACACGCTCTAATGGGGACCAAACTTTGCAAGCATGTGGGGGGGGCCACCCCCACATGCTTACAAAGTTTGGTCACCATCGAAGTATATTTGGGTTAGTAATTAGCGCCACTGCGGATTTTTCAAGTCTCTTGGTGCTTAAGAGGCCATGGAAAATTTGATTCTTCCCATACCATCGTACCCAAACATGCTTTGATGGGGACCAAACTTTGCAAGCATGTGGGGGGGGCTCACCCTCACATGCTTGCAAAGTTTGGTCATGATCAGAGCATTTTTGGGTTAGTAATTAGCGCCCAGTGTGGAGATTTTTAAAGTCTCTTGGTCCCATACCATCGTACCCAAACATGCTCCAATAGATCCATATAAAAGAGCCATCGACTCATTTGTTGAGGACCAGCAAGGCCAAGCAACCAGATCCATGCTCGACTTTAGAAAACAACTCTAACTCCTTGTTCTATTTTCTTCCCTGACACACATGTGGGTATCTTCGGCAACCCAGAGCCAGAGTTCCGTATGGTCAGCACCCTCTAGCCTCCTTCACAGGTCACCTAGTGCTTCACTCATAAGCCGCTTCCTTGGTCCTTCATCTACCGTATCAAAAGCTCACCATTTAAATCCAATCGAGGCTGGTCAAGACCTCGACCGACCTTACTATGCGAGACGTCCTCCATTGACTCTCCGTCAGTTGTGTTGCAACTTTATCACTTAGATCTCTACGACCTCATTCACAAGATGGTCAAAATGCTTCCCCAGCATTCTTGACATAAAACAGTTATTTAAAAACAGGTTTCATAAATACGGTTTCTAACGAATTCTCATCTTTCCACATTGTTCCACATCGTTTCTCGTTATTCCACATTCTTCTACATCAATTCACATTGCTTATTCCACATCCAGTCATATGTATTCCTATCGTCCTTCATCCATTCTCATCCAATCACATCATATTACATCTCACATCTATCCTCATCACACCATGTCACATCTATCCTCATCATATCACATCTATCCAATCACATCATATCACATCTATCCTCATCACACCATGTCACATCCATCCACATCACATCACATCCATTCACATCTATCTAGGTCCACATCACATTACATCACATGTGTCCATGTCACAACATATCCACATCACATCTCATCCATTCATATCACATCACATCTATCTACATTCATTTAGATCTACATCACATCCACGTATCATCACGTCATGTTCACATCTATCTACATCACTTCACATTCATTCACATCTACCCAGATCCACATCACATCACATCTCATCTATCCACATCATATCTAACCAGATCCATATCACGTCTCATCACATCATATTCACATCTCACCACATCCATTCAGATATCATCACATCACATTCACATCCATTCACATCTCACCGCATCCATTCACATCTCATCACATCCCACTCACATCTCATCACACCCATTCACATCTCATCACATCCACTCACATCTCATCACCTCCACTCACCTCCATCACACCCATTCACATCTCATCTCATCCATCCTCTTCTTATCACATCTTATTCACATCCATCCACATCACATCACATTCATTCCATCCACATTACATCACATTCACATCTATCCACATCACGTCTCATTCATTCCATCCACATTACATCACATCCACATCTATCCACATCACATCTCATTCACTCCATCCACAGTACATCACATCCACATCTCATCACATCCATTCATATTCACATCCACATCTCATCACATCCATTCACATTCACATCTATCCACATCCATCCATTGATTCACATGCACATCTATCTATATCCATCCATTCATTCACATGCACATCTATCCACATCTATCCATTCATTCACATTCACATCTATCCACATCCATCCATTCATTCACATGCACATCTATCACTTCACATCTCATTCTCATCCATTTACATCACATCACACCCATTCACATATCATCACATCTCATTCATATCTCATCACATTCACATCCACATCCATTTACATCACATCATATCTCATCCACATCCATTTACATCACATCATATCTCATCCACATATCATTACATCCACTCATATCTCCTCACATCACATTCACATCTCCTCTTATCACATTCACATCTCATCTAATCACATCGCATCCATTTACATCCCATCACATTCATTTACATTCATTCAGATCCACATCATATCTTATCACATCACTTTTAGTACCATTTTCTACTTTCGATATACACTCCGACTTTTCTAAGTTTCTGCCAATTGCTTGGCCTAGTTAAAGATACTTTTTCTCGATCCCATTGAATCTACGTATCAGAGTGTTGTTGAAGGTTTAAAAAGAGAAAATAAACCTTATCAGAATTGAATAGAAAAAACTCAGAAAGAGCACTTATATATTGTATTTTCATTCCTTAAGCTTCATTAATGAGAACTAACTCATTGGATCCTCGATCCTCCCATGGATTCCAGATTTCCTTTTCTGAATAAGAATTATCCAAGTTTTCTCGATGGATATTTTCACATTCTTTCTCAAATTTCTCAAGTAAGATATATTCAATATTCTTCTTTTTAAATAAAAGATTCATGGGATTTACAAAAATCAATTCTACCCATATTTCCCAATAAAAATAATAATACTCAAAATTTCACTTTTGATAAATACTCATAATTTGAATTATGTCAAAAATTCCTCGTTTAACATTTAATTATTTGGATCTCGAATATCATGGAAATTCCTCTTTTTGCATAAAAAATAAATTTACCAAAAATTACTCTTTTCTCATAATCAATTAATTATGCATAATTATAAATTTTGTTTTCCGCATGAATATGATGAAAATCATTCTTTTTGCATAGGATGTCTAAAATATGGTAGGAAGTCCTCTTTTAGCATTATGTATAAAAATACGATATGTATTAAAATTTGCCATAGCTTTGCTGCTATTACTGATAATTTCCAATTTTTTCTAAAAGAATAAAAGCTTGTAATGAAAATATGATAGTAGTTCCTCTTTTATGCTTAAAATCAAACTATGAATTTAAATCATAATTATAAACATAACTATGACTATCCCACTAGATTAAGCTAATTTCAACATTCCTCTTTCTCCAAATTATCAGGATAATCCATTTCTCATTTAGAATGAATAAAAGTAATCTTTATTTACTTATAAACAATCTAAAAAGGATAATCCATTTCACATTTAGAATGAATAAAAGTAATCTTTATTTACTTATAAACAATCTAAAAAAGGATAAACCACTATTTTCACTAATCCATAATCATGAAAATATCAATTCTTATCCTCTAGCTTATCGAGCCTAGAGTTTAGATTTGAATTAAGAGATTACCATTGAGAAGCATCCTTTTCCAAGAGATTTAGCCATAAAAATGTTTACTCTTTTGGAGAGAGAAAGAGAGATTTACTTAAAAAAAGTATTACAATTAAGCATAAAGATTAACTTAATGCTAATCAAACATTAAGAATCTTAGGGAAAGCTTGATTTGCATAAAAGCTAGCATTTTGAAAGCTTCTCAAGCTTGAGAGGGGTTGCGAAGAAGAAAGTTATTGAGATAATTTGAAAAAACTATATAAATTAATTTTACCTCCAAGTTTGGCTTGATTCTCTTATAGCAGTGAAGCCCCCAACCAATCAATTGGTCCACAAAGAGGAGAAGAACAACTTCAAGAGTTGTTGGAGAGAGAGAGAAGCTCCAAGCTCCCAAGAGAGAGGAAAAATTAGGGGATAATAGAAAATATGATTATTTTAATATAATACTGGCATGGGATATCTCCAATATGAAAATACAAAGGAATGAGGGTCTATTTATAGGTGAGGGAGGCCACTAACCAAGTCCAACTGGGTTCTAGAATTTTCTAGGTTCAGTTTGACTCAATTTGGACATGATTTAGACTAGTTTGGCTCCCTTTTTGATTTAGTTAGATCCAGGAGAGAGGAGAGATAAAAATATCACATTGTTTTGAATTAAAAAACCCTTCCACACATGTGAAAAAGGCACCTACCTCAAAGGTCCCCCTTTCCTTACCAGGGTGTTAAAAATGCATCATTTCTCCAAAATATCTCATTGTTTCAGTAATATCTCTTAATTTTTAACTAATAAACCTTATACTCAATCAACTCTTCATCTTAGGTGAGCATTTACTCATTTTTGGGTATTTTCTTTTATTCTTTGGATTTATCTCAACCCAACACTTGGATTAATCCAATTGTCCCATTGGAACCTTAATTGGACCATAATCCAAACTTTTTTGAAAATGTAGACCCTTAGGCTAAGGTCCCTTATACCATTTTCAATTAATTCCTAATGCACATTGGAAAGTTCATTTTGAACTTATGTTTCAGGGGAATCCATTTTAGACACTAGGAGATTTTTTAGATCCAAAGATATCTCAATTTTGAATTATCTCTCTCTAGACATTTTCTCTCTCTAGGTCAAAACAGGGTAAAACAAGATCTTTCTTCCATTTTAGAGAGGGGAATGATTATAAAATTAGAAGAGGAGGTTCTCACACCTTACACCTCAAAAGCTGAAGGGAGGAGTCTTACATCCTACCCCACTTAAAAAACGTGAGATGTTCTCATCTCGCAGCTGGAGGATAATCTCTTTCAACTTAAGATCCAATTGATTATGGGGTTCCTTATAGTCTTGTCAACCCTCACAGAATTCTAGGATAAAGATCCCTTCTACAAGAAGAACATACAGAACATCCAGATGGACTCTTCATTGAAGATTAGCAAGATCAACCAACAGATCCATATAAAAGAGCCATGGACTCATCTGTTGAGGACCAGCAAGGCTAATAAACCAGATCCATGCCCGAGTTCAGAAAACAACTCTAATTCCTTGTCCATTTTCTTCCTCGACACACGTGTGGGTATCTTCGGTGACCTAGAGCCCGAGCACCGTATGGTCCGCACCCTCTAGGCTCCTTCTTCGCAGGTCACCTAGCGCTTCACTCTCAGGCCGCTTCCTTGTCCCTCATCCACAGTACCGGAAGCTCACTATTTAAATCGAGCCGAGGCTGGTCAAGACCTCGGCCTTGCTATGCAAGATGTCCTCCATTGAATCTCTATTTAGTTGTTGCAACTTTATCACTTAGATCTCTACAAACTCATTCACAAGATGGTCAAAATGCTTCCCCAGCATTCTTGAATCTCTATTTAGTTGTTGCAACTTTATCACTTAGATCTCTACAAACTCATTCACAAGATGGTCAAAATGCTTCCCCAGCATTCTTGACATAAAACAGTCATTTAAAAACAGGTTTCATAAATACCGTTTCTTAATGAACTCTCATCTTTCCACATTGTTCCACATCATTTCTCGTTATTCCACATTCTTCTACATCAATTCACATTGCTTATTCCAAATCCAGTCATATGTATTCCCATCATCCTTCATCCATTCTCATCCAATCACATCATATTACGTCTCATCACATCTATCCACATCTATCCTCATCACATCATGTCACATCCATCCACATTACATCTCATCCATTCACATCTATCTAGGTCTACATCACATCTATCCACATCACAACATATCCACATCTCATCTCATGCATTCATATCACATCACATCCATCTACATTCATTCAGATCCACATCACATCATGTCACATCCATCCACATCACATCTCATCCATTCACATCTATCCAGGTCTACATCACATCTATCCACATCACAACATATCCACATCACATCTCATGCATTCATATCACATCACATCCATCTACATTCATTCAGATCCACATCACATCCACATATCATCACATCACGTTCACATCTATTTACATCACCTTACATCCATTCACATCTACCCAAATCCACATCACATCACACATCTCATCTATCCACATCATATCTCCTATCTAATCAGATCCACATCACATCTCATCATATCTCATCCAGTCATATTCACATAACATCCATTCAGATATCATCACATCACATTCACATATTATCGCATTCATTCACATCTCATCACATCCACTCACATATCATCACACCCATTCACATCTCATCACATCCACTCACATCTCATCACATCCACTCACGTCCATCACACCCATTCATATCCCACTTTTATTCACATCTCATCACATCCATCCTCTTCTTATCACATCTCGTTCCACATCCATCCACATCACATCACATTCATTCCATCCACATCTATCCACATCACATCTCATTCAATCCATCCACATTACATCTATCCACATCACATCTCATTCATTCCATCCACATTATATCACATCCACAACTATCCTTATCTCATCACATCCATATTAAGAGACTAAGGTTTTGTAAAAGGGGAGGAGAAGGGTGTGTGTGTGAATGGACTTATGGTCCACTAGCTCACCTATTTAAAGGTGGAGCTAGAAGGCATTTTTTGTATGGAGCAAGAAGCCTAGTTGTATTTTGAGCAACTTAATAAGCAAGATATTTTCTTGTATTTTGTGAGTCTCTCTCCTCCACATAATGATCTAGCATGAGCAACACCACGAAATTTTAACATGGTATCTAGAGCCTTGGTTACTTAGGTCACTTTTGTGATGTAGAATAGGTCAACACTATTATTTTTTTCTTTGTGGAGCTGAAAATCAGCGCGTGTATAATCACGGCCAGAGACATGCGTGTAAAAGCGCGTGTATAGGACTGTTCAGACGCGCTAATACACGGGCGTATACACGCATTTTGTCAGTTCAACTGCGCTTAGACGCGTTGATAGAAGTGTCTATACACGCATTTAGTCAGTTTAGCTGCACTTATACACGCGTATTTCATAGATTTGACGCGTCTATACATGCATTTTTTACAGATTATCCGCTTATATACACGCAATTTTTGCAGAGTTGACACGTTTATACATGCGAACAGAGAGCAAAAAAAAAATCCAGAGAGTGCTATTTGGTACCTGAATGCTGTTCCAGCATTCCAGCACCCAATAACACTCTCATGATTTTTTTGGGTGCATTAGACCATCCACGAGGAAGATTAAGACAAGAACGACATGAATGCATACATTGTCAATACACGATTCAAGACAGACATGAATGCAATACTATCGATTCACGATTCAATATTACTATCAAAATTTTATGTATACACATATATACAAGGGAGTCCATATGTCGAAGTAGCCCATGGCTTCAGTTATAAAAATATATATACAACCACATCCTCAATATGGAATGTGATACTATAAGTCTGAGTACTACTCAGACCCAGATATGGAAGCATATTGAAGATGAGTGGCCCAGCTTTAAAACAGAGCCCAGAAACTTGAGACTTGGCCTAGGTATGGATGGAGTGAATCCATTTGGTTTCAAAAGCACCGCATACAGCATGTGGCCAGTTGTGTTGGTGAATTACAACCTTCCACCATCAATGGCGATCAAGAAGGGACATCTTATGTTATCCCTTCTAATTCCAGGGAAACATAAAGTCAAGCATATGGATGTTTATCTCGAACCGTTGATTGATGAGTTGGAGGAACTATGGAGAGGTGTTGCGGTGGTGGACATTAGTAGGCCTCCCTCCTCTCGACACTTCGACTTAAAAGCAGTGTTGATGTGGACAATGCATGACTTTCCAAGATACATCGATTGTTCTGGTAAGAATTCTAATTACCTCTCTACTCTAATACTATTGGCTATATTAATTATAAATATTGACTTTATTGTTCTAACTTTTATTTATATTTTAACAGGTTTGAAAACATCGGGTAAACATGCATGTCCTGTTTGTGGCCCTTCGTTAGTACATGAGTATGCTGACGGTTTGTGTAAGACCATATTCGATAATCATCATCGATTTCTCCCCTCAAATCATCCTAAATATGTTGCTAGTAAGAGTAACATTCCTCCACAAACACTTTGTGCAAAAGATTGGAAGCGTATTTGGGAGTCTACAAATATTCTTCCTCCAGATGGCATGAACAGGTATAGTAATGTTTTTCAATCTTGTTTTGTGTAGTCTCTAATTGGATTAAAGGTCACATAGAGCAATCCCTTGTGTAGGTACTCCATTTTTTTCGGCTACCATATTGGACCCATCTTAAGATCAACCATCTTCTTGATCCCATGCACATCTTCGAGAATGTGGGATCTGGTATTTGGGAACATGTTATTGGTAAACGAGACAATGTTAGCGTACGGGAGGACTTGCGGGTCGCAGGACGTATGCATCAAGCTTGCCACGAGAGGAGGGTGGGCACGTTCGTCTTCCGCCTTCACCATGGATTATATCAAAGAAAGAGGAGAAGCAAGTAAAGCAGGCCATCACCACTTTGCGTACTCCCACTGGATGCATGAGATCATTGAAGGGAGCCTTTACAACCACTAAGAAAAGAGGCGTTGAGCAACTATATGGGTTGAAGTCCCACGATTGGCACAAGATGCTCCAAGTAAGTGTTTTCCAAGTCTTGTACATTGAAATTAAATTTTGTAATGCCGTAAAGCATACATACATGTGCTCTTATGTGCGCAGTTCATACTACCTACTAGCATCGACCATTGTGCAAATAAGAGTTTGAAAAAATGTATTTATAAGATGGGCGAGCTTGTGAGGTATGTAAAACCCATGTCAGATCACCCTTCATTATACCTTGCAAAATGAACGTGCATGAGGTATAACGTACTATTTATTTATTTTTTAAATATGTTAGTTCCAAAGCAATTGATCCAGCCACGTTGGATGATGCGTGTGTTATGGCAGTGGAGGTGGTTTGTTTGGTAGAGGAGACTTTTCCACGAACCATTCTCACAAGTCAACTACATCTCATTGTGCATTTACTGGACGAAACTGCTTTATGTGGCACTGTGCATGCACGTTGGATGTTCTTCCTAGAGCGCTTTATGAAGACCTTAAAAGACTTTGTGAGGCAAAGTGCAAGGCCTGAAGGAAGCATGGCCGAGGGTTGGTTGATACAAGAGTCTCTTGTATATATTTCAGAATTTCTTGCTCAGGTAGACAGCTCTTTGCCACGACTATGGAGCAATGAAGAGGACTTGAGGATGACCTCTATTGTGCCTCAAGGAAAAGGACAGAGTAAAGTAATTGACAGAACATTGATTGATGATCTCAATTTCACTTGCATCCTTAATAGTGATGTGATGAGCAGATGGGTTACAAGATATGAGGATGCAAAGACAAAAGGCAAGCAGAAAGAGCTCTCTTTCGGAGGCAACATGGCTCTCGTAAGGCGTACCCTAAGCATCTAGCAACACTTCCGAATGATATCCATGTTGTTTGGTTGCATGAGGAAATGGAGAGAGCAGAGAGCGACGAGGGGCTGCATATCACGACGGAACAATGGGAGTATGCACAAGGATGCATGTTAAAGGTACATAGAACTAATGTTTTGCATTAGTTGTAAGTGATTTGCTTTTAATATTTATTCACATTACTTACACAAATATTGCTTCTATTTTGGTCCAGTGCACTATGTTCAATGCTATATGGTGTGAAGGCAAGCATTTTCGAACACAAAGAATTGATGAAAAGAGGAATACACAAGATTGTGGTGTCATTAGTAGCTTTGAGGGAGTGTGGCACAATCCAAGACATATTTAGGCTTGACTATCGTCGATTCTTTGTGTATGTTTTGGATGTCAAATGGCAAATGAACGTGGTGGAAAAAGGGCCTAATGCAACGATAAAACGCCATGCAAGTGGGTATGTAACTATTGACTCTACAAAGTTTTGGCAAACAAAGAAAGATAGGCTCGTATTGCCACAACAATGTGAGCAGGTATGCATTTTTTTACTAATGTGTTTCATGTACATATATATCTAAGCTCATGTACCCCTTGACTTTTGATATGCTAATTAATTATTGCAGTATGTGTATTTGAGTAGGTTATCTATCTACCAATGGTGCATGACATTAAATGGTGGTACGTCATCCCTATTGCACCACGTTCCAAAGTGATGTATAATACATTCACTGATATGGAGTATATGGAGGATGTAACAAGCCGCAATGAAGATGATGTCGAACATGCCAATGAAGATGTTGTGATCGATGATCAAGAAATAAGAGATGATCATGATAATGAGGATGAGCATGCCATTTCTCATGATCATGAGAATGACCCTACCATTGAGGATGATGGTGATGTTGATGAGGATGATCAGGACATCGATACCATTATCAATGGACAGAATATCGATAGTGGAATAAATTTAATCGTAGCCTTATAAATTGATCAAATGGATATTGATGTTGATCGTTTGGCAAGGATGGATCTTATTGAAGATGAGATCGAACCCTAACCAATCCATCATTGTATCGTTCTAAATTGATGACATTTCTATTGTATGTGTTGTCTTTTAATTATCATCTCATGATTTATTTTTGAATATATTTCATTGTTGTAAATGCATGTAGTGGGATTGTGTAATGATATATACTGTAATGTACTATGAGATGGTTTAAAGAAAATAGTTTTTAATTTTGTAAATGAATTTAGTTTTTCTTAATAAAGCGTGTATTGATGCGTGTATTAATGCGTGTATAATTGCGTGTATATACACATGCTTATACACGCGTTGGTAGATGCCAATATACATGTGAATTTAAATGCCAATATACACGCGCCCGATACTATTGAAATACATGCGCGACCATACACGCGCCCGTAATTTATCGCGTGTATGAAACACGTGTATGGCAGCATTGTCTTGTAGTGTTGCTTGCCCAACCTAACCCTAGGTCTCACCTGTATATACCTAACCTTAGTGTACTTTTCACATACTTTTGGGAGCTATCTTTGGTGTATCGTGTCTCTCTTTCTCCTTCCTTCAACACAAATTCCCAAAGGGGGCAAAGAAAAAGAGGGTCTCGATGCAAGCGAAGCTTGACCATGCTTGTGACAATGAGAACTCTGAATGAAGAAGTGACATGATCTCTTTCATGAGAAAATTATCTCTTTCATGAGATAATGTTTGAATTATGACTTTGCAACTAGAAAATCCCAAATCTCTTCTTTGTGCATGCATGTATGTTGTCTCAACCACTTTAACAGCTTTTTATATTCTTAAAGAGAACCTGTAAATTTTCCAATGACATAACTTTCAATTAAAAATCGTTACTTTCTTTTTTATATTAATTGGTCATACATGAGTAATATCGTCATTTTTCCAGAACTTCATTGTAAGAAAATATGTCAGATTTACTTCAATCAAACCTGAGGCATTTTTTCATTTTGTGACTAAATTCCCTTAAGATACCTAAAAAAGATCAAAAGATTGCATAGGATCGAGTGCTTTGCAAGCTTATAAAGAAATTCTTAACAGAATAAGAACTCTATCATCCTGAAAAATTTCCAAAATTGTCAACTTAAATTCCAAAATACAGATTTAGTGAGCTCATCAATCCATGCTCAGGTGAGGATGTCGCAAGATATTTGGATGAAGGAGAGAAGGATGCCAACAAAGGCAAAGGCCTTAGTAAGAGGATTTTTTACAGATGGCAGTGCCAAAGTTCTCTGGCAGGGCTTCGCAAGTCGCACAGAGCTTCTCTTGCAGAGCTTCGCTAGTCCCATAGACACACTGGTTGGGCTCGGGAAGCAGATGTTAGTTGCCAAGCGGCGGAAGCTGAAAATGTCTGCCTTGGTGGTGAAGCGGTGCTTGTGTCGGAGCACATTCTGGAGCCTTGTAGAAGTTGGTGTCGAGCTGATACCCATAGATTTCAATACCTACTCTGCCGTAGATGCCGTAGTAAAATACCCGGGCTTGGCCCCACTGGTCGAAGACGTGGACTGCACCCCTCTCTGACGTGGACTACGCGACGGGGAGGGGTGCATGACATCTATCCTGAGTTGATCTTCAAAACGGAGTGCCGTATTATTATTTCTTTTTATAAAATACTCTAAATAAATTATTAAAAAAAAGGATTTCGGTAAGAAAAAGGATCAGGTTGACGACTTTGAAGACAACGTAGGTAGCGGAATCTACGGCACCACCTTCTACTTCCTCGTATTCTCGATCTGCTTCCGCTTGGCAGCTTCTATTGCAGATCTACAAACATGCTGATACACAGCAGCTCTAGCAAGTCATTACTCCTGCAGGCGAAACAGAGAAACATCGGCAAGGTCTAAGCATCACACGAGATGAGCTTCGTGACTACTGGCTGGAGCTCACAGATCAAAGCTTCGATAACCGGCTAAAACTCTTCTTTGAAATGTAAGCAATTTTTTCACAAAGCTTTACACAAGGTGAGGATGCCATGCTAATAAGACCTTGTCTTTTTGCCTTATTCCACCTTGATAATATATATTGAAAAACAATTAATAAGTTTATATTGGTTCGATCCGCAGCTTATATGTGACTTCTATAGTAGCCATGCTTGCATTGTTCATATCCTTTATTTTCTATGAGTATAAGTTGTTTTAAGTATCCATGCTTGCATAGTTCATATCCTTTATTTTCTATGAGTATAAGTTGTTTTAAGTATCCATGCTTGCATAGTAACATTTTTGGTATCTTTATTAGATTATTATATAGTTGTGTAAGCTTTTCAAAGTTACATTGAGTTTAATTTGCTCACATGGATACTTGCAATTTTGTGGTTGTTACAGGGTAGTGTAGTAGCTTTCCTTGTGTGGGTTTTGGTGAATCCGAACATCTTACCTGCTGCTATGAGTCTAGTTTTGCTTTTCATCAAGAGTCAACCTCTGACATCACAAGCTCACAAGCTCAATGTTCAAACACCTCCACCTGGTTCGTTTCACCTGGTTTGTTTGATGCAACAAATCTTGTGTGGGAATCTTCTCTGAATCTTCAATCAAAGTTTGACATCCAACAAATAGCATACATTCCTTAGGATTGCATGGCTGACTTCAAGCACACGGTGTCAAACAGGCTGGATGTCCCCACAAATTTCCGAATACATTCGAGAAGAAAAGCAATCAGGCAGGCTCCTTAAAATTTTCGACCAAAGATAGTTACTTATTATCATCGATCGGGTAAGTTTCAAATTAAAAAAGAAGAATTCGGTAAGAAAAAGGATCAGGTTGACGTCTCCTCCCGGTCTCGATCTCCTGATTGGATGTGCTCTTGTCCTCGGCTATGGGAGGCGGCATTGCAATGCTCGTTGCACTATATTGCGGAGCTAAGCACGAGCTATTGTTTCTTGCCTCAAATAGATAGGCCAATTTTGCCTCCACTCACTGATTGCTTCGAAAAGTATCTCTTGCGCTTTATTCACATCATCTTGAGTGTACCCACCACACACTAGTGTGCTACGAAAAAGATTTGCCACAAACAGCGTCTTGCCAAGTGCAGTGTGGTAAACATCTTGATTGTTCTTGTGTGTGACCAATAATAGCATGTCATTGACTATCTTTTTCAATGTTCCCAGTCTAGCCATTGAATATAAACTTGTGCAAATTAATTACTTTGATTTAGCATTGATGGATTTTCCTACATAACTATGACCAATAAGTTGCAATACTCTTACAACTTATTGCTCACACTCTGATCTCTCTCTCTCTCTCTCACACACACACACACATTCAAATAAGTGTCCATGAAGATCTACTCCAGTGCTAATATGAGCCCTGATTCTTAAATTGGCTATGCTCTATGGAGGAGTGATGGTCTAAATGAAATGATGGGTTTTTCTTATATGCATCAAGCTTGAATCGTAGTATTTCTTCCTATCTCTTTCTTGATGTTTTCTTGTGGGTTGTGGGTTGTGAGTTGTCCAGTAGGTAGTTCTAAGGGATGTGTGGAGTACTTAGTGTTTTGGATCCAGGAGGGGATCTTGATGTGAGAGAAAGTAGGGAACAAGTTTTTCAAAGTGGAATCCTTGTAACAAGTTTTTTAGCTGGTGGGAGTATGGAAGGCAATAGATTGGGACTATCAGTGTAGCTTTGTTCCAACAATCGAAAATAGTCCAAGTGCCTTGTTGTCCCAGCCCTATTTTATCAACGCTAGAAGAGAACTTATATACAAGGTTTTATGTGGAGTATGTCCATATGTTGTACTTGACGCATACCAAGTCTCAAAATATTTTGACATCAGGAGGCAGGCATTTATAAGTGTGAAAAGTACTAATCTCATAGCTATTACAGTCAAGATTGCATAAGGACCCGAGGGACTTACTAGCCGTCAGGGACCTTCTCTTTTGAAGTTGGGCATGAAACTTGATATGTGGGTCTTATACAAGTCACAAAACAAATATGCAGAGTTTCATCCTTTTCTGGTCTACTGAGGAGGTGTAGCATAAGGGTTAGTGTCTAGTCCAAAGCATCTCCAACTGCTAGCTTACAGCCATCACAAAGGGCTGATGGAAGTCTTGCTGAAGGAAATTTGAGTTGAAGCTTGGTGTGCAAGTAGACCAGAGGTAGAGGATTTCTCCCATCAAGTTTGGTAGTGTTTGGATAAGTGGAATTTGTTCTAGATTGACATGCTCCAGTTGGGGTCGACATGATGGTAGATGCCTAATCCCTCCTCAAACACATAGTTCTGATGATGACCCGGTGTCCAGGTACACTACTTTCACATTGTCCTTGTGCTCATCTAAAGCCTTGACTAATGGTGATGCTAAAAATCAATCTTCTAGCTCCACCATATTAATCTCAAAGCTGGGAATCTTTGCTTGATTCTGTAGTTCAGTAGAGAAGCTCAATCGGTTGAGAATAATAGCCCAAAAGCTCTGATCAACCTTGTACCTTCACATCTCTCCTGCCCAAGACTCAAAGATTTTCCTAGCCCAAAATAGAATCTAAAGGCCACTGCAAGGCACAATTAAACCAGCAGACAAGCCTCGCCTATTCCTCCACAACTCGAGACATCTCCATAGACCTCTTCTCAACCTTGTACAGAGAGAAATACCTACTATTATCTAGCTTGTAGAGAGAGAACCCCAGATGCCCAGTCCCAAGCAAGAAATTCACCACTCTCTAGCCTTCTATACCTATTTTCCAGACCTGTATGTCTTTATCTAATCCTCTCTACCTGTTGTCCAACCCTATGCACCTATAGTCTAGCCATAAATAGAAAAAATAGTGGTTGTAGAGAGAGAAAAAGCTCATCCAGCTCTGGAGAAATAAAGACAACAACCCGACAAGCTCTATAGAGAGACATAGATAACAACTCGACAAGCTTGAATCTAAGTGTTTCTTCTGATCTCTTTCTTGGTGTTCTCTTGTGGGCTATGGGTTGTAGGCTATCGAGCAACTAGTTCTAAGGGCTATGTGAACTGGTGTTTTGGAGCCAAGAGAGGAGCCTGAGGTGAGATATGTTAGGGAAGAAGGTTTACCAAGTGAAAACCTTGCAAGTACAAGTTTTATAGCTAGCGAGAGTGTGGAAGGTAGGAGATTAGGACTAGCATTGTTGTTTTGTTTCAAATATCCAAACTAGTCAAAGTACCATGTTCAAACCTTGTTTTCTCCATGCTCGAAGAGAACTACGGTATAAGGTTTTTTGTACAGAATTTCCATATGTTTTTATTTAATTATACAAAATGTCATGAGGTTTTGACACCCAGAGGCAACTGTTTGTAGGTGTGAAAAGTACCTATTTGATAGCTAGTGCAGTCAAAACTACAATAGGACCCGAGGGACTTACAGGCTGTTGGAGGCCTTCTCCTTTGAATTTGGGCATGAAACTTGATATGTGGGTCTTATACAAGTCAAGAAACAAATTTGCAAAGTTTCATTCTTTTTGGGTCTACAAAGGAGGTGCAGTAGAAGGGTTAGTTTCTGGTCCAAAGCATCTCCAACCGCCGCTAGCTTGCTGCCATCTTAGAGTGTTAATGGAGGGCTTACTAAAGGAGATTTGAGTTGGAACTTGGTGTGTAAGTGGAATAGAGGTAGAGGATTTCTCCCATCAATTTTCTTATGAATTCTCTTAGACGGCTTTCGATTGCGATGTCTTTCTAATTTTGGGCCAATTGTAGCTTACTTTATGCATATGCAAGTGAGTCCGTACATGCGTGGGAATATTTATTGCATCGTCTTTATGTTATGAGTTTTGTATGGAAATCTGTAATTAATTTATTAATATATTATCATAGTTAATGTAAGTGCAGGTCATTAGACTGGATAATGGAGGAGAGATGGAGGAGAGATGGTGGTGTCCAAGAATATTTTGACATTATCGATTTTGAGTGTTGATGGGAGGTTGCAAAATCACGGTGCCCAGTTTTGTCGACTTAAGCATCCTGTAAATAGTAAAAAATAGGCATTTGTTTACCTTTAGTGGCTAATCTCTCCTATAGCTAATTTCCTTTCAAGTTATTTTGTTGGAACATCACATGCAAAGTTTGGAATATAGTTGCATAATCTGATTAAACATTAGATAATATACACAGCTATATGGTTTTAGATTTATGTTGTTTTTTAAAGAAGATTAGCTTGCACATCTAACAAAGCAAGCTATTTGTCAAGAAGTTGAAATATTTATAAAACGACACTATTTTGAGCTCAAGAAGTTATCTTAAGAAATATATTTAAGTATAACAAGAGGAATCATGGGCTCATTCTTGTGTGGAGGAAAACTAGACCAAATATCATGTCATGTGCAATTGATTATTCTATTTTATACCTAGTATTTAATAATTTTACAATCAATTCATTGGATCCATGTCAACCTCTCACAATAGTGGTATCAAAGCCAAAAGTGATTGCCAAAAGCACCATAAAAAGACACAACCTTAAGGGTGCACTCTTTGTAACTCCAAAGATTTCCCAAAGCCAATGTTCTTATTTTTCAGATGAAAAGCCTTGAAAAAACTACTTAACATTGAATAAAAAAAGGATTTGCATTGTTGACAAGGCCGTGGGAGATGAACTCAAACATTTTTTTCATCTTCAAATTGGGTTGTATTCTCTTTCACAAGTCCTTGCTCAAGAAAGAGCCCATTAATGGTACACCCCTGTAAGATTCGTCCCTCCCCCAGGTTTTGAGGTGTACAGGTGTAAGAACCTCCCCTTCTAATATTGTAATTATTCCCCCCTCTAAAAAAAAGAAAGATTCTGTTTTATCCTGTTTTGACCTAGAGAGAGAAAATGTCTGGAGGGAGGTAGTCCAAAATTGAGATATTTTTGGATATAAAAATCCTCCTGGTGTCTGAAATGGTTTTCCCTGAAACAGAAATTCAAAAAGAAATTTCAATATGCAATTGGAATTAATTCGAAATGGGTATAAAGGACCTTACCCTAAGGGTCTAGATTTTCAGAAATTTTTAGATTATGGTCCAATTAAGGTTCCTATATGGGCTAATAGGATCAATCCATGTGTGGGGAGGAGATAAATCTAATTTATAAAAGAAAAATACCCAAAAATGAGTAAATGCCCACATAAGATGAAGAGTTGACTGAGTACAAGGTTTATTAGTAAAAAACTATGAGTATTACTAAAAAAAAGATATATTTTGGGTATAATGATTCATTTTTGACACATGTGCAAGGAAAATGGGGCCCTTCAAGGAGGCGCCTATTTCACATGTGTGGTGGAGTTTTAAACTCAAAAATATTGTGATATTTTTATCTCTCCTCTCTCTTGGATCAAACCAAATCAAAATAGAACAAAACAGGTCCAAATCTTGTTCAAATTCAACCAAATTGAACCTGGAAAATTCTAGAAATTAGTTGGACTTGGTTAGAGGCATCCCTCTCCTATAAATAGATCCTTAGCCCTTTGTAAAGAAATATGAGAACTATACTATGCTAGTATTATGTTGAAATAATGATATTTTCTATTATCCTCTAAAAACCTCTACAAAATTAAAGAGATTGGAGCTTCTCTCTCTCTTCAATCTTCCTTGGTGACTCCTACAACATACCAAACCAATTGATTGGTTGGGAGCCTCTACTGTGATCAAAGAATCAAGTAAATTAGAAGGTAAAGTGTGGATTATTATTTTTTTCTTATTAGAACTCCAAATGCTTCTCTTCTCAACCCCTCTCAAGCTTGAGAAGCTTTAATTTGAATGGCTTTTGATTACTATTGAAGTTCTTTTATGAATTGTAATAAAGAAACACATAAATTTTCATTTATGCTTAATTTTAATGGTTTTTAAGCATTTCTCTCTCTCCCCCCAAAGAAAGGTCATTCCTGTGACCTATTCTCAATCCAAATGAAGCTTCTCGTGAAGCATTTCTCTAATCCAAAAGTAATTTCTATGCTTGTCTAATTAGAGGCCAAAATAATAGCTTTTTAATGCTTTTATGATATTTATTTCATAGAGATATTATGAATCAATCCATAATTGGATAATGATCCAATTAGTGGTCATTCTAATCATATCAATAATATTAAACTTCATTCTTTCAATTAAATTGAGAAATATCAGTAATGCCAGCGGAGTTATGGTAAAATTTCTATAAATTAAACACATAAAATATTTTCATTCATAATATGAAAAGAAGATTTCCTACCATATTCTAGGAATTATCATCCTAGATTAGTTGAATGATTCTCATTGAAATCATGGAGAAATTGATTTTTATGTTTATGCGTAATTAATAAATTAGAAAAAAGAGAAATTCTAGTAATTTATTTTTATGTTAAAAAAGTAATCCCCATGATAGTGGAAATTCATGTATTCCAAAGAATTAAGAGAAAAATTAGGAATACTGATATAATGTATATTTTATGTAAAAATTAAAGAAAGCTTTTAGCTAAATTTATCTTTTTGCATAGATAAATCTATATGATGAAAGAGGAATTTCCACCATATTGGAATTCAAATAATTAAATAAGGAAAGTGTAATTCTTAGTGTAAAGGAATTAATAAAGATTTTTATTTAATTTTTAAGAGAAAATTTAGTTAAATTTATCTTTTTTCATAGATAAGTTTAAATGATAAAAAAGGAATTCCTATGACATTTGGAATTCCATCATTTAGATGGGAAAAGAGGAATTCCTGGCATATTGGATAATTCATTTAAATTCAAAGATAAATTTTTAGATAAATTTATCTATCTATGAGAAATAATTAAATGTTAAAAGAGGAATTCCTATGAAATTTGGAATTCCATCTTTTAGATGGGAAAAGAGAAACTCCTAGCATATTGGAACTATTGGATAATTCATTTAAATTCAAAGATGAATTTTTAGATAAATTTATCTATCTATGAGAAATAGTTAAATGTTAAAAGAGAAATTCCTATGACATTTGGAATTCCATCATTTAGATGGAAAAAGAGAAATTCCTAGCATATTGGAATTATTGGATACTTCATTTAAATTGAAAGATGAATTTTTAGATAAATTTATTTATCTATGAGAAATATTTAAATGTTAAAAGAGGAATTCCTATGACATTTGAAATTCCATCATTTAAATGGGAAACGAGAAATTCCTAGCATATTGGAATTATTGGATAATTCATTTAAATTCAAAGATAAATTTTAGATAAATTTATTTTATCTATGAGAAATATTTAAATGTTAAAAGAGGAATTCCTATGACATTTGGAATTCCATCATTTAGATGGAAAAATAGAATTTCCTAGCATATTGGAATTATTGAATAATTCATTTAAATTCAAAGATGAATTTTAAGATAAGCTTATTTATCTATGAGAAATAATTAAATGTTAAAAGAGGAATTCCTATGACATTTGGAATTCCATCATTTAGATGGAAAAAGAGAATTCCTAGCATATTGGAATTATTGGTGGATAGTTTATTTAAATTCAAAGATGAACTTTAGATAAATTTATTTTATCTATGAGAAATATTTAAATGTTAAAAGAGGAATTCCTATGACATTTGGAATTCCATCGTTTAGATGGGAGAAGAAAAATTCCTAGCATATTGAAATTATTGGATAATTCATTTAAATTCAAAGATGAATTTTAGATAGATTTATTTTATCTATGAGAAATATTTAAATGTTAAAGGAGGAATTCTTATGACATTTGAAATTCCATGATTTGGACAGAAAAGAGAAATTTCTAATCTATTGAAATAATGGATATTTTATTTTCGATGAAATTATTTTAGGAGAAATATTGAAGATAAAAAAAGAATTCCCATGTCATTGGAATGTAATTCATTAAATGCAAAAAGAGAAATTTCCATGGTAATTGGAATCCAAGAAATTAAATGGGAAAAAGAGAAATTTTTAGTATAATTCGGTTTATGATTATTTACCAAAAGTGAAAATATGGGTAGAATTGATTTCTACAAATCCGATGAGTTCTTTTATTCAAAAGAAGAATATTAAATATAATTCAATCGAGGAATTGAGAAGGAATATGAAAATAGTTGTCAGAAAAATAATCTTTAGTTAGGCCAAGGAATTGGCAAAAATTTAAAAAAAGTCCTATTATCGGTATCAATCTAGAAAAAGCTAATAAATGGGAATAGCATGTGAATGGATGTGATAAGATGTGTATGGGATGTGATAATATGTAAATGGGATGCGATAAGATGTGTATGGGATGTGATAGGATGAGAACGGATGCAATAAGATGAGTATGAGATGTGATTGGATGTGAATGCGGATGTATATGTGAAAGAAAGGGTATGCATGTGTATGAGAATTAATAAATGTGGATATGGATGTGGATGTATGGATGAGGATGTGGATGTGGATGTATGGATGTGGATATATGGATGTAGATGTATATGTGAATGTATGGATGTGGATATGGATGTGGATGTATGGATAAGGATGTGGATGTGGATGTGTATGTGGATATGGATGTAGATGTATGGATGTGGATATGGATATGGATGTATGGATGTGGATGTGGATGTAGATGTATGGATGTGGATGTGTATGTGGAAGAATGGATGTGGATGTATGGATGTGGATATGGATGTGGATGTATGGATGAGGAGGATGTGGATGTGGATATGGATTTGGATGTATGAATGTAGATGTATGGATGTGGATGTATGGATGTGGATGTGTATGTGGATATGGATGTAGATGTATGGATGTGGATGTGAATGTGTGGAGGTGGATGTATGGATGTGGATGAGTATGTGGAAGAATGAATGTAGATGTGTGTGTGGAAGAATGAATGTGGATGTGTATGTGGAAGAATCGATGTGGATGTATAGATGTGGATGTATGTGAAGAATGGATGTGGATGTGAATGTGCACGTGGAAGAGTGGATATGGATGTGTATGTGGAAGTACGAATGTGGATGTGAATGTGGAAGAATGAATGAGGATGTGTATGTAAAAGGATGTGATGTCGATGTGAGTGAATGGATGAGATGTGTATGTGGAAGTACGAATGTGGATGTGAATGTGGAAGAATGAATGAGGATATGTATGTGAAAGGATGTGATGTCGATGTGAGTGAATGGATGAGATGTAATGTGATGTGAATCAGGATGAGAATGACTGAGATGTGATGTTATGTGAATCAGAATGTGAATGAATGATATGGGATGTGAATGGATGATATGTGATGTGAATGAATCTGATGTGATGAGATGAAAAATGATGTGATTGGATGAGAATGGGTACACATATGAAGTGGACATGGATTAAGTAATATGGATTGATGTGGAAAGACGAGAGTTCATTATAGAAACTGTATTTGTGACCTGTTTTGTAAATGACTCTTTTATGTCAAGAATGTTGGGGAAGCATTTTGACCGTCTTGTGAATAAGGTCGTGGAGACCTAACTCATAAAGTTGCAACAACTGACGGAGAGTCAACAGAGATCCATGTCAACCTCTCACAATAGTGGTATCAAAGCCAAAAGTGATTGCCAAAAGCACCATAAAAAGACACAACCTTAAGGGTGCACTCTTTGTAACTCCAAAGATTTCCCAAAGCCAATGTTCTTATTTTTCAGATGAAAAGCCTCATGACACTTTAGTGTCCAATTACAGAACTAGTGTTAACATTGAAGAAAAAAAGGATTTGCATTGTTGTCAAGGCCGTGGGAGATGAACTCAAAACATTTTTTTCATCTTCGAATTGGGTTGTATTTTCTATCACAAGTTCTTGCTCAAGAAAGAGCCCATTAATGGTACACCCCTGTAAGATTCCTCCCCACCCAGCTTTTGAGGTGTACAGGTGTAAGAACCTCCCCTTCTAATATTGTAATTTTTCCTCCAGAGTTGACTGAGTACAAGGTTTATTAGTAAAAAACTATAAGTATTACTAAAAAAAAGAGATATTTTGGGTATAATGATTCATTTTTGACACATGTGTAAGGAAAAGGGGGCCCTTCAAGGAGGAGCCTATTTCACATGTGTGGTGGAGTTTTAAACTCAAAAATGCGATGATAAATTTATTTGCTGACCTTGTCCTAGTCTTGCATTAAAAGAAAACTCTATGTTTATTAATCACTTTGATTACAATTAACAATCACATATTACAATCAAAGATTTCTTACCCCCATATCATGTGGACCTCATGCATATGGAGATCCATGAGATCTTGGAGCCAAGGATGATAGGAAAACTTGCCTCCGTCTTGGTCCACAATGTGTCCCCGTTCATCGATAGAGAACTCTATGCCCACGTCCCCTAAACAAGATTGTGGCACCAACAGGAGTAGGATTGGCTTATCGGGCAGATCTGTATACTCAGCTCATCACTCCTATAAGAAAAATAAAACAAATAGATATTAGATTTTGAAATAACTAGTATAACATACAAAACATACTTCATACCTACATGGACGATGCCTTTGCTGAGAGTCCTCAATGACATAACTAGGCCCCCATGTACCTCTACTCTGTGTCCTATATAATTGACCACACATAACTATTTATAGAAAATTTTAAATAAATGATAGCTCAAAAGAGACAAATATAGAAATTATACATACGGATCTGGCTATGTGGCACCATGTTCTACTCCTACTCCTGATCCTTCGGTGCCACCTCCTACTCCTGATCTTGATCCTTCGACACAACATCCTTTTCCTCACCCTGAACCTTTTCCTCCTAACCCTCCTACTCTAGATCCTCTAGAGGTTCCCTCGCGAGGGATTACGGGCTGCAAGGAGCAAAAGAGCCCACTTATGGTAGCCTCCTCGAGCTTGTCAATTCTCAACACCGAATACTTTGCCATATCCTTCTCTATCTTGCACCTGCTCAAACCGATAGTTCGTAATAGTCTCTTGATGGCTATCAATAGAGTGCCTTCTTGGAGTCTTCCATTGATGTCTATAAACATGCAAGAAGAAGATTGATCTTAAACCTATAAGCATACACTCAATCCTAGTAGATATAAGCATACAAGAAGAAGATTGCACATATCCTTCTCTATCTTGCACCTACTCAAACCGATAGTCCGTAATAGTCTTTTGATGGCTATCAATAGAGTGCCTTCTTGGAGTCTTCCATTGATGTCTATAAACATGCAAGAAGAAGATTGATCTTAAACCTATAAGCATACACTCAATCACAATCCACTAGTAGATATACGTAAGATAACACATGCAAACAATCACCATTATCACATTCTTAATAAAATACAACATATTCAAATATGACTCCAAATGCCACAAATGGAAATAATAACAACATAATGTATCTCTAAAAACCACCAACGGCAACAACAACATTATTATAGCGCTATTAGGGATATAAACACAATAGTTCCATTAAACTTTAGAAAAATTACATTACAAAAGAGTACTTTAAACCTGATAGTTCCTAAACTACATTTTGTTGAGCTCGTTGCACTCTATTGGTGAGCTCAACACAAGAACTTGTTTCTTGCATGTAATCAGTAGGCCAATTCTTCCAAAAACTTTTCTTGTGCTTTATTGACGTTATCTTGAGTGTACCCACCATGCGCTAGTGTGCCAGGAAAAATATTTGTGATGTACTGCCTCCTACAAAGTGCAGTGTGGTAAGAATCTTGATTGTTTTGGTGTGTGACCAACAATAGCATGTCATTGACTATCTGTGTTAATGTTTCCAGTCAAGTCATTGAATATCTTTGTTAATGTTTCTAGTCTAGCCATTGAATATAAACTTGTGCAAATTAATTACTTAGATTTAGCATCAAGGGATTCTTCCACAACATAATAAACTATGACCAGTAAGTTGCACTACTCTTGCAACTAATTGCTGACACTTTGATCTCTCTCTCTCTCTCTCTCTCTCTCTCTCTCTCTCTCTCCCCACACACACACACATATCATTAGGAACTCAATGGAGTCTTTTTGGGCCCTTTAATTTGCCATTGCCTAATGGAGGTGATTAAGTTACAGGTGGACTGAAACCAATGGTTTGTAAGAGCCTAGAAGGTAGTGGTCAAACTTAGAATAATAGGCTAAATAGGCTCTTTTTTAATTTTTAAAATCAACTAAAACTCAAAAATTTTATACGTATATGAAATTTTTCCCTATTTTTTATAGAAAAGGATAGCTGCAGCCTACAGCCATCATTAAGTAAGGTCTCTAAAGTGATAGAGGCCCAAAAACGAGTTCCCATGCATTCAATGCACATTCCCCTTCACTTTCCACTATCCCTCTCTCCCACGTTCCCTCCAAAACGCTCTCTCTTCCCCCTTTCTCATAGCAGGGCATTTTTCACTCTCTAGACTACTTCTTTTAGCTATCTACCTCTTGATCTACCTCTCTCTTCACTTAGAAACCTAGATCTATAGCTATGGAAGCTTCATCTGCAACCTCCTCTCAGAAGCTATGGAAGTTTGATCCTCACTTACATTTCCTTCCTTCATCCTTCTTCCTTGTCCAACCTCCTTTTACAGAGTGTAACAGAGCAGAGCTTAGCTATGGAAGCTTGATCTGCAACCTCCTCTCAGAAGCTATGGAAGTTTGATCCTCACTTACATTTCCTTACTTCATCCTTCTTCCTTGTCCAACCTCCTTTTATAGAGTGTAACAGCAGAGCTTAGCTATGGAAGCTTGATCTGCAACCTCCTCTCAGAAGCTATGGAAGTTTGATCCTCACTTACATTTCCTTACTTCATTCTTCTACCTTGTCCAACCTCCTTTTACAGAGTGTAACAGCAGAGCCAAGCTATGGAAGCTTGAGTTACAAATGCTTTGGCTCTCATAATCTTACTCATTGTCTCCTCTCACCCCCTCTAATATCCTCTTTCAAAGTGCAGTAATAGCACAGCCAAGCCCTTGGAACTTGCTCTACAACTCCTTCTCTTTTGTACATCTCCCTAGTCTAAGTTTTTTTCTCACCATTCTATTTTTCTTTGTCATCAAGGTTTATAATCTCCCTAATATATACATCTGATGTCTTCTTCTAGAGCTCGAAGGCCTCCGATCAGTTCTCTCTCTTGTAGCAGTGGTCAAGATGAGGATGGGCACTGGAACATCAAACAGTACGAGAAGTGGAATTGGATTACGATGCAGCCTAGTACAAGAGGAACCCACAAGGTGTCAAAGTGATACGTTGATATACAAAGTCACCATTGGAAAGGGCGGATATTGGAGCTCAAACAAGATCGTGATGGATAAAAGCTAGCCAAGGTCCAACATGTTTACAAGGCAACAGAGTTGAAACTAGCAGACCATGACCAACATCAACGATTTCCTGCAAATTGTAAGTCATTTCACCACTTTATATTCTTGTTTTTAAATCAATTGTGTGCTAATAATGGTATACTGAGCACTGCTTTGATTGTTCTTGGGTTCCTCTGCATAGATATTTTTCCCTCAAACTATAGTGAGTGGGAGCCTATGGAGGCAATTTCAGGAACCTTTGAAGCATACCATGTGGAGCTTGGTAGTTTAATCTTTGGAGGGTGTCCAGCTGCACAACTTCTTGCACGAAACATCTTCTTCTATGAGGATACATATGTGGTTCCCACGACAGCAAATGGTACTGGAAAATTAGTTCCAAAACCTACGCCAACTCTCACATCTATTGAATGGCCAATTCCAGACAATGCTTCAGTGGCCATGGCTTGTTTGTAGATCGAAAGCAAGGTGCAAAATGCTATGAAGTGCACATATGGATCTCACAAAGCAACCATAACCTGCTTCATACCTCTACACCTCTTTGTGTACCTGTTCCGTACAAGTGACACACATCGTACCCCAACTTTATGGATTGCAAAGGGGGAGAGAGCTCTCACTTGTTTCTTATCACCTGCATGGGATAAAAAAGTTGTTCAACACAATGGAGACACCATCAGATGCGGAGTAATAGTTGAGAAGGTTGTGATGCGCTACCATATTGCCAAGCAACAGTTGTCCATTGCGTTTCCTTACAGGCGATGGAAGCTTACAAATGGAGAATGGGAGGCGTTAGACTCCGACACAACCTCTATAGAACAGGGTGTGCTACATATATCCATGCAAGGTGGGGATATAGAAGATGTTGCTGTGAATGATGACTGGTCCCTTGCCAACTTACGTGACTACTTAGTTCTTTGATTTTCACTGAGTGGTGATTTTGCTCTGATAATCAATGGTAGAGTAGTGCGCAAAAGGCAGGAATGATCTTTTCTTTGTAGAGAAATTACTTTCCCTGGCTGTGTAGCTATCAAATAACCACTGGATATGTAATCTTGGATTGAAGTAAATACAATTTTAATTTTTTTGCCTCATAGTCTTATTAAGGTTTTTCAATTGTCTTGTGCAAGTTTTATTTTTTTGTGATAGTGTAAGGTTGGTCACACAAGCATCTGTGGCTTGAGCCACTAGTAAATCAGAAATGACCTTGCCATGGAAGGATACGTTCTTGCGATGGAAGGATACGTTCTTGCTTTCGCATACCATTTTTTTTAAAAAAATTGGTACTTAAAAATTTTAAAAGTTTTTAAAAATTTTATAACAAGGTCGCCCATTTATAAACGATACTTTACTCATTTTCATCAATTGACAATTATCATTCTCTCCTAACACTTGCTCTCAATTTCGCACACCTTTCTGTATCACACACTCTCTATTTCTTGCAATCACTCATAGTCATGGCACCTCTACTTGACGCACTTAGGAAAGCTTGAGTTACTTCATAGGGTTGACGAGATCGTCCCTATGTTTGAGGGAGCAATTGATGTGCGTGCAACAATGCATTTACACGCGGATGCTTTCACAGATGTCATTCAGTATATGGATGAACACATCAGCACGTACTCCATCATGTTTGAGGGTGATGAGGGCCTATGGGTTCCGGTTGACCTCATCAAGTACATATTCAGGGAAGGCAAGAATTTTAGATTTCGCCTATCAAGGTTTTTTAAAATCCCTCACAGAAAAGGACTACAGGAATGAGGAGGAAGACTTACTCTTGGATCTACAAATGGGCAACATCGACACTTCTTTCCTAAGCTGGGACATGGTTTTGGTCCTTCTGTTACAAGAGGGTGTGGCGAAAGAAAGTGGCAAGGAAAAAGAAAAGGGCAAAGCAAAGCTAATGGAGCAGGTCCAAGAGGCCCATGCTGAGGAAGAGAATGTTACAGAACAATGGGAGGCCTCAATGGCATTGGTGGCTCTACAAGAGAATGTCCCTGAGGAGGTTCCGAACCTAGTTCTAGAGGGCGATGAAGTACTTGAGGAGGTCCCAGACCTTGTTATCATGTCTTTGCATCCAATCATTATTGATGGGAAAGAATTTTTATTTTTGGATGACATTGCCAAGACACTCGGGTTTCGCGAGGATGAGGCACTCAGGTCAAGACAAAGGGAAAGTGAAAATCTCTTTTGAAGATGACAACCTCACAAAAGCGCTTGCATACGATATTGGTAGCAGTTCCTTGGAAGATGTAGTGGCCAAAGCGCTCGTTGAAATAAAGCAAGATGTGCAATTCTATGAGAGCGTAGCTGCCTTTGAACCACACATGCCCTTGGTTGCTGGCGATGCTCAAGACCAAGGAAGCATAAACTTGACAAATGAGCAACTAGTTGCAAGTGACGATGCAACTGAGGTATGTCCTAACTTCTTAGTTGTAAAGCAAATTATTTTTAGTTGTATCATTTCATGCTTCCTAACTTCTATATTGACATGTTGACAGACTGCTTTTGAAGTGGACAAGTTTGCTATGCACGTAGGAGGAACGCGGCCCAAAGTCAGAGGGTCGAGATGCATCTCTTTGGCACTACATACCTGCCCTCAGAGCCGACATAGTGCGGGTTTTTCATTTAGACTATTCAGAGATCGCCTATGCCGAGCTCCTAAAATGTAAAGCACTTAGTGCAGTCTTGTCGGAGAACCCCTTAGCCTCAAACATAAATAAATGTATTTTGGTAGCTAGGGAAGCTGCCTTGTATTGCTTTACGGGCAAGCATCTCGGCTCAGTTTTAAGCCATTGTGCCCTTTCTCAGGCTCAAGGAATCAATGAGCCGAGTGATATATTCCAAAACTTAGGCCAGAAACCAGCCTCTAGAACTCTCTCTCCTCAGCTCTTCCAAGAGCTTATTAAAAAGATGTAATGCAAACTTCTCTTCCAAGTTTAATAAAAAAATTTTGTTGTGCATTGTAAGTTGTGATTTTTCCTGGCGTACTTGTGATATACCGTTTCAAGCCTCGCAATTTCAAGATTTTGTTCATGTGTTCGTAGAAAATATTGTTTAGGATTCATTTTAAATGTGATCGTGATTAAAAAAAGTAATCGATATTGGGTTAGAGCGGTACGAAAAAATGTTGTATTTATAGATGTATACACACTCACATATATGTATATATATGTACATATATGTATATATATATACATATATGTGTGTGTGTGTGTGTGTGTGTGTGTACCTATATATATATAAGATTATGGGGCTATTGAAAGATATATATATATATATATATATATATATATATATAAGATATATAGGATATATATATATATATATATAAGACATAAGATATTATAAGATTTTGGGGCTATTATAAGATATATATATATATATATATATATAATATCTTATATAAATAAAGGGCTATTAGGGCACCTAAAGGGCCTTATGATCCTCACAAGACCCAAAAAATCAAAATAAAATAAAAAAAATGCCATGTGCGCTACGGCGCGAAAATCGGCATTTTGACCTGGTCAAATTGGCGATTAACGCACCGTAGCGCACATGGCATTTTTTTTTTTTTTTTTTGATTTTTTTGGTCTTGAGGCTCATAAGGCCCTCAATAAAGGTCTCTAGGTGACTTTATAGGCTCTACCTTTTTTGTATATATAAATATATATATATGTGTGTGTGTGTGTATATATATATATGTGTATATATATATATATTTATATATGTATATATATATATGTGTGTATATATGTGTGTGTGTGTGTGTGTGTGTGTGTTTGTGTGTGTTTTTTCCTGTGTGTATAGTGCTTTTATATTTTTTTTAATGAAATGTTCATTAGCACTGAGCATACAAAAAAATTTGGACTCAACAAAGAATGTAACACAACTCAAAAAGCTTTCATTAATGTGTGAAAATGCTACAAAGGAGTTTGGGAACATTACAAAATTTTGTAGGGAGAATTACAAAGTGGGTTAGCCTATTGAGATAGAAGGCTATGCTCTAAACGTAGGCGTAGGGCTAGGGACATATCTACATGCTTCAAAGTGACTCTCTTGGCATGTACCATAGCCAGCACTGAGTCTTCAAAAATAGAAACTACAATATCTTCAGCAGCTTCTTGAAGAGCTTCAAGAGCTGTGCTCTGTATGCGGTCAACCCTGTCAGTAAATTTTTCCATTGTTTCTCTCACCAGTCGAGAGAATGGTGCCTTGGGGATGAGAAGATCTGTGCTTTTCTGCTATTTCCTAATCTCTCGTAGCGCGACTGTCCCTGGCCTCCATTTTCTCTTCTTCTTTGTAACCGCCCCCGGTGGAGGCGGTGGTGGTCTTTGATTCTCCCACGGTGGTCGTTCAGACCTGAACTTCTTTTTCTTTTGTGCACGCTCTTCCTCTTCTTGTTGGTCTCGAAACTTGCCCTCCATTCTTTTGCCACATGTCTTGACTGGACGTCTGGATGTTGTGGCTGCTTGTGGCTGTGCTTGGCTTGCCCTCCTTGCGTCCTCTTTGGGCTACTGTCTCTTTTGCATTTCTGTCTCCCAAGCCGCCCTCATAAGAGCAAACTCTTTGTCAATGGTATCTTTCATGATGCCATAGGACAAGAGCTCGACCTCCCTGTTCTGTAAGATAACCTCTAGCTGTTCTAGGGTGTCGGCCTCAATAACAATCTCCGGTGGTTGCCCTTGACCTTCCTCGGCTTCTTTTCGACGCCGCTCTTCTTTCGCTTATCTACTAGGCTCTGCTTCTTCAGCTTCCTTCCTGCGTTGCGCTTCTTCGGCCTCCTTGCTGCGCTCTTCTTCTCTCATCTCCTTTGCCTCTTGCTCTGTTACTATAGGTAGATTTGTCCTTTTTGCTGTAGCAGGTAGTGGACCGAGTTGATCGAAGAACCGCAAGTCTTGCTCCTGTTCTTCTGGCATGGCCTAGGTATGTACGAGTGCGAGAGATAGTGGGAGGGCAAGAGAGAGTAGAGCACAAAGAAGAAATTGAAATGTGGTGGCTATAAATAAAAAATGACTTAAATATATCTATAAATATAATTTTTTAAACTTTTAGAAAATTTAAAAACACAAAAAGATTATAATCAGAGAGTTTAAGCCCATGAGGAACCACACCGCACTTGCTTACTACCCCACTGCCGTAGTCTCTCCCTAGCATTTGATCTGTTGTATCCTTTAGTTCTTCTTGCATTAACAATTTTCATTATTTGACGCCTAAGAGACAAATTACCGCGAGTTTTCTGCCTTTTTTTGCCAACCAGAACGCGATAGAACCAGTTGAACATTTCATGGAGCGCATTACTCTTGACTTTGCCACCACCATGGCGAGTGCCCTTAAAATACACGGCCTTTGCTTGGTAATGTGATTTCTCCATGCCTTGATTGCTCCAAAGTGCTAAAGAGCCATATCTATCGAGAAAGTATGGCCCATGTGCATACAATATATGCTGTATAGATAATTACAAAAAGTCAACAAACAGTATGAAGAACATACTACAAGGACACAAGAAATATAACATTACCATGTAGTGAGTAATGTGTGTTTCTCCCCATGCCTCGACCATTTCTTCTGTAAATCTACAAGTGGCTTGTTTAAATGCCTCAATACCATGGTCATCCAGGTGAGGTCACTCTAGAAGATCGACCATTTTATTACACACCTCCCATACACGTGCACATTTTAGGCCAAGCCTGGCATCATTTCCTCGATATGTTGTAACATCACATATCTTCTTCCAAATTTCAAAGTCAGTGTGGCTATGAGAACCCAAGTGGTTTGATAGCAAGTGTCTTGCCTTTGATCCACCCATGCAAATTTTATTAAAGGTTGTCTTGTGTAGGGTTTGATTTTCTATCCTTTGTCAAGACCACTGCTCCAGCATGTAATCCCATAGAGGAAAGTACACCCTCTAGTGCACGTATCGACTCTTCTCATCGATCTTTGGGTTCCATGTTCCAGACATAGTTTATGTGGAGCATCAATAGCTTATCCAAAATCCTGAGTCTTGCATGTAATGTGCACACATGCACTTGACATAGTGGAATGTCCAAGATTGGGTTCCAAGCATTGTCCTCCTGGTCACGACTAGGTGGCTTGCTCTGGTCACAACTTAATATGCCATTATGCCATACCTTTGATCCTTTCCTCTGTTCAGCATCAAAAACAATTGCTTTTTTTGCACCCACCTGTTTTTGACTTTTGCCTTTGCTAGGTTGTTTCCCTTTTACTCTTGAGTCTACTACTGTCTTGGAATGACAATAGTAAACACATGAGAATATAGTATTCGCACCTGTTTTACAACCCAACATACACTTTAAGGTTTTTAGATCGCCACCCAAGTGCCATTCAACGTTAAAGCAGCCTATTCTGGGAACATCAAGCTTTTGACCATTGACCTGACAAGAGACGACATGTTGAATGCCAGACCGTTCAAAATACCACCTCAAGGTATCAAGGTTCTCTTTTGGGAGGACCCATGCTGCTTGCCACCAGATGTTCTTCTCTGATTGAATACCGTAGTAGTCTTGCTTATGCCCTTGACCCCTATTGTTGCTATCTTCAGTTGCATCCAACTCTTGGGTCTCTAAAGGCTTTCCTCTAAGTGCTCGGCTCATCAAGGTTAAACTAACACGCTCCAGTCTTTGACCTTTAACCACTTGACATTCATCCAGCTTCAAGACAAACACGGCATTTCCACCTGTCTCTTCAAGTGTGAGGCCATAGTACTGAATCATTGCTTTTTGTAGCACTTCTATGTCAATGTAGACATTGTTATATGCATTGTATTCAAAGGGTTTGATTGTTGGCATTGGCATAATATCCTCCACCCACTTGTACCCACCATTAAACATGGATGCAATATCACCATTAGCACACTTCTTTGCCATCTGTAAGCTATAAAGTGTTGGAAGCAAGGATTGCGTAACTCCCTTTGCTCGCAACCCTAAAGTGATTGACTTGTACATTGCTCTGTAACCTTTCTGGCTAATACCTGCTGAGTCACATATATCAAGCATCTCTTTGGGTGTGACAATTTCTTTGATTTCCTTCAAGGAATGTTGACGAAGGGTCTCCCGCAGCTTATCATTACCAAAACCTGTTATCATTTCCATGATATCCTTCTCCTGAAGGACATGCTGAAGAAGGGAGACATTAACATTGTCCTCAGCGTTGTTACATCCTAGTATAGCTATTGCCCTACAATCGCAAGAGTCACCCATGAGAGATGCTTTATTCATTAATTGCTTCTCAAAGTTGCTATAATTCCTACAAAAAATTTTACCTGGTTGTTTGTTTACGCCTCTTGCATGCACGTGCTATCTTAGAAAGTAACCCAACAGCTTTACGTTTTCTTTGCCTTGCGTGATATCCAATGGGAAGGTGAGTGAAATGGTGAACACAACGCCAAAGATTACGAGTGGAGTGTTGAAGACGAACATAATTATCGGTAAATTGATTTATTGTGCGCACACAATCCGCTAAATTATTCTTCTGCACCTCAAGCTCCTCTGAGAGCTCTTTAATCCTCTGCATCAAACTATTGATCTGCTTAGTCGATGCCGCTTGAAGCTGGTCGAAGGCAAATTGTGTTTGCCTCTTTTCAGCTGCCTCATCTAGCCACAACATGTGTAATCTCCTACAATAGCCAAGAAGCCCATTGAAACCATCACCAACAAACTTAAAAAAACTTGTAATGCTTTTGAATGGTGGAGGGGCACCAGATATTGGATCTGGTGGATAAAGATTTTCATCAATCCAAAGATCAATGGCCTTTGCTCCTTGCATTCAAAGCTGATCATATGAAATATTGGGTGCAACATGCCTACTACGTAGGGTTGCATATTCTGTCTCCAAATCAACCTGAAGGCGGATCTTAGAAGGCTTATTGGTGATGTCTTGTAGTGCCATCTACAAGAAAGTAGGCTTGTAAGCTTGGGTTGAATAGGAGTGGAAGGAGCAGGATATGGTATCAAAAAATGATCGTCCCAACATGGAGAAGTGGATTGGGAGATACAAGGATGAAATCAATAGACAAAAGGATGAGAGAAGAGCTTTCAAATGAGCAAATAGATGCTTGCCATTCTCGCTCGGCTTGGAACCTCTACCAAATGTGATAAATATAGAATGGATTTTTATGGCAATGGCGATGGCATCGCAAAATGGAGTGATGATCACAAGAGAAGAGAACGAGTATGCAAGAGGCATTAGGGGAAGGTTGAGGTCTATAGGGGCCCTTTAAGATGCCATGTGATTAAAATGTTATTAAGGAAAAGAGCCAATCGTGTGATGCCATGTCATTAGGAAGTGAATGGGGTCTTCTTGGGCCCTTTAATTTGCCCAAGTCTAATCAAGGTGATTAAGGAATAGGCAAATGGGGGGTTGCCATGTGGACTGAAATGTTGGGTTTTTAAGAGAGGTGTAAGAGTGGTCAAAGGGTGCACTTTTTCTCCCAAAAAGGGGGGGAGGCAATTTTACAATTTTTGGACCTCCATAACTTCTACATACAAGCTCCGATTTGAGCGGAGATTATAGATCCGTGATCTACGCATCAAGAGCTTTCCATAGATATGCTACATGATATGGTTTTATCCGCTAGATTTTAAATTCCATTTTTCCCCCAAAATTCAAATTCGAATAAAGTAGCCGTTTTGAAGCTTCTAATTAGAAAATGTTTCTTCTTAAGAGAAAAGGTTTGACTCCCTTAAACTGCCAAATAAAAGAGCCCAAGAAGCCTTCCATTGAGGTCCTAATGATACAAAAATGTTGGGTGATAAAGGTGGTCAAAAGATTCTCTAGAAGATGCCTTTTTGCACTTTTCATTTCCAAAAAGTGGGGGGGGAAGTTTTTGAAATTTCGGACGTCCATAACTTCTACATATGAGCTCAAAGTTTGTCGGAGATTACACATCCAGAATCTACTCGTCGAGCTCTTTCCATAGATATGTCACATGATATAGTTTTGCTCGCTCGATTTCAAATTCAATTTTGGCGAGAAACTTTGAAATTCAAACTTCTAGCCGTTTGAAGAACAAGAAGGTATCTAAAGTCAAAGAAACTTAACGTTTTAACAAAAAGTCATTAAAATCATAATATGGCAGCTTAAAGGGCCCCTATAGATCTCAACCTTCCCCTAATGGATGTGACCCCCTCAACTAAGTATATTCTTCATCTCTGTCTCATGCTTTGATCGTTTATATACCTAGTTCAATGCACTATACTAAATGTAATGCTTTTGTTTAATGTTAGTACAAACTATATAATGAAATATGGTTAGAGGTAAGGCACTTTCGCATAAAGCGTGTGGATTCTAAAAGACACACATTTGATTGTGGTGTGATGGCAACTTTTGAGCAAGAAAGTTGAGCTAGTAGACATGATACCAGTGTCATAGAGGACAATATTGATTATTGTGGAACTATTCAAGATATTCTTGAGGTTGAGTTTAGAGCATTTAGTCTATTCATCTTTGATGTCAAATGATTCAAGGTGATATATAAAGGTGCTCAAGCAACCGTGAAGAAATATCCAAATGAGTTCTTTTAAATTGATTCCACCAAGTTTTGGAACGATGAAAAAGATAATTTCATATTACCTCAACACTGTCAAGAGATTAGTAACCCAACCAATCCCAAAAAAATTATTGATGTAGTATAATAAAAGTTTAACCCCTTTGCTTTATGATATTAGGTTGTGTTTCATGCTGATCGAATTGAGCCAAAGTGGTGGTATGTTATACAAGTTTCCCCTCATTCAAAACATATCTTTCAAGATCAAGATGTGGAGGTCAAATATATGGATGAGGAACCTATAAGTACTTCCTCAAATCAGCTCATTTTCAAAGAAGACGATGAAGCAAACATTTTGGAGGAGATCGATCAAGAGCATGATGAACATCAATCCGAAGAAGATAATGAGCCACCTATCAATCATGACAATGCTTCAGTGGATAATGGTAGTGATATTGATATTGAAACCCATCTTTTCATTGAGCATCCATTAGATATAGACATTGATGAAGTAAAACATCTGGATTTATTACAAGATGGGATAGATTCATGATCTTGACATTGTTTTCCTTCTTAAAAGTTCTCAACTATCTTTTTTTTTTCTCGGAAAAACATGGCTATAAGGGTTCTGATGGTGGATGTTTTTTTGAAACTATAATCATTTTCTGTGTGTATGTGACATGTATGACTTAAAATCAAGACTCAGCAACTCTATAGAATTTTATGCACTGAGAATAGCAGTGCAATTTTGCTATTATTTTTGCTGCTCACTAGTAAAATTATAGTATAGTAGTGAAATTTTGTTGCTATACTTTGCTTCGCAACAAAATTTCGTTACCCACCAACACAACAAAACAACATCAAAATTTTGGTGTTATAGGTGCTACTGAGCAAAGATATTTTGTTCTTGGGGCAGCAATGAATGAAATCCCTGACATCTCGATAAAATAAATGTTGCTAGAACACTACTATAGTAAACACTACTATGCCCCTGACATGTTGTAGTGATGTGGCCACACAAAGTGGCTCTACAAAAAGCAACTGCGACCAGACATGTATGGCCACGCACACCACTAGACATGTGGCCAGTTTCATGGCCACACAAGTTGCATGCATGGTCATGCATGTGGCTACACATCTGGCAACGTCTATGGCTACATGCTAGAATTAGCCTCCAACTTGAAATGGCTAGTACTTTCCTTGATAATATCTAAATAGAGAATTACACACTAATCCCGTACTCTACTAGGTCTTCACAAGTTTCTTTGTCCACCTCACACCCATGGAACAAGAAGATCAACAAGAAGGTTGATTTCACTATGTGAATAATCACCCATGCTAATCATTGATGTCAAGATCATCCTCCTTGTGGTCTTCCTCATCATTCTCGTCATCATTTACATTATTGGATCCATGATGTGCATCCACTACCTCCAATTCCTCCATGACTTTGAAGTTGAGATCTTGGAAAATGGCCTTTCCAGAAGGAGTAACTTGCACTATATACCACCCTCTTGGTTCATTGATATGCAGATGGAACAAAACCTTCCAAGTTTAAAATATGTTTCTTAAGGCCTAATCAAATTATGTTAAATTAAATATTGAAACTAACGTCTCCCACGAACGTCTCCATGAAAGTCTCCATGACTCCACAATCTAGGGTATTTATCCTTGAGTTAATGTGGTGAGTGAAAAAACATTTGCCCTCTAACTAAATGGCATTATATGAAGTACACTATAATGAAAAAAAATAGAGTGTATATGAGAAGGACTAGCTACATCATGAAAAGTAGGCAAAAGAGTAACACATACCTTAGGAAGACATTCTTTTGCATACTCCCACTCCTAAGTCTCATCATCCCTTCCCCTTCATTATCTACCCTTGACATCTCATCATCAAGAAGACAATAAATGGTAGGATTCTTTAGAAGTAGGCTTAGTTTAGGTGGGAAAAGACACCTTACATATCCCTCTCCTAGAATTTTCTCTCATGAAAGCAGCTCTTTCAAATTCTCTCCTCAACTTTGCCAATGTATACCTATTCACCCACTTGGTCATGAGGGGAACATCGACGATACAAAATTTGTACCTATTCACCCACTTGGTCATGAGGGGAACATCGACTATACAAAATGTGTTTACCTGTTCAAGCAGAGCTCTAGTCATAGTGCATAATTTTCCCTTCCCTTGTGGATCATGAGACACCATCCAAACATCCTCCCCATTTTTCCATAGATGAGGCATGGAGGGATCCACTCGAGAACAAATACTCAAAAATTTAGACAAAGGACTCTTGCACCCAACCAGCTCTCTCCCATACCCCCTTTTGGCCTAGCTCTTTGCCTCACAAAATCCTTCAAGTTCTTGAAGAAGCACTCAAGTAAGAACATTCATCCTATATGAACAAACACCAATAGTGGCCACCTCATCCACTAAGTGGACTATAAGATGAAATTGTCTAGTGAGAAAATACTGTAGAAAGGCACACACTACCTCCATAGCGATGAGATGTGCCCCATCAAGAGAAGCAAGATCAATCTCCTTAAAACTGTGAATCTACTAGATAATTAACACATACATCCTCACATAGGTTAGTAGAGTACACATACTTAACTGATACAAAGAGTATATGAGCATAGGGAAGCCAATATGATTGATTAGGCCAAGAATTCACCTCACTACTTGCCCCAACTTGTAGATGGCCTTACATACTATGCTATCTCCACATCCACTAATGCATATGAGAAGGATAAACTACATCAAAAAGCACCTAGAACAAGGGAAAGCATAAAAACATAGCAAAATGAATGAAACCATAAATGTAATGAGAAAAGCACTCCAACATAGTTGTAAGACTTTGTGTCAATCATTTGTCTTTAGCCCATATAATTAGGGAGATTCCCGCCTATCTTTCTTAAGAAGGCACGCTTTAAAAAATGCATGAAGCCTGTGGGTGTGGAGAAAGAGAATTTTCACCCTCTTATCCTCTCCCTTGTTAAGGATCCAAGGTTCGTTTCATAATACCACCTCCCCATTTATCCTTCCCACTGGCCACCACTTTGTGTCAAGGAGTCAATTGATCAAGTAATCTCATGTCTTGTCACACCCCATGCGCATCACGTGCATCAATTAAGTGATCCCAAATGTTGGAGGCTCCAAAGAGAAATTGGGCCATGTCTCCTTTAGGTGATGCCATGCAGGTGAATATGCGATCTCCTCGAGCAATATGTAGCATGCCATGTCTTGAGCTCCACAATAGGCTTGCTATATGATCATTTCAAGGATGCAAGGTATAATGGGAAAATGTTGTAAACCTTGTTGGATATCATCATGCCTTGTATAATGGGAAAATGCTGTAAACCTTGTTGGATATCATCATGCCTTGTATATCACTTTTTGTAGCGGGCCTCTTGCATATGGGGCAATGTGTAGCATCACTATAGGCTCCTCAAAACAGAGCACAATCACTTGATCATGCATGAATGTGTTGTAATCCATACCTATTTACAGTCACAAAGGTCCTAGCTTATCTCCTTGACTTATGCATGTGATTCCTTTGAGGAAGAAGCTTTTATACTAGCCTATGCATGCAATGAGACATTTTCAAATGGGTGGTGGCAAATGGTAACACATTAGAAGATTAAAGTACACTTACTGTAAGAGGCTCTTGAACCCCACATTTTTCTAACCATAGAAGCTTTGTAGGCTGAGATCTTAAGGGATGGAATATACACACCTATCATATAGTGGGCTATGTGTAACTTGCTTTCAAAAGACTTCCTCATCCTCTTCACCTCTTGTCTTGGACCGCTGCGTGTAAGAGGCTCATGGTGCTCAAAGAGGTCATCAATCATATCCTCCATGTGTGTGTAGCCTTGTTTTGGAGGCTCTCTTTCCACTCATGGTGGAGAAAGATGCACCCCAAGTTGCTCCAATTCGGAAAGCCTAGCGACTCGCATATAATGCCCACCATCCATTTTGTGATGTGGCATGGAATCGATGGCTCTTTGAAGAGATTCCTACTTGTAAAAATCATTTCCCTTGTCAATAGAGTCCAATCGCTATTTTGTGGGCCATCCCATTCATCCAAGTGTTGATGTGTGATTTGTCGAGCATGTGCAACTTGTATCTTCCAACTTGAACAAGGGCAAAAAATCCTCCCACTCAACCATTGGTCTTGGCATTGGGCCCTATAAGAAGATGAACTCCGTTCACAAGCTCTTAAGATTGGAAAAAAAACATCCAAACATGCACAATCTCTATAATTTCATTCATGCACAAGCTATATAATTTCTCTCTCGAAATGTCTTAGCATGTTCCTTTTTTACCTATGTGGCCACAGTAGTTACCGCATGCAAGGACATTGTGTGGCCACATGTGCAGCACAGGCGATGGCCACATGTAGCATACCTATTAGATGGACGACCAGTAGCACAACCAGTGTTCCCTTTTAAAAAATCGAATGTAGAGGGGCTGCAATGCAAGTTTTCCCCTAATTTCACTCTAGTTTCTCCCTTCTTGGTTCTATTTGCATGACCACTCCATTCTATCCTCTCCTTCTTGTCAAGACCAGATTCTCAGAGTGCTCTCCACTAACTTGTCCTCATGGTATGCTCAAGGTTAAGACCGGATCCTCAAGGTGCTCTCAGCACAGCAAGATTTTCCCTCTCCCTCTCCTTCTTTCCTTCTTCTTTGATCTCCTCGAGAAGGATCTCTCATCCTTCTCCTCCTCAAGGTGCTCTCATTGGTAAGGTTTCCCCTCTCCCTCTTGCTCTCCTTCTATACTTCACAGACACATACACACACCTACACACATCTACACATATTCACACATTCACACACCTAAACACACACACACACACACACACCATGTATCAATAGCAATAGTAATAGGGCTTACTTCCATAACCTTCCCTTCATTCTTAAGCTCACATCTCAGTATTCATATATATGTTGAGGGTGATTTTCTTGAAAGGTGGCCTCTATCACCACCCAAAAGAAACACACTCACAAAGATAAAAAAGAAGAGAGATCTTGATCCTAAACCAACTCAATGCAAGAACAAAAAAGGAAGCATCCATGTCATAAATACACAACCTATTAATGGAAACTGAGGCTTAAAACATATGGAAAAAACCAAAGATTACTTATTAGTTCTCAAAGTACATGGATAGAGAGAGTGTGTCTTAATCACACATGGATTTCACACACCTAGGGTGATGTTGGCGAGAGCCACATGGATTTCACACACCTAGGGTGATGTTGGCGAGAGCCACATCATGCGGTAAGCATAGAGAGGAAAACCAAAGACTTTGGTGCAGGTATGGGTGATGGGGAAAGAAGAAGCTAGCGTGAGCTTGAGGACTAAGAGAAAACTTGTTCTTTGATGGTGATAGATGGCCCCTTTTATAGGATCTTAGCTGTTTGACCGTACGCGGAACTGGCCATTTCAAAACCTTTTGGATCCGATCCAAATCTATACTCAAGCTATCCCGAGAGATCTTATGACCTAAATATAATAATTCCTTTTTAAAGAAATCACACTTAGATAATTTACAATATAGTTTTTTCTTCCTGAGCCTTCCTAGAACCTCTTTAAGGTGACTCTCATGCTCATCCAAAGTTTTGCTGTATATCAAAATATCATCTAAGAAAACTACCACACATTTTCCTAATAGATCTCGAAATATATCATTCATCATCTGTTGGAAAGTTGCTGGTGTATTAGTGAGACCAAAGGGTAACACTAAAAATTCATAATGGCCATATCTTGTCCTAAAAGCAGTTTTAGGAACATCTTCCTTTGCTATACGGATCTGATGATAACCGGTTCGCAAGTCAAATACTTAGCTCCATGCAACCTATCAATAAGATCATCTGATCTAGGTAATGGGTATCTATTTTTAATTGTAACCTTGTTAAGATGTTTATAATCAATACATATCCTCCAGGTACCTTGATCCTTTTTCTTAACCAAGAGAGCTGGTGCATCCCAAGGAGACTTACTTGGTCTAATTTAACCCATCCTCAAATATTCAGCTAGTTGTTTGGCTACCTCATCCTCCTCAGATTGGCTAAGCCGATACGGAGGAATACTAACAAGTTTTGCCCGTGGTACTAGCTCTATTTTATGGTCCACCTCTCGTTTAGGAGGTAATCCATGAGGCAATTCATCAAGAAATACATCCTAAAATTTTCTTTTAATGGAACTTAACACTTTACTTTCCCAAACATCTAAAGAAACAATGTTTGCATCAAAATGAATACACGAAGACACTGGATCCACAACCAACTGGAAAAGTTCATAATATCTTCCATTATTTCCACCTCATTGATAAAAGTTTCCTTGGGTACAACAATGTTTCCTTTAAGAATTACAAGGTTTCCATTGTGATGGAAAGACATCAAATGTTATTGAGATCTTAAAGTTATATGTAAAAGTCCCTTAGTAAGCTACAAATATTAATTGTTTCAAAATGTCAAAACTGCACACAACAAAAATTTTGGATTTAGATTCTTGAGTCATACGCATTACATTCCTTAGTAAACTTGCAACATTTTGTCTGTATAGAATAATTCCGCTAAGGTACATTGTACAAACATAATTTGGGCACCTAAAACCTTTGTTTCATGGTTGTTGAGACAGAATTTAGAAATTTTAAAAAATGTAGCATGATTGAAAAACTAAGATAGCGCTCAAGTAGCAAGATTTACTTGAGCTTGGGACCCCAAAAAATATGTATTAACTTGGTTTTGAACTATATAATCATTTTTTATTGCCAATTTGCACTAACATAACCCTAGTTTTATGGAAGTACCTTTGGAAGGCCAAAATTTTTCTCTTTTTCAGCATCTTGGTAATTATGAGATTTTTGTTATAGTTCACAAGTAGCTTAGGAACTAGGACCTAAAGGAGATTGTGTTGTTTTGAAACCCCAAGTTCTACCAATTGACTTTTACAAACATGAAAAACATGATTTATTCAAGAAGTTATAGGCATTTTATAGGATTTTTGACAAAACAACTTCAAATTTCAATGAAAATTTTAAGTTAGAGTTTTTTTGACAAAACAGCTTCAAATTTCAATGAAAATTTCAAGTTAGAGTTTTTTGTCAAATTTCTAATATAGCTTGTGTTTTGACATCATGAAGAATCCCCTTTATTTTTTGACTTTTAACTGACCTATGGTTGAAACAAGGTGTAGAAATGTTGTTTCTAGGTTTCCCAAAAAATTCCAAAGTTTTGGTGAGAAACAGGACACTAAAGTGTGCATTTTAGTGTCCAATTACAGAACTAGTGTTAAGATCTTTCCTTTTAGAGTTAGGATTATCACTCATGTCATCGACATTGTCATTCACCGCCGTAAAGTCAATATGAGTCATGGTAAATGAGTTCTCTATGAATCTGGATTAAACTTTTCTTCACCCTTCTCTTGACCCCTCTTGACCAAAAGTATTTGCAAATTGATTCACTAGAAACAACTACACATAACAAAAATGCTTGAATTAGCATTTGATGGCTAGAAATTGGCTAAAAAATCATGAAAACATCATCTAGAATTAATCCAAATGAATAAAGTATTAATACAAGGCATGCTCACATTAATAGTATGTGAATAACCCGCATTTGTTTAGTGTGAGTACATAAAAAATGTACTATAACACCAAATATCCCTCAAAAATAAGAATTCTCGAGAAAAAAGAATTATCATGATTTTTTCCTAATTTTTCCTAATTTTCTAGGGCCTCAAAATATGCTAATTCTGAAAACCACCAAAACCCATCTTATGGCACTCCAAACTTATAATTTTCCAAAAAATGTTTTGCAAATAATTTTGCCAAAATACCATTGATAATAAAAAATACCAATTTCTAGGATTTTTAAAAATAATTTCTAGAATAATCCTAATTTCTCATGATAATCCCATCGTCCACACGAAATTTCCAATTTCGCCCGACAATTCTCAAATCCAATGAAAATTTTAAAATTTTAATGGATTTTCTAATTTTCTGGGTCAAAAATAGATTTTTAAAAGAATTTGAATGGTCACGGGTGCCTGAATGGACACACCACATGCGAATCACCAATCCCAAATATTCCAAATAATTATAATAACCTTTGTCTAATTTTCCACTAATTTTCAAGAATTTTTTGAAAATTTTAATTTACCCCGAACGCATTTAGAATACGAACGGACCAAAAATTTTCGTAATCCCAATCGTCTTCCTGGAATATGGAAAGCCAACAGTTTCGGGAAAATGAAAAGACATTTAAAAATGGGAATATGAAAGGTCAAAAGTTTTCGAAATCCGAAAGGTTAAAGATTCCTGGAATTCGGAAGGTCAAAAGATTTCCCAGAAATATGGAAAGCCAAAAGGTTCAAGGAAAAAAAAATTTCAAAAAAATAAAATCTTTTTTTCCAAATTTCTTCTCCCTTTTCCAAGCTTTTTTTTCCTTTTGAAAATATCTTGCAAAAAAGAAATCTCTCTTAAATATATATATTTTTTTAAAGCTTAAAATAAAGCTTTAGTTTAAAGCTTTTTAAAAAAATTTATAAGGGGGGCATTTTTCTGTCCGGTGGCTGCTGCGCAGCCCCCCCCCCCAGCATGCGCGCAGAATTGAGGAGTATGAGAGAAGGAGATGTTCTCTCCTCTCCTTCTTCTCCAATTTTTTCTCTCACCACTTCTTTCTTCTCTTTGTTAACCCCGAGAGGGAGATTAGCATTTAATTAACTTTAATTAAACTTTTATAATCATATTTATATTTTAATTATGATTAAGCTTAATCAAATGTGCCTAGCCAGAGGCATTCACAACGCGAGAGAGACAAATAGAAAGAATCTCCGGATTTTGGAGAAGAGAAGAACTTTACGTGCACGGGAGAGAACTTAATGCATCAATTGACTGTCCCACACTGCTTTTGAGAAAATCGAGAACATACCATTAAAAATACATTTTTAACCATAAAAATGCTTAAAATTTTTATAAAAAATTAGAAAAAATTCTTTAAAAATATAAATTTAGGGAATCCATTCTACCAAAAATATCCACATTAAAATATGTGGTATTTTCATAAAAATTTCCATTAATGCTTATTTTAAACCACAAAAAATAGAAAAAAATAGCATTAAACTCACAGAATTTCCCCGCAACGTCGATTCGTCCATTGAATAGTAGTAACGCGCATTCCAATCGCCATGTCCACGTTCCATGTGGGAAATCACCAAAACAAACCAACAAAATAACATTTTCATTTAGTAAATATTAAAATTTACTTCAAAAAAATGTAAAAAATTAGAATAGGAAAGAAAAAACAACAACAATTAACTAGAGATTGCTCTGATACCACTGTTAAAACCCTAAGATCTCTCTAGATAATCAAAATACATAAACATGCATAAATTAGGCATAAACTCTACCACCCAACCACCCCCGAGCCCAAGGGTTGCACACATGAAATATATGAAGTACCACATACCTTAGCCTTGGTGTCCCATACCACCAAGAGGTATGACTTCAATCCAACAACACTCAGCTCTATAGTGAAATGGCAAGAATGTAGATACAATCCTCTACAAACAAGAGAACATCCCTTGAGTGTGCCCCATGCCCCTATTATATAGGAGGGCCCTCAAGTGACTCTTGACTCTCCATTTCCCATGTGTGACCCTTGGATGCTTGACCCTAACCTTAACCCTCAAGGTTAGTCCTAACCCATGCTCCACTAGATCTTGTTCCCATGCTTCCATGCTCACAAGCCTAATGTGGGTTTGCCTCCTAGTATATACACATATAATGTGTACATAACATTGACGGTTCCGTTCTTTCAGTACTCAGTGAGGATTGGCAGGAGAGCTTTACTTTCGAGATGCAGTTGGACTCCATCTCGGGCCTGCCAACACAGGAGGAGGAAGGGATTTCAACACATCTGCTCACAAAGTTTTTGGTTGAAAGATCTTACACTATTGGTTGAAATATCTTACATTTTGAAAGATCTCGTCCATATCTTCGTAAACAAGCTTGATCAATCATCTGAATGAGGATGGCCTCGACAAAATAGGACCTATCATCGGCTTCTCATGACTATTCTTAGCTCCATGCACCTACTCTTGGTTGCCACCTTAGAGCCATGACCTACCCAGTGCTTGTGAGGTTTAAGGCTGTAAAAATTACTGAGGGGAAGGAAGACGTCCCACTATGTCTGTTGGGGTGAAGGAATTCAGATTAAACTTCGGTGTTAAAAAAAATTCCTCTAGAAAATTATTTGATTGGCCGTGTTGAACGAAAACCTCACAACCCTACTAAAGTAGGTATTTATAGGGGTTCTTTATTTTCGTGCGCTAAAAGGTGTAACTAAGTCCCTAGGTGGTTCTAAGGTGAGACTCAACTCTTAGAATGTGTGCCAAATTGGAAAACCTCACCAAATTTATCTCATTTATTGTTTTTAATTTTGCCATCAAAATTTTACAGTTTCAATATAATCGGCATATTTAACTATTTTGCATGTGGTATACATTGAAATTATTGATTGAGAGTAAGAGTAGGAGTGGGAGTGGGAGTGGGAGTGAGAGTGAGAATTTGCTTAGGGGCGGTAAAGAGGATTGAGGTCCTCCAGGTTGCCTATTTCTAACTCTTATAAATATAGTATGTTTGGAGTAGTTTATGTGTCTTCTCATATTTCTAGTTATTTCAATTACTTGTTGAGAGTGAGAAATAATTAATATTGAGAGAGAAGGAGGCATGTCAAAACATTGTCTCACAATTCTCATTTCTTTTAGGCATAAGATCAGCAATAATTATAGTTTTAAAAATAGTAATTTACACTTCGCGTCAACATTTCTATCATAAGCACTTAATGAGCTCTCCAACTCTAGAAATGAATTATAAATATCTCTTGGGATGGTAAACTACATCTATAAGAGGTTCATCATAATATTTTTATCACCCACAAACTAGTTAATCCTTGCTTATACTTTAGAATAGCCACCCCTTACTAGTCCTTTAGTGTTAGTCCTGTATTACAAACTAGTCCTCTAGTGTTACTCCTTGTTAGACTATAGGATGATGGAATAGACACCACCATTGTCCTCACTATTTTAAATGCTTTAAAATGCTCAAATGTCTCTACTTTGTCAATTTCACCACCACTCCTACTCCTTGCTGTTGCATTTTCACTTATAAATACCATAACTAGTATTGAATGCCTTCAACACATACATAACAATCACCTACCTAGTTTTTTTTATTTATGGCATCTAGTATGCTAAATCAATTCTCCTTTTCATGACTTCAACTTTTGTATTCTAAAAAACTCACTCCTTATTGGACACCTCAATTTTAAAGATAAATGTATGTACACGCTCATCAAGTGATGGTGGAAAAGTGACCATGCTAAAGAGTATTTCAAGCCCATGGAGTGGGGATGCTCCAGACCTCCCTTATCCATGTAATTGATTAATGTTGCTCCTTAGTCAACTTGTGAGGTAAGAGTATACTTGTTATTTAGCTCATAGTCTTCTCCTATTAGGCTTGAGTCTTCAAAAAATAGTATCTTGATAATCATCCTTGAATCTAAGGTGGGTGACATCTAAGCATACTCATAATGGCAAACTGCTAAACTAATTAAGCAAGAGACTTAAGCACAATTAGGTTAAATCTAAGGTGGGTGACATCTAAGCATACTCATAATGGCAAACTGCTAAACTAATTAAGCAAGAGACTTAAGCACAATTAGGTTACAAGATTGAGACTTATACTTATATAGAGGCTTAAAAGCTTGCTTCATATTTCATTGCTTGAAATGTTCCTTTTTTATATGGGTGGGGTACAACAATGGCTACATATTTCATTGCTTCATATTTCATTGCTTGAAATGTTCCTTTTTTATATGGGTGGGGTACAACAATGGCTTTGCTAACTCATGTGGGATAATGTAGCTTTGCTAACTCATATGGGATAATGGAGCTTTGATCTTGTTTCTTCTTGTTGGACTTTGCTCTTAGTTGGCTTACTCAACTAACTCTTTTTCTCTTCCTTGTGGTCAATGGCACCACATTTCGCAACACCTCCCCTTGGTTCCATTTTGTTAGGCTACTACTACAATGTGGTGAGATGCAAGGTTTGCACATACTTCACCCCCCCTTAATGTACGTGGTAGGTGGATCGACATTTGGACTTGGACATGGATCATCTCCCCCCTGGGTGCTTGATTAGCTACTCTTAGTTTTGCATTTGCATCACCTCCCCTAGGTTCTTTTTTGGTATGTGGCTTTTCGTTGAACTGTACCCTTGCTTGGCTTACAAAACTCACTCTCTACCTCTTCCTTCTGCTCAACGGCATGATGTATTTCTCAACAAGGGAGTGGGGATCTATGTGACTATAGTGGTAGAGGGATGGGAGGGCCTAGCTCCCCCAAAGAAATTCCTTGCCATGGCTCTCTACTTGAGGGTTGCTTGTGAAATTATAGCAAACTCTAGAGAAGGGTGGTGGAGGTGTTTAAGGGGCTATAACCTTCTGGGGTTTTAGCCCATACACACCTTCATAAATTTTAGCTTGGTCAAATGTACGTGTGAATAATGCTTGATATATGCATGGAAAAGCTTATGCATAGTCAAGCCTAGGCCAAGGCAAAGCAAGGGCGTAGGCTTCAATACATCTGAAAATCCAATACTACGTCCTTGCTTTGCCTTGGCCTAGATTTGGCTATGCATAGGATGACCATGCGTAGGATTGGCTATGTCAAAGCCAAACCTATCCCCTTGCTTTGCTTTGGACAAGGTTTGGTTATGCATAGCTTAGCCTATGCATGGCCTTGCCTAGGCCAAGGCAAAGCAAAGGGTGTAGGCTTGGCTATGACAAATCCAAGCCTACGCCCTTGCTTTACCTTGGCCTAGGCTTGGATATAAATAGGAATGGTCATGCCTAGGCTTGGCTATGCACAGCCAAGACAACGCCAAAGAAAAGTGAGGGAATATGCTTGGATTTCACAAAGCCAAGCATAAGTCCTTGCTTTGCTTTGGCATAGGTGGCTATGTATAGCCAAGCCTAGGCATAGCCAAGCTTACACATGACCATGCCTATGCATAGAAAAGGAAAAGTAAGGGTTTAGGCTTGTATTTTCATGACAATGGAGCTATGAGAATACATGGGCCATAGGGACTTTAATTCTTATACAAAAGAAAAAAACTCAAAGTGAGGGTTTACGGTCCATATCTAAAAGTAAAGGCACCCATGTAGAGAACTTGCACTGGACTACAATTACACATAAAAGGAACAAACTAAGTCTAGGGTTATAACCATCTGAATGTTTAAACAACCTGGCTGTGTGTGTGTTGACCTCTAGGACATAGCTTTTACCCCTTTGTCGAAAGGATGTAAGAACACATTATAGTTCAGGAGCGAAGATCAAAAGAAATAAAGCCAAAAAAAAAGCCTACGATGAATGGCAATGCAAGTCTATTATGTGCTCTAATGTTGGCCTATCGCCTTATTGACACTTGGTAGGCGAGGAGTATTCTACTCCAGACCGATGCCCTGGGTTGGTAGATCGATGTTAGTTTTACCTTAGGGAGGTCGCCATTGTGTGTAAAAATTGTCACGTGTATAAAGAAATAAAGGCAAAAGGCTCCTGTAACTCTGATGTTTCTTATGTCCTTAGACTCGTGGTATTAACTTGCTCTTAGAGCAGACACATTGTGGTCATCTGTTTATTTATTAAGCTGGGTAATTTTCCTTGACTTAGGCCAATTTTATAGACCTTGATTAACCTTCGACACCTTGCTAACTCTTGATTTACTTTCAATATTTTTAAACTCCTGTTAAATTGCTACGCTAGCTCATTCATGGGACCCCTTAAACTAAGTTCTGATGACAACATCCATTGTGGTCTAACATGCTTGAATTTATTACACTTTATATCTTTTGAATTCCAGCATACTTTCACTCTACTTCCCTGTTTTGCAGACGGTCTACCACAACAAACCCTATCAAGCTTACCATACCATAGATTCTGAGGACGAAATCTACATCAGGAGAGGGGACATGTTAACCTATGACAGACATTGAGACGTACTATGTTTTACGTCATGTAATTAATTTAAGTATTCTGAGTCATGGGTCGGGCTTGTCGGCACCACATGTAAAGGATAAAGGGATTGGGTGATCATCGATGAGAGGCGCACCTCAAATGTCAGCAAGATAAGAGTTAGGATCGGCCGGCCATGTATGGGCACCCATGTGTGAACGGCTAGGTCACCTATAAGAGTCAAATGTCCCTAAAACTCTTATTCTCAATGTGTTGAATACAAAGTGTGCTCTTGCCTTATCTTCTCATTCCCCTTCTCCTGCGTATGTGTGTGTGAGAGAGAGAGAGAGACAGAGCGATCGAGTTCTGTGTGGCGGCACGGCGGCGGCGAGGCGGTAGAGCGGCGATGGCAGCTCCTTCTTCACTGTGATGCGAGAATCCTTCACAGCGGCGGTTTGAGCGGTGAGTGACACACCTTTGCTTTCTGTTTGAGCTTGCTAGGTTCTGGTTGTATGCTTGCAACCATTCGTGGCTCGCATACGGTGTTCGGCAAGTCCCCAGCTCCGACTCGTGCGGTAAAAGCGCACAGGGTCCTTCATCATAGTGTTTATTGATGATTATTTGATATGTAATCGCAGCAGATGGATGCATTGTGAGAAGCTGAGGTTGGCTTTAAAGAGATTAGATGATTTGGGTGGGTGGCTTAATCTTGATAACTGTCATTTGGCTCAAGCCAAGGTGAGAAGCTGAGGTTGGCTTTAAAGAGATTAGATGATTTGGGTGGGTGGCTTAATCTTGATAACTGTCATTTGGCTCACCTTGGCTCAAGCCAAGGTGACTCTACTTGGTCATGTGGTTTGAGAGAATAGAATTGAAGCTGAGGTTGGCTTTAAAGAGATTAGATGATTTGAGTGGGTGGTTTAATCCTGATAAATGTCATTTGGCTCAAGCCAAGGTGACTACTTGGTCATGTGGTTTGAGAGAATGGAATTGAAGCTGATCTTACAAAGATGAAGGACTTTATTTTATTGGAAGCTCCTCAAAATGTAAATAAGTTCTGATGACTTTTAGGTAAGATATCTTACCAGGTTCATTTTTCTTTTATCTCAGGCTTTATATCCATTACATCAGGCATCCCAAAGAGATTCTTTCGGTTGCAAGACAAAGAGGAAGAGGCCTTTATGCAAGTAAAAGAGATTCTGAGCACTTTGCGAGTAGTCATGCCTCCTGATTGGAAACAAAGATTTTTTTTTGAACCCTAGTGTGGGTGAGGATGTTGTGGGTGAAATGTTGTTATAGCAAGGGAAGGAACACTCTTATATGAGGCATGTATATTTTGTCAACATGACAAAGAAACAAGGGGACAGGATTTATTCTGAGGCAAACAGTTGATGGTGGATGTGGTGTTTGCCTTGAGTAAATTTAGATCCTATTTACTACCAAAGCCTTTTATAATTCTTACCCGTTATTCTTTGCTTCCTCATCTGATTTAGTATGACATTCCTTCTTGCTTCTAAGAGATTATCTAAGTGGTTGATTGAGCTGTAAGAGTTTCAGTTTACATGCATGGTGAAGGACAACACAAGGTCTAAACTAGCTGATATTCTTACATATAGAGAGAATCCAATGGTGTTGAAGAGGAAACAATGGAAAAAAAGAAGGTGCCTAGATGGAAGGACCGTGAAACAGGGTTGTCATGCTTTCAGTTTGTTCTTTGATGGGGCTTTCAAGAGAATGTCAGGAGTGGACAGTGAAGGAATAGTTTTATTGAATCCAGAGGGCAAGGAAGTATTTCAAGGAGGAGCTAAATTACAAGTGTAGACGGATAATGAAGCTGAATATGCTACCTTGGAGTATGGTCTTCAGCAATGTATCAAGAAGGGAATCAGAAGATTCATCCCATCAAAGGAGATAGTTTGTTGGTCATTAGACAACTACAAGCTCTTTGGAAAGATAAGAACCCCAAATTGAAAGAATGGAATTTTTAGATTAGGAGGATGCTACATCTAGATTCCAGGAAGTACAGATTCAACATGTGAAGAGAAAGTTCAATCAAGTTATAGATGCATTAGCAAAAGGGGGATTGGCCAAGGATATAGAAGTACATGCCATCACAGTAGCCCATCCTAGATATGTTGGAAGAGTGACTTTATAAGAAATTAAAGATTTCTTGCACACAGGACTTGTACTGCAAATTTGTTTAAAAGGAAGAAATTTGGTTTTATAAGGAAAGCGTTACAGTACACTAGCATGTATAGCTTTGATCTTGTTGATATTGGCACAGCTAGGAAATCACTAGCAACAGAACATTGTGAGAACCTTTGTGTGAGGTGGGAACGGGGGCTAAGGTCACTTTAATCAAATGTGTTGTTACTAAGGTCTAAGCCTTAGCCAAGGCTTAATTGGTAAGGTGGCAGCCGCCGCTCTGCAGGCTTGCAAGAAACTCTACACACATGGAAGCTCGATCTAGAAACTTCATGAGAAGTGTGGAAATCCCCTGAAGGAAAGCTTTAGTAAGTGGCATGCATGTGGCTGAAGTTGAAAATAGAAGGAAGGTGGGGAGGCTGAAAGAAGTGAGTTTCGAGCATCATTTAGATGAGTATGCTATCTAGGAGAGGGTACAAAGTGACTATCTATTGCATTTCCTTATGAGAGGGTACAAAGTACATATAGGTGTATGCATTTACTATGTACCTAAAGAAATGAGGAATTTTGACTATCTATTGCTTAATCAGATTATGCAACTATATTCTCAACTTTATATGTGATGTTCCAACAAAAGAACTTAAAAAGAAATTCAGTGGTGGTTAGCTAGGAGAGATTAGCCACTAAAGGTAAACAAATGCCTCTTTTTTTACTGTTTAGAGGGTGCTTGAGTGGAAAAAGAACTTAAAAAGAAATTCAGTGGTGGTTAGCTAGGAGAGATTAGCCACTAAAGGTAAACAAATGCCTCTTTTTTTACTATTTAGAGGGTTCTTGAGTGGAAAAAACTGGGCACTCTAATCTTGCAACCACCCAAGTTGTAATGTGTGTGAGTGATTGGGGTTTGTTTAAGCAAGGGATGTATGCCTAGATGCATGTTTTAGTGTTTTCAAACTCTTTTTTGTCATTGTTAAAACAAGTCGTGTATCACTTGGGTTGTTATGAGTTGGATCTATGAGGTAAATGATGGATTGGAGTTGTTCAACCATGGTGTTTCCCTATAGACATATTGGGTTGGTAGTGTGGCTATTTTTCCATTGATGCTCTTGATGGGTGTGCCGTATTGAAATAAAGGCATTGAATCTTTTCCTTAATCACTGAGATGAAAACCATGTGCATTCCTGCTCTGCCAAAGAAATGAGAAGATTTTGAATACTATGTAGGTCCCTTGCCTTATCAAGGGTGGTGCTCCTTTCAGGTTATGTGATAATGTTTAATGTTGTGTGTTGTTAAGTTAGCTATATGTGGGTGTTTTGATGGGTCTCGGGTGCTGTCTCGTTGACCAATGAAAGTGAGAGATCTATAAAGAGGTTGATTTGTGCTATACCCAAAGTCTTAACAATGTTAAAACTTTTTTTTCATCACTTATTAGTGACAAAATTAGTGTCACCAAATTTTATGCTTTGCAACATGTTGCGACTCAACTAAGGGAACTCGTAATAACATGACTTCAAACGTTGCTAGGGTCCCCTCAACCTTGTAGTGCTTTCCTGTGTGACAATCATCCTTTCTTTGCCCATAATATTGATATATTTTATACTTAGGATCTAGAACAAGAATCACCATGTAAAGGTATGTATAGGTGATTCTAACTAGTTTTTTCTTGCTAAAAAATCATTGAAAAATCTATTTGAGGGAAGTTTTAAGAGTCTTTTGAATTGTATAAAATATTTTCTAATATAATTTATGATTTTTACACACTTTTGACACTTCTTCATTTGAGAGATATACCTCTTGAATTTAAATGAGGCAATCTTTATGTAGCTCCGAGATTTCATTCAATTAACAATCCCACATTCGTGAAAGAGCATCGACCACTACATTATATTTTTCCTTTGTATAAGTGATCTCAAAATCATAGTTTTGAAAAATAGCCAATCATCTTTTGTGATTTGTAGATAGAGCCAATTGTAATAGAAAGTGTTTGAGCACCCTATGATCGCTTCTCACATAGAAATAACTCCCATAGAGATATCTAATGGTGTGAGTTCTTGATTGCATGTAAGATGGCAATCATCTCTTGATCATAGACATGAAATTCCATCTCCTTGACATCCAATTTGCGGCTCTCATATGTAATTACCCCATGATCTTGATACAATACATCCCAAATGCCTCTTCCACATGCATCTGCACTTATTGTGAATGGATATGAAAAGTCGGGACATACCAAAATAGGGGCTTATGTAGGCATTCATTTGGGCTCTTAAAACTCTTATTTGCAATTTCATGCCAAAATAATGTTTCCTTCTTGAGCTTGTGTAGCAATGGTGTGGCTATGCCCGCATACTTCTCAATGAATCTCCTATAAAATGAAGAGAGTTCCAAGAAACCCCTCAATTTGTTGTATTTTTCGGGATAGGCCATTTTTTACACATAGTCCACCTTCTCATTAGGGGGAATTTGAGCATAAAAAGGGCCTTGTAAGGATCCCTAATTTTAAGGAATTAAAACTAATTTTATTGAGGCTTAAGGAGGCAAAGCTCATAAATGACACCTACTGTTGGGCCTAAAAGTAGGGGATCTCTCTAATTTTTGAACTAGGATTCTCTTTCTAGCTATTAAAACCCCCTACTAAGATCACTAATATCTATGCTTTCATTCTTATTTACTCTAATTTAATAGTCATATTTGAATTCCCTCCACATTCCGTTTCTTTCAATCATTACTATTATTCATCACCTTTCCTACCAACCTCTGCAATAAGATTCTCTCTCTCTCTCTCTCTCTTTCTCTCTCTCTCTCTCTCTCTCTCCCCCTTTTTCCCAAGCTCTCTTCTCCTATTCTGAATACAATAGGACAACCCTAAGTCTATCTCCCTCTCTCTCTCTTTATCTCTCTCCCTCTTCACAATAGAATATACCTATTGTGAATACAATAGGACAGCCCTGAGTCACTTCAGATTAGTCTCTTCCATTTTTTGACTGGCAAAAATTTCAGATTCAACAAGAGTGACGTTCTTCCCAAGAGGACATTTCTAGCAACTCCAGATCTCTACAAGTACTTTGAGGAGAGATATCACGCCCCCAAAACAAGGACTATCTCCCCAAAAGTTCCACGATGGGTGTCGGGCAGTGTTTATAAACAGAACAGAACCCTGCCGGTGTTCTTTGGTTTTCCCAAACATGCTCCGATGGGAACCAAACTTTGCAAGCAGGTGGAAGCGACCCACCCCCACATGCTTGCAAAGTTTGGTCAGAATTGGAGCATGTTTGGATTGGTAATTAGTGCCCAGTCATGTCTCTTGGTGCTTAGGAGGCCATGGAAAATCCGGGCCTTCCCCATACTTTGATGTTGGACGCACGTCATGCACCACCCTTGAGATAGAAGACAATTTAGACATTGACTTAGATGAGCTTAATTTAGCAGACAAGAGGGTAAACGGTGAAAGAATTTTGGAGCAAGATACTGACATAGAGGAAGAAGTCATTTCATTAATTTCATAAAAAATACTTGTACAAATGATCGTATTTGGAGAAATTATCAATACAAAAGTAGGATTTATGTCTTTCTTAGCTTTCATCTTGAAATAAATTGCGAATTGCACTAGCAGTTGCATCTAAAGGTCCTGGTGGTTTATATTCGCTATGCCGAACACTGTATAAATACCTTGATTTATTGGGACACTGCACAATGCACATGTGGAAATATTTTGCATTTGCCTCACTAAACATATTAAGTGGTAGTAGTGTCCACAGGGTAGTATATACTGGCCGCTCCACCCATCGAATACTTTGTAACATACAGGACATTGGGGGGTGGAGGAACTAGTAGCCTCAGCAGAAACTCCCACAAGATCAGGATGTATCAAAAAATGAGAGATGTGGTTTCCTTGGCGCACAGGAGCAATACGTGAAGAGATGGTCTGTACATCTTGGCTGATCTTTGTGAGCTGCTCTTGAATCCCTCTATTGGCCGGGGGAGGAGTTGACGCTTGAGATAATCGTTGAGCTTCTTTCTCCTTCTCTGCTAGCTGTGCCCCTAAGCTTTCTTTGACCTTGTTTAACTCCAATCCAGCGCCCTCCACCATGAGAGCAAGTTCCTCCCTTGTGAATGTCACTGTCTCTTCACGTATGTCATGGGTGTTGATAGTGGCCTCTCTGGAGGCGAAGTCCACTAGAGTTTCTAGGATAAATTGTGCATATAGCATCTTAGCAAAATAGAGTGGAGCATCGGCGTTATGGAGAGGACAACCGTACACCTCCAAGAAAATGTGCTCGGCATTAATTTTGATATCATTGTGAGTGCAACGCGAAACCTTCCATCTTCCCTTCTTAATCTCGCCATCTGGACATGGCCATATTTGCTTTATCATCTCTGTGGTTACGCGTTTATTTATGTCTTTCCATTGGGCATAAGTAGGATTTGTTCATTTCGACAACCTGCATGCTGTTCTCGTAGCTTCGCGGGCTGTCAGGCCATGTGAAAGGGCTTTCATTCGCTCATATGCCTTCTTGGCTAACTCTTGATGCTCGTTTGCTTGCGCTTTTGCCATATCTGCATGAACGTAAATGACTTTAGGATTTTAATGAACTGTAAAGATCAACGTAAGATAAATTGACCATTACCCTCAAAAACTTAAAGTTTAACACCACGAGAGGAGATATGTATTGCAAAGACTCAATGAGAAATATCCACTTGACTCAAAAAATACTTCAAACAATGCACACACATCAAATTTTGAAGAGAAAACATAAACTTAAACACCGCAAGAGGAGAGAGATATTGCAAAGACTCAATGAGATAATATTTCAAACAATGGGCATATATCAAATTTTGAAGAGAGAAACAAAGTGCCATTCTTGAAACTTAATCTCCTGATGCTGTATCATTACAAAATTGGGGTGAATGACACCAATAGCTCTACAAGAGGACGTTGTGCCCTCGTTGGGTCAGTATTTAGTGATCTAAAAAATTCCACTACTTGCAAAACAGATTTTCGCTCGTCGTGATTAGGCAGACACATCCAATTTTTGACTCTATAAATAATAGTATCCATGGTAACTTTGTCATAGGAACTATTGTCCATCCACAACTCTTGTACTTTCTGCCAAAAATCATATAAAGTTTGTAATAAATACCCTAAAGCAAAAACATCAGATGCAGGAGTGTATGCATCTGCCAAAAACGGATCATAAAGTTCCGGGGCTATCCACGGCCGTTTATTTCGCTCTCTGTCTGCGTAGGAGACCGCCTGTGCCACCTTCTCAGGGTTCATGTCTGCTTCAAATACAAAATTGAGAGACATCCGTTTTTTGGGCGCTCTCAGCAGTAACCCCCAATCGATAATACCTATGCGTGGCTTCAACTCTTTTGTAAAATCCAACACTACATTGAATGGATGTAGGTCGGTATGTACAATTCCTGCCAAATGTGCTGCCGCTAGGCCTTCCACACCAGGGCATGCATAATATGTGGCATGGTTATTACTATTTGTTTTATTTTAGAAAGTTCTAAATGACTTAAAGGAATATTATTGGGCGGGGGTTGTCTCCATCCTCGATCCAAACGGAAAATTGCTCTGGTAAACTCACTGAATCTGAAGGGGATCTTCAGAAGAGTATCACCAACGAGCTGCCATTATAGTATGGAAAAATAGTGATCCAAGGAGATTCTTTTGTGAAGGCAATACACCTGACAATTGATGGGTGTAGAACCTGCATGCCCTGCTCTGCCTGGAAGCTCTCGAACTTGGCGCTGCCTTCTCCTTTGTAGTGCTTTCCGCAAAAAGTAATGTGCTCCGACAAAAATGATATACCTTTAACTGTATACTCTTTTACTGTGCCAAAAACACCAGAGCCTATTGTTCGCCCTTCGAGCAGAGCCTCGTGCGGGATGCCAATGAGGTGTGTGCACATAGAATTGTAGATTGTACGATTAATGGCACCTATCCCACTCGCATCTGCCTGGCTGGACGTTGCAGCGACGTCCTGGGCAATGCGCACTCTTTTGGGGAGTGACTCTGCATTCAGCGCCTTCATGCGCTTGCTCTTGACTCTTTGCTCGCTCCATACAGCGTCCCATAACTATAAACGATGCATATTAGCTTCAGGCGGGGTAGCATCTCTAAGATCATTGCATGTTACACGCATGCTCCCCAAAATGGTTCGTGTTATATGTTGATGGTTGAAATCTACTATCTTTTGTCTATCAAGCAACTCAGCGTTGCCTCCGCTTTAAAGTCGACGCTGTGCATTTTTCCATATCTCCTCTAGTAGATCTCGCATGAGTATCTCAGACTCATTGATCTTTTTGACGACGTCATCTGCACATTGTGACACTGTGATGACTGCTTCAATGCGAATTGCTCGTAGAACGATTTTACGCTCTTCAGGGGAAAGCATGTTGGTCGTCTTTGTAAATCTAGCAAATATCACTAAACACAACAAAAACAGAATATTAAACAACATTACTAAAATCAACATCAAGCAAACGTGAGAGAACACCAACAAGTGTATCATTACTTATCAATGTTCAAACAAAAACACAATATCAAATAATTTTACTGAAATCAACATCATCCAATACATCATCAAACGTGAGAGAACAACAAGTGTATCATTACTTATCAATGATCAAACAAAAACGGAATATCAAACAATATTACTGAACTCAACATCATGCAATACATTATCGAACGTGAGACAACCACAACAAGTGCATTATTACTTATCAAGTGTATACATGTTGCACTCCTCATCTACACACCTATCGTGACAGAGAGAGAAAGAGAGAGAGTTGTGAAGTGTATTATGAGAGAGAGAGAGAGAGGGGGAGGAAGAGAGAGAGGTGTGACAGATAGAGAGAGAGGGGACATTAGATGACATTTTTAATAGTTTTGTGAGTTCCTAAAGAGAGAAAAATAATGTTTTGTATTCCTAAAGCACTCCTCATCTACACACCTATCGTGATAGAGAGAGAGTTGTGAAGTGTATCATGAGAGAGAGAGAGAGAGAGAGAGAGAGAGAGAGAGAATTGTGAAGTGTATCATGAGAGAGAGAGAGAGAGAGAGAGAGGAGAGGAGAGGAAGAGAGAGAGTTGTGACAGATAGAGAGAAGAAACATTAGATGACATTTTTAATATTTTTGTGAGTTCCTAAAGAGGAAAATAATGTACTGTTTTATTTTTTAAGTAAATAGAGGGAGAAAAAAGAAATTATTAGGAATTATGTATATTTTAAGAGAAAAAAAAAAAGAAATCCTCATCTACACATCTATCGTGTTGTGAAGTGTATTATGAGAGAGAGAGAGAGAGAGAGAGAGAGAGAGAGAAAGAGTTGTGAAGTGTATCATGCGAGAGAGAGAGGGGGGCAGGAAGAGAGAGAGAGAGATATTCATTTTTTCGAGTTACGATATTATGAAATAAAACGTAAAGACAATATGATGTAAACTTTGATCCATGAAATACTCATGCTGCGTTAGCAACCAAGTATCGCATGGATCACACACAATAAAAACAATACAAGTCAAATCAAGCAAATTTACGATATTTTTTCGACCGCGTTGACGATCACATGCCGTAATATGTAAGCAAATTTACGACATTTTTTCGACCGCGTTAACAATCAAATGCCGCAATATGCAAAAAACAATATATGCACTAGCGGATGACACCAACTTACCGCGTTAACGACAAAATGCCGCCCGATTCTATGGGAATACGAATAGGATACGGACATACACTGGCCGCGTTACCGACCATATGCCCGCATTTGACAAAGGGAAGGGAAGGGAAGGTGACATCGCCATAACGATACTATGCTTGCTGCGTTACCGACTAGTACCGCTACAGTGTGCCATACTTACCATAGGACACAGACCAGCCGCGTTACCGACTAAGTGCCCCAGGGTAAGCACCATTCCGAAGAATGGCCTTACACACACACCCCTCGTGTGGCGGACCACCCACATCCTGTCGTGCATTGCAACAATGGGCGGCTGCCCGCACGAACACACACCCACACACACACCGCTCGTGTGGCGGACCACCCACATCCTGTTGCGCATTGCGATAATGGGCGGCTGCCTGCACGAACACACACCCACACACACACACACACAAACACAATTCTCATTACCTGTGTATGCTGTCAGCAATGAACTCCCAAAGGGCCCCCCGGGCCCATATATATGGAAAATTGTAGCCCGCCGGGCTGGATGACGACCCCGGCGGGACCCGCCGGGTTTTTATTTTTCCTGGTGGGACCGCCGGGTATTGGAGAATCCCGACGGGATTTTATCCGGTTATCAGGAAGCTTCCCGCCGGCTTTTTTGGGAACATGTTAACATGTTAATATGTTAACACATGTTATTAACAAAAAAAAATGTGATCACGTGAATATAAAATCATTGCATGGTACACACGATTCATTACAGAAAGAGGTATTGTAATTCTAATTCTATGGATAAAGCAGCTAAGAAGCCTAAAAACTCGACATGAAGTTCTGAAATTCCTGGGTGAATGATAAAAGAGTTGCACATGCTCAACAAGCCCTAGCCTTATCAGAATCATGGCTAAGGAAATATTCTAGCCTTATCAGAATCATGGCTAAGGAAATATTCTGCCTGAGCCTCGGACGCTGACTGGTACTGACATTAATACATCATCCTCCACAGAACCACATATACCGACGTCGCTCAAGAGGATCAGGAAAGTAAAGACTCTAAAAATGACGGGCAAGTCTCACTCTGCTTACTCGGGTCATAGCAGAGTTGATGAGGTGGTCGAATGCAAAGGCTATCATATCCTGACTCTGGGAGAGTTTAGGAATGCCAGATAGATTTGGGGTATCCATCTATAAATTTCCAATTCAATTTATGATTTTTCAATTTTTGAAGTTCATTCAACATAATATAAACAAGTGAAAACATTATTTCCCAGATTTACTTTAAAATTTTTAAGCAATTTCTACTACTGTTACGTAAATTTACAATAGCGCTTTGATACCAATTGTGAGATCCCACTGCCCCCTCTGTGCACCGGATTCCTGGATGGTAGCGGCGGAAGTAGCTTACTCATGCACGAGGCAGGTTTCCCACTCGGGGCCTCGCCCTCGAATGTCCGGGAACGAGACTAAGCTGGTGGTCATTCCGAAAACCGAAATCGAGAAAATTTTCCATGCTACTTTTTATTTCTTATGCATTTAAAAGTGAAAAAATAAAAAATCATAAGTTTTCCTTGTCTTTTAATGACTATTGATTTAGAATTTGTGGGAACTTCAAAAACGCAATGAAAGTGTATTAAACGAGATTGTCTTTTAATGCCTGTTGATATGGAATTTAGAGGGAACTTCAGAAACACAATGAAAGTGCATTAAATGTGATTGAAAGTTATTTTAAGATAATTATTTTGAATTGTAATAAAAAATTATTTTTGGGGCCCCTATATGGACGAGATTGATGATATTTCGCATTAGGAATTTTTTGGACCCAAAATGGCCTCCTAAAGGATTCCTAATTTTAAGGGATTAGAGCTTAAAAAGTTGGGCTTAAGAGAAAGGCTATGATGACCCCTATTTTTTACCTTGCCACATTAGCCATACCCCCCTAGTTTCACTTTTTACAGGGAATATTCTCATACTCTCTCTTACTTTTTGACTTTTCTCATACTTTCTCTCTTACTTTTTGAATTTTTTATCTTTACTCTCTACAAATTGAATCTTGTCAGTTTGAAATCTCCTTTCTCATTAACTCCCACCATATCTCCCTTCCACATCAGCAAAACATTCTCGTATTTAGGTGGGTCCCAAAAAGTGAAAAAAAAATACATTTTGAGGTGGAAAAAACACCACCCAACCAATATGTATGAATTTTTTATCTTCACTCTCTACAAATTGAATCTTTCTTGTCAGTTTGAAATATCCTTTCTCATTAACTCCCACCATATCTCCCTTCCACATCAGCAAAACATTCTCGTATTTAGGTGGGTCCCAAAAAGTGAAAATCTTTTATTTTTTATTTTTTTACATTTTGAGGTGGAAAAAACACCACCCAACAAATATGTATGATGAAAATAATTTTTTTCCTCCAAAAAGGTTGTAATTCAAGGGTCATGTCAGAAGCCTGTCAAGAGCCAATACGTCCATAACTAACTGTCAGGTCCCCACAACCCCATAAACATAACTAACTGTCCGGAACCACTACATCCATGAGATCCTGAAATTGTGGGGACCCCAAAAATTATTATTTTTAAATTTTCTCATAAATGTAATTTATTGATGAAAAACTCCATGTTAGTATATTTGTATATCAAAAATATCATTTTCTACTTAGAAAAACGGATTTGTGTTAAACTTCCAACAACCAAGTTTTAACAGTCTCTCTCACTCACTCATTCTCTCTCTCTCTCTCTCTCTCTCTCTCTCTCTCTCTCTCTCTCTCTCTCTCTCTCTCTCTCCCTTCTTTGAGGATCTCTCTGCTTAGCTATGGAGCCTTCACAAGCTCTGTGTGTAGCCCCTTGTGAAGCTAGAAAACGGAAGGTTGATTTACACATTCGTATTCCTGAAGAGTATGGCAGCTCTAAAAAAACCCATCCTACTGATGCACAATCTGTCCAAGCTCGTAGGATAGCTAATGAGAAAAATGTAGATCTTTGGGTTGATGGGCATCTCTATCCAATGGACCCCCCATTAAGAGCAAACCCTCCTTTCCGCGATTTATCATCTTTTATGCAATTTGTTGGTGAAGGAGAGCTTGGCTTGTTAGGATATTGCACAGAAGATTAACTACAAGTGGAGCTTGTTGACAAACCCATATTCTCCAATATCAATTGCAAGCATCACAATAAATCAAGAAATCAAGTTTTATCATAGGAACACTGAGTTGCTGTGTGATAAGAAGAGCCCCTTTCGCTCGCACAGTGAAGGAGATTCGCTCGCACAGTGAAGGAGATTCTCCAACAATATAGAACAGAGTTCCGTGTGCAGGGGATTGACCTTGAAGCATTGCAAGAAGCCTCCGAGGCTTACCTTGTTGGGATTTTTGAAGACACCAACCTCCTTGCAATACATGCAAAGAGGATTACCATATCTGCCAAACAACAAGGACATGCAACTAGCTCGGCGCATTTGAGGCAAGCGAGACACGATCTAGAGATCTTAGATGTTAACCTTCTTTTTGAATCAACTCTTTTGTTTCAAACCCCCCTTTGTAACAAGCCTATCTGGCTTTCATTTGTAACCTTCTAATAATTAAAATTTTAAGTCTCTCTTACAATGTCTCGGTGTCATCATGTTTGTTTAACATGGAGTGTCTATCATGTGCCAGTTTGTCACTCAAGGCATCAGAAATGCTCCTAGAGGACTGAGGAAGCTGTGCCAGAACAGTGCGAATTTGACCTCTGCAACGGCGATGTAGGCTCAAAATTCGCACTATTTTGGCACTTCTCCCCTAGCCACTCAAGATCATTTCTGATACATTTATAATGAAGTTGAGCACACTAATTGTAAGAAACAGTAGTTTACAAGATAAAAACACCTTTAATCATGTGTGAAAATATAGTGTTTATCATCCAATGCATCAAAATTGCTCTTGGAGGACTGGGGAACCTATGCTAGAACAGTGCGAATTTCGGCGCGAATTTAGGCTCTACAACGGCGATGTAGGCTCAAAATTTGCTCTGTTCTGGGAATGCTCCCCTAGCCACTCAGGATCATTTCTGATGCATTTATAATGAAGTTGAGTACACTAATTGTGAGAAACAATAATTTATAAGATAAAAACAGCTTTAATCATGTGTAAAATTACATTATTTGTCATCCAATGCATCAGAATTGCCCCTGGAGGACCGGGGAAGCTATGCCACAACAGTGCGAATTTAGGCTCTGCAACGGCGCTGCAAGCTCAAAATTTGCACTATTCTGGCACTGCTTCCCCAGCCACTCGGGATCATTTTTGATGCATTTAATGAAGTTGAGTACATTAATTATAAAAAATAGTAATTTACAAGATAAAAACACCTTTAATCATGTGTGAAAATATAGTGTTTATCATCCAATGCATCAAAATTGCTCCTGGAAGCTATGCCAGAAAAGTGCGAATTTAGGCTCTGCAGTGGCGATGCAAGCTCAAAATTTGCATTGTTCTGGCACTGCTCCCGTAGCCACTTAGGATCATTTCTGATGCATTTATAATGAAGTTGAGTACACTAATTGTGAGAAACAATAGTTTATAAGATAAAAACAGCTTTAATCATGTGTAAAATTACATTATTTGTCATCCAATGCATCAGAATTTCTCTTGGAGGACTGGGAAAGCTATGCCAGAACAGTGTAAATTTAGACTCTGCAGTGGCGTTGCAGGCTCAAAATTTGCACTGTTCTGGCACTACTCCCCCAGCCACTCAAGATCATTTCTGATGCATTTATAATGAAGTTGAGTACATTAATTATAAAAAACAGTAACTTACAAGATAAAAATACCTTTAATCATGTGTAAAATACATTATTTGTCATCCAATGCATCAGAATTGCTCCTGGAGGGCTGGGGAAGCTATGCCAGAACAGTGTGAATTTGGGCTCTACAGCAGCGGTGCAGGCTCAAAATTCGCACTGTTCTGGCACTGCTCCCCCAGCCACTCAGAATCATTTCTGATGCATAATGAAGTTGAGTACATTGATTATAAAAAACAGTAATTTACAAGATAAAAATACCTTTAATCATGTGTAAAAATACATTATTTGTCATCCAATGCATCAGAATTGCTCCTGAAGGGTTGAGGAAGCTGTGCCAAAATAGTGCGAATTTGGGCTCTACAGCAGCGGTGCGGTTCAAAATTTGCACTGTTCCGGCACTCTCCCCTAGGCTCCCAGAAAACATTGATGGTACAAACTAGAAAAAACAATGATATACTTGATGAAAATAAGTTTGCAAAAACTGTATTGTATTCATAAAATAAGAAGTGATACATCATCTTTACAAAAGCTTTCTTACAATATTGAGCTTCCTTCTCTTGTTATTAGGTAGAGTGTGCTCAAGGAGTGATTGGGCTATTTCTTGAGTATCCTCTATGCCTATGCTTTTGGCTATACCTATACGAGCAAGAAGCTTACCCCTAAATCCAGAACCAAAAACATCGAAGGCAAGGGATTTTTTAATCACAACTATACATTTGGTGCTCTGTGCCATAGAGGCTAGTACACAGAGCACCTTAGAGAGGGCCAGGGATTTCATTAACGTCTTCACAATTTCGTGATCATGTTAACAAAACCTATTGTTAACATATTAAAACTTGTGATCACATTGTATATTCACATGACCTGAGCAATGACCTGCCAGAACCCACTAGTCCCGTAACACCTTCGGGCTTTTGGTTTTCTCGACGGGCCCGCAGGGATAAGCAGTTATCCCAGCGGGCCCGCCGGGAAAACCAAAGAACACCGAAGGGGTTCTATTCTGTTTATAAACACTGCCCGACACCCATCGTGGAACTTTTGGGGAGATAGTCCTTGTTTTGGGGGCGTGATATCTCTCCTCAAAGTACTTGTAGAGCTCTCGAGTTGCTAGAAGTGTCCTCTTGGGAAGAACGTCCTTATCTTAGGGGCTGTCGTCTTTCCTTGTAGGCACTCCTAAGACTATTGAGCCACTCGTCCTTAGTTCTTTGAATTGGGGGTAGGGTGTGGTTCGTAGCTAATACTTGCAGAGATTTAGGGACAAATTTAGAGTCATTCAGCTTTGCATTTGAGCTACGTAGGTAATCTACCTCATTCTGCTTTATGAATGGTTTGATGGAGCCAAGAGTCCTACTTAGGGGCTTGTATTGGTTCTTGATACTTGATATAGTTTAGAGTAGACAAGGGTCTATTGTCCTATACTAGAGTATTGGGCAAGCATATATCTTTGATTTTCTTTGTGAATGTTAGAGAAGGTCGACAAAGCTGTCGCTACGGACGGCCCCGCAGGCGCATCGGCCTGTACTCCTGCAACCACCACTGGCGAGGCTACGCTCACCCGTGCTGTAGGAGCTCGGCTACCACGAGGAGTTGGAGTACTAGCCGAGGAAGCTGCCAGTGCATCTAGCCGTGTGGAGATGCTCTGTAGCATCGTGACTAAATCAGCCTGGACTTTACCCATAGTGTTCAATTTGGCATTAAGATATTTAAACAGTCCACTAGAGAGCTCCGTCTCTGTCAGGACATCTGCAGGGTCCAATAGGTCATAGTCGTCGTCGTCATAATCCAAGAGGTCCTCCTCGGTCCCCTCAGCGACGTCAGTGTTCATGTCCTCAAGCTCATCGGCCAGAAAGGGGTCATCAGCCAATGCGGCCGCTGCGGGCTCGCTGGGTCCTAAGACGGGGTCAATAGACGATGAGGGTGCTGGCGGATCACGTGTGATCGACGAGCGCACTCCGGACCGAACAACGGTCGGGCGTGTACGGCCTGACAATTCGGTCGGGGTCAAACCCGCGATCGGGGACAAGAGACTGGAAAAACCTAGAGAAGTAGAAAGTGGTGGGGACACACTACGCCTAGCAGACATTTTTAATTCTTGCAAAAAAATAATGCGAGAACTCGGAAATTACTTAAAAAAACGCTAATAAAAATGAGCAGTGGTGGAGAGAGAATAATAGTCACCCCCCTTTACGGTCGCCTGTCGATTTGTGTTGCGTTGCGAGCCTCTACAAGGACACTGCCGGGATGCTCCGATCCACGAGAAAAATGCCTGCAACTCATAACAAAAATTTAAATGATCAAGAGGTACCTTGCCGGGATTATTTCTTGCGGGGATTATCCTTCCTCCCTAGCCGAGAGAGAGGGTCTCCTTGAATTTTCTCATTTTTAATTTCATAAAAATGAATAATGAAAATTATTTTTTTTTCAAAATAAATGATTTTTTTTTCTTCTTCTTCTTTTCTGGCCGCTGATGGCCGCCTGCTGGTTGGTTGGCTGGCCGTGGCTGCTTTGGCCGCCGCCGTTGGCTGGCCGGCGTCGTCGCCTGCTGGCCGCCCATGGCTGGCCTGGCTGGCTGGCCGCCTAGGCCTGGCTGGCCTGGCCTTTGTCATGCCAGAAGAGGTGGACAAAATCTACCACCAGCCGACGCTGCCGCTCCCTCTCATCAAGCTTCAGTGCAATCTCAAACGTGGACAACTCCTCAACGCCATCAAGCCAAACAACAAAGGGGAATACACCCCTGAGGAGATTGATCCAGACGTCCTCCAAGCCATGATTGCTGTTCAACCAAGATGGAGGGCCAAATGGTTAGAAGCAAAGCCCACGACAAAATCACACTATATGAGGGCTCCATTAGCTTTGCAAATGGACCCTATCTTTTGCCCAATCCACCGACGCCAAACTTGGGAAAACCATGGGCTCAGCTTGGTCCCTGTGTTGTGGCGGCGGAGTTACGTCTTGTACTCGGGCACTAGGCCCTGCTTCCTCTTGCATGTGGCTTTGGTGTGGGACTTGTTGGGCTGCTCTCAATTGTTCTTCTAGCTCCCGGATCCTTGTGTCAGTATCTCTTAATACTCAAAGATGTGTATCCAGTAAGGCCTTACGCTGGATACGCTCCTCGGAGAGCTCTTCTTCTAGTGCTTGTATTTTGGTAGCATCAGCAGAAGTGTCTGCAGGGGCTATGGCTTGTTTCGCCCCCCACCCCCACACACGGTAGTGTGTTTCCAAAACTTTCGTGGGGCTGGTCTGCGCCCCCCCCACCGCTACACACAGGATTTCAGCTATGTATTTCAGCTACTGGTTTTCGCCGCCCCACCCCCACACACAGCGTGTGTTTCCAAGGCTTTCGTGGCGCTGGTCTGCGCCCCCCCACTTCAACACACAGTGTTCAACTAGTTTTTTTCGCAGCCATTCAACGTAGGGTTTTTTTCGCAACCATTCAATGCAGAAAAAACAAACAAAAATTTTGCTTACCTGTGATGCTGCTTCCTGTGTGTGACGGGGAGAGAGAGTGAGAGAGAGAGAGAGAGAAAGAGTTCTTCCCTTCAAAACGTGTGTTTTGCCTCCCTCCACACACTCCCTTGAGGAGATAAGGGTGAGAAGATTGTGGATGAAAACCATCGAGTGGGCTCCGGTCCCCCATTCACGCGCGGACTCTCACGATCCCCTCGAACCACGCTCTGATACCAGTGTTAGATATCCGTAACGCCACTACGGGCGTTACCACGAGAGGGGACGGCCTCTGGCTCACCACCCAGCCATAAAGGAAGAATGAGGATTGCCCCTCATCCCCCAGGCTATATAGTGTGTGGCCTGCCGTCCACACTAGCCTGGCCGCCCATGACTCCGCATGGGCGTCCTCTCCCACTGAACCCCGAACATGGCCATCCGATCTGCCATCAGTCACACAGGCATTACAGCCTACGTGACATTTCTTTTTCCCGGCGGGACCGCCGGGTATTGCAAAACCTCGTCGAGATTTTATCCGGTTATCAGGGAGCTTCCCACCGGCTTTTTTGGGAACATGTTAACACATGTTATTAACAAAAAAAAAAAATTGTGATCACGTGAATATAAAATCATTGGAGAGGGCTTTCAAAAAGAAGAGAGTGAAGGCAGATTGAGGGGTGTATTCCCTGTGGATAATGGTGATGCCATCCACAAGAAGCCGACCAAGATAGTGCGCCAACGCAGCATCATGTCCATGGACCTTGGCCTGGTCTCTGCTCTGCTGCCGCCGCCTCTCCCTGCAAATGCGTCAATTTCAACCACCCTCTGCAATCAAAGAAAAAATCAAAATATTCTCCTATACATAATTCCCATGGTTGTCCCCTCCTTACGCTTCCCAATCTGTAAAAATATAGAAAGTGGCATAATAACCAAAAAGTGTAAGGATTAATTCTAGACATGTAGTGGAATCAGATATACCTTTCTTCTCATCAACTTGAAACTTGACTCTTCCACATTGTCAAAGCCCATGATGCTAAAGTGTTGACGCAGGTCTACTAGGCTCCAATGCTTGCTTGCTACCACTTGCTCAATCCATCCATTTTGCATCATCACAGCTACCTCAATAGGCATAATTTTTTCTTCTAAGGCTTGAAGTGGGATCCATGTCTTGTGCTTTTGCATCCATCTTTGGTAGTGCAGACACATGTACAAAATAGAGCGTGCCTTCAAGAACCTCAAAGACACTGTAGAATCTGCTGCATTGCACTTGTACACATCACCTTGATGTGACCCCTCATTAACCTCCCAACCCTCTCCTAGTAATCCTTGAATGAGGTCAGACCGTACCTCCTTACAAATATACATTATTTTTGTTTGGTGCATTGGCATGGAATTGAACATGTGCACAAAAACATGTAAAGGACAAAACCAATTTAGCCCTGCTAGCCTAGATGCCTTTGAAAACTTGAGTGATGTCTTGATATCACTTACCATCTTAAACTTTAAGCATAAGATGGTCCAAGCATCTGGTTTGGGCCATTCAGGATAGTTAAGAGGGGGGTTGGGAATCTCTTCTAGCTTGCCAAATAAACCTGGTTTTTTATCTACAAAATATGACTGAGAAAAGAAAAAGATATTGTTCTGTGTACAAGATCACTTGGGCTTTGAGATATAAAAATTGCCTCTCCAATGGATGCATGCATAGCATAGAAAACTCCAGTGAGGCTTTGGAGTGGTTGTTCCTCAACATAATTAGAGGGAAAAGTATCTGCAGAGAGACATAAGAAAATGGAGGATCGTAAGAAAATTTGAAACAAAAAATCCAATATTAGCATGTTGTTTAAAGCTGTGTTTATGTTACACTGACAATTTGAAGGAAACCTTGGTCGTTGGCCTTGAATGTACAGGTCTCCAAGGGTATACACATGTTGCGCTATGGCAACTAGCCCTTCCTTTCTTAGTATGCTTGAAGCCTTGTAGCCGCCCCTTCCAATGATGTAGCATATTCCCCAGTTAACGCACTTGATGTGGTCCTTTAGAGCTTGGCTGCATGTAGACCCAAGCCCCAACCTTGAATCTTGTTGGAGCCCAAACTCCATTCTCATCTCTTGTGTTATGCAACACAAGCTCTTCCACCTTCTCTCTAGGTCTTCTCACATTAATGAAAGAGGCCATGGTGGTAAAAGAAAAGAGAATAAGGGAAAAGAAAAGCTTGTTTTACAACAGAGGAGTGGAGAGGAGAGAAAGTTCAGGGTTTTCATCAGTGCAGCAATGGTGGAAAGCTCAGAAGAGGGTAAGAGTTTGAGAATAGGCTTCCTGAACCTAGAGTAAACTAAAGAGGGATAGAGTTTCTGCAGCAATGGAGAGGGAGGAAGCTTGAGAGAGAGAGAGAGAGAGAGAGAGAGAGAGAGAGAGGGAGGGAGATTGAGAGGGAGGGAGCTTGAGAAGGAGGGAGAGCTTGAGAGGGATGGAGTTTCTGCAGCAATGGAGAGCTTAGAAAAGGAAGAAAGAGGGAGAGGGAGCTTGAGACTGAGGGAGCAAGGAGGGAGAGCTTGAGAGGTATGGAGTTTCTACAGCGATGGAGAGCTTAGAAGAGGAAGAAAGAGGTTCAAAATGAGCTTTCCAAACCTAGAGTATGTTGGGGGGAATTTTGAGAGGGAAAACACACTTTTGGGAAAAAAATTAAAAATTTTAAATTTTTAGGGTTTTTAATCTGCGCAATTCTAGGTGGGGGGACCTCTAAGTTTGGGCCCAGGAGGTAGGGGGACAAGAGTAGTAATTAGGCCCCATTAGCAAACCAAAGCCTAGGCCCCCTAGGGTCAAAGAAGTCAAAAATGTGCACCCAGCCCTCTTCCTATTGGTCCATTCCTAATAAAAAGTTAATCCAAGAGGCCCTCTTTGGGTCCAAAAAATTCCTAATAGAGTTTTAGTGGCTAGAAAGAGAATCCTAGAGAGGGAAAACTAGAGAGATCCCCTGCTTTTAGGGCCAAAAGTAGATGTTATTTTATGAGGTTTGTCTCCTTAAGCCTCAATAAAATTAGTCTTAATTCCTTAAAATTAGGGATCCTTTATAGAGCCCTTTTTATGTTCAAACTCCCCCTAATGTCCTAGTCTTCTAAATAGGGTTCCTCATCATTATGCTGCTTAACAAAGTAAAGGGGGGAACTGGATTCTCTCAGCTCCATAGTTGGAAATCCTTGCTCCTCTATCTGTCCTCTCACAAGTTGTGGCTCCTCTATCCGTGCCATAACCTCCTCAGGGTCATTAGTAGTGAAGTCAATAGACCTTTTCTTTGTGGTCCTCAACAGCGCGCACTTCCATTCCTCTTGCAAGCACCATATCGCACACCAGACTGCACAAACCAGTCTCTCTCTCTCTCTCTCTTTGTGGGTGTATTGTATGTGTGTGTCTATGTTGTATATGTTTCTCTCTCTATGTGTGTGTGTGTGTGTGTGTGTGTGTGTGTGAAAGATTGTGTGTGTCTGCCTGTGCATGCATGTCTATGTGTCTGTGTGTCTGAGTGTGTGTTTGTGTGTGTGTGTGTGTGTGTGTGTGTGTGTGTGTGTGAGAGAGAGAGAGAGAGAGCAAGCGATTTTACTTGTTGCCATTGTTGCCTGCTTGCGTGGGAGTGGATTCTCTCTCTCTCTCTCTCTCTCTCTCTCTCTCTCTCTCTCTCTCTCTCTCTCTCTCTCTCTCTCTCTCTCTCTGGGTGTACTGTATGTGTGTGTCTGTGTTGTATATGTTTCTCTCTGTGTGTGTGTGTGTGTGTGTGTGTGTGTGTGTGTGTGTGTGAAAGATTGTGTGTGTCTGCCTGTGCATCCATGTCTATGTGTCTGTGTGTCTGAGTGTGTGTTTGTGTGTGTGTGTGTGTGTGTGTGTGTGTGTGTGCACGCGCGCGCGCGCGTGTGTGTGTGTGTGTGTGTGTGTGTGTGTGTGTGAGAGAGAGAGAGAGAGAGAGAGAGAGCAAACGATTTTACTTGTTGCCATTGCTGCCTGCTTGCGTGGGAGTGGATTCTCTCTCTCTCTCTCTCTCAAAAACGAGAACCGTTAATAGTAGTGTGAGGTTTAAATAACTCACACGTGTGAGTCTGTGTGATGTTAACCATTCACGCGTGTGATTTATCAAAATTAAAAACAACACATTTTTTAATCTATTTGTAAGGGTCCGCGTGAGAGAGAGAGACTAACATTTGTCCACGTGTGATAGTAATAATCGACACTTGTGAGTTATGAATATTAAATACGACACATTTTTTATTCTATTTGTAATGGTGCGCGTGAGAGAGAGAGAGAGAGAGAGAGAGAGATAGAGAGAGAGAGACTGACATTTGTCCAGCAACACGAGAAGGCAATGATAGTGGTCCATCGAACGACAAGGCATCGATGGCTTTGGTATGTTTTTCTTTTGACGTACACACACACACATATGCACGCACGCACACTCTCTCTCTCTCTCTCTCTGTCTCCCTCACACACACACACACACACACACACACACACACAGGGAGAAACATATACAACACAGACACACACACACAGTACAACCACAGAGAGAGAGAGAGAGAGAGAGAGAGAGAGAGAGAGAGAGGTTTTTGCGGTTTGGCGTGATATGGTGCTTGCAAGACTAACGGAAGTGCACTATCGCACCAAACCACACAAATAGAGATAGAGGCATCGCTAGTGCGGTCTTAGACGTACACACACACACACACACACACACACAGAGGACATCGACGACAAACACAGAGAGAGAGAGAGAGAGAGAGAGAGAGAGAGAGAGAGCATATGTGTGTGCTGTCTAGCATGATAATGCAAATGCACGCTAAATGGAATAGCTATTGCGCACCAAGAGGCACACATTGAGAGAGAGAGAGAGAGAGAGAGAGAGAGAGAGAGAGAGAGAGAGAGAGAGAGAGAGAGAGAGAGAGTTATGTCTCTTTTTTCCAGGCTTACTCATAGCGCATGGCAAAGACAAAAGCTACTGCAGGGAGACAGGGTAAGGCGCTTGGATTGGTAGCAAAGGGTGCCTCTCAGAAGAAGCCAAGAAAGGGAAAGCCTATCTACATTCTGAAACAGGCCAGAACAAGAAGGTTTTCCCATAACTTCTACATTCTGAGGGAAATTAGGAAAGCTCAGAAGTGTGTAGAGTTGTGTGTTCCAAAGCTCCCTTTTCAGAGGCTGTGCAGGTCCATTTGTGTGAGCAGTGGAACCTAACTCTAAGGTGGAAGAGGACAGCCTTGCTCTCTCTAGAGGAGGCTGCAGAAGATTTTCTCCTAACAGTACTTCAATGACCTATGTGTTGTGAGTGCCCACGTGCATAGGATGACAATTATGCCCAAGGAGAGTGACACACTGAAGAGGCTTAGATGGAGATATGAAAAGCTTCTACACCCTGCAGAGTTTATAGATCGAAAGATGAGAGATATCATGATGATTCCACCAACGAGAGCTCCAAGGGATAAAATAAAAATTGTAGAGACTACACATGATCGAAAGATGAGAGATATCCTGATGATTCCACCAACGAGAGCTCCAAGGGATAAAATAAAAATTGTAGAGACTACACATGATGTTAACAGAAGAGCAAGGGCAGAACAAGAGGCCAGATGGGAGGAAGAGAATAGGATCAAAAAAGAAAAGGATCAACAAGTGAATAGACCCCCAGCGAATCTGCAAGAATAGTATATCAAAGAAACAGAAGAGTTGGAAGCAACAAACCTGGAGATGCTAAGGAGATTTAATAGGGGTGTGTTTTTCTTTGTGGAAATGGAAGATAATGAGAGACAACTCTCCCTTCACTCGGTGGATCTCAAGACTCTAATGGATAGGATAGCACAGATCTCAGACACTATCCTATATGTGTGCCTAAAGTAATTATGCGAATTGCCTTTACTGATGATATGGTCATTTGCTCTTTAGTTTTTTCCTTTTTCCTCAATGAGTTACCCTTGTTTTTGCAGTTTAATAAAGTGCGAGCTTCCTCGAGAGAGACATTCTGAGGTGTTTATTATTATGAACTCACACAGCGGGCACCATTGCTAAGAAAAAAGAGCACTTCCCAAGGTTACATTAGTAATTCTTCCATATGAATCAGGGTATGTTAGTTCTCTATATCTTGTTAGTCATATGCATCTAATAGATAGGGGATGCCTTATTTTTAGACATTTTTGCTTTTGTAGGAACCATTGGAGCCTTGCGTGTATAGAATTAGATAAGAGAATTGTGTGGACCCTTAATTCAATACCAAGATCACATCCTGAGTTAGGACTGTAAGTAAACATCCAAAAAAGCACCTTTCTCTAGTATCTTAGAGTGCTTGAAGTCGGCACTGTATCTTACTATGAAAGCTTATTTGTTATGCAGGTGTATAAAAAAGCTTCTTGCTGTTCTTGGTGCCCAATATGGAGACTATGAATTGTACGAGTCAGAGATCAAGCAGGTTCAAGTGCCCAACCAAGGAGACTCACACTCCTGTGGTTGGAGAGTGGTGATCCCTGCTAAATATATTCTCCAGAGTCTCTTCTCAATGAATCCCTTCATGTCCAAAGATAAGTGGAAGAATCATCGGCGGCGGGGGGACATTGATTTATCTAGATTAGCTTGACATTGTGAATTTTGTGTATTCCAGGCTACCTTACAGAACTATGATAGCAACTATGTGGAGCACTATAGAGTGACCATGGTACGTTTAATACTAAAGAATGCCATGGAGATGACTAAGAACAACCAGCCGGACTTCCTCGATGCTGCAGACGTTGAGATGCTTCTTCAGGATGAAGGGGGGAGCCAAAGCCTTCTGAGCACATAGAGGTAAATGTTGAAGGAAAGACAGAGTCAAGGCGTGATGATGAGGTGAACAATGAAGAACCCAAGGCTGATGAGGCAAAGCAAGCTGAACAGGTAGAGCCAAACCCTGAAGAGAAGACAGAGGCAAAGCAAATTGAAGAGACAGGGCCAAGGCCTAATGAGGAGGTGAACAATGAAGAACCCAAGACTGATGAGGCAAAGCAAGCTAAAGAGATAGAGCCAAAGCCTGAAGAGAAGATAGAGGCAAAGCAAACTGAAGAGACAGAGCCAAGGCCTGATGAGGAGGTGAACAATGAAGAACCCAAGGCTGATGAGAATCCCAAGGCTAGTGATGATCACAAGCCTTATAAAGATCCCAAGACTAATGTACCTGATGTAATGTAACCAACTCAATTTTAACAATTATTTTCATTAAGTGCTTCTTGTCCCTTAACAATGATTATAAGTTTCGAGAGAATCTAAGATTGAGGAGACAGAATTGTATTTTGTATATGACCAAAGGCACTGTTATCTTGACCCAGGTGTTTGTCATCCTGACAAACCTGGGATACTATTACATATGAAGCGCTACATGTGGATATCCAACATCCCTATGATCCCACAAATACATTATTAATTGATGATACCCCTGAAAAGGCAATGTATAATCCCATTGAAACTTGGATATCTGCCCTGGTAACCCAGATGATGTTTATTTGGAAGAACAATTGATTCCATATTTAGATGGATTGTACAAATCAAAAGACTCTATACAAGATTATGTAATGAGAAACCCATTTTTGTAATGTAATGTCTTCAACTATCCTATTCTCATTGAAGTAATGTGTCCTGAAAAATAGTATATATTGTCTTGTTTTTTGAAAATATAAAACGAGATTTGCTACCCATTGTTTCATGAGGAAATGGAGTGCAAATGGTTGAAGCTTGGGGAAATGGAGAGCAGAAGGTAGAAGAAATGAAAAGAGCGCGAGAAATTGTTTAAGCCCAAGAGGAAGTTTACTCCACTTTATCAAGTTATGTTTCACATTGTACACAACTTTTGTCTAATTATGTTGCCTCTTCCCTACACCCTTTTTGTTTCACATTGCACACAGCTTTTGTCTAATTATGTTTCGCATTGTCATCAAATCGTGGGCATATTCATAGATTTTTTAACCTTCCTATCATCAACCAGCCAATAAGTTCCCCATAGACCACACCCAAAATAAAATGATGCTCACTGCTCTCTCACTTGTGCTCGCTCCCTAGACGCACCCATCAAGGAAAAGTGAAAACTAACGAAAATGAAACACTTTCCTAGATAGGCTATAACTAGAAAATACAATGTATGGATTTCTCTATATAGGTAAATTTGCATACATAGGAAAAATTTTCTATGTAGGTAAATTTGCATACATAGGAAAATTTTTCTATTTAGGTAAATTTTCTTACATAGAAAAAAATAAAAATTTCTTATATAGGCAAATTTCTCTACATAGAGAAATTCATGCATTATATTTCCTAGTTAGCCTATGTAGGAAAGTGTTTCATTTTCCCTAGTTTGTACTTTTCCTAGATATGTTCATTTATATCTATGGAATTATCTAGTGAATGCTTTCTTTTTCCTATATAGAGAATGAACAAAAGCTCCTTGAATTGAGGAGGCCTCTTTTTGAGAGAATAGGATGCTAGGCTGCTCCCCTTCTAGACCTCCATTAGTGGCCAAATTTCAAGTGATTTGCTAAGCAATCTTCAGGTTTGAAAAACATTATGCGATAGAAGGATAAGCACATGAAGTAAGTACACTGATTATTTAAATTGATTGAGGGTAACAAAGTTTGTATGATGAATCTAAATTCTACTCACAAGAGCGGAGGCAAATGCAAAAAGGAAGTAAGTACACTGATTATTTAAATTGATTGAGGGGGTAACAAAGTTTCTATGATGAATAAAAGTTCTACTCAAGAGTGGAGGCAAATGCAAAAAGGGAACATGGGATTGGGGGGGAGGGATGAATTAATCCTGATGAGATTAATTTTAGGGGCATTGTATATTGAGTCCTGGACCTCCAAAGAAGATGGTGCTTCCCCAATTGTTGGAGGAGGTGATATTGATGTCATAGCAGCCCGAGTTGGAGGCGTAAGGGTTCATATCTTGGGTTGGAATGGACTTGAGTGAGCGAGAGGAATCGATCATTTGGAGGGAGTGTATATAGCATGCACCGCCCACTCCTTCACTTGCAAAATGCCCGCTTCCCATTTGCGTGGGTGTGTGGTGGCCACCCGGCCAGGTATTTAGAACATCTCCACCCCATTGTAAAACATCTGCATGTTCGTGCAAGTGCGAGAACAAAACAGAGGGCCAATAGCCTACCAAAGTTGTGTCACAGCGGAGCCACCAATTGCCTGTCTTTGTGTCCTGCAAAATCATCACACCCCTTCATGTGCTCAGATCATAAGATGAATCATCATGATAGTTTAGGCCTAATTACTACCATAACCGATCAACAACTTGGATCAAGGAGGTGGGGCAAATAGCCAGCCTAGCGGTAAGGGCTCTTGCCCTACACCGCGCGACAGCCTTGGGTTCACTACCTGCCCCCTCCTCCTGTATGCATAATGGCATGCGGTCTGTCAATTCCCACACTAAAAAAAATAAAAATAAAAATCTCTCATAACACCCAAAAAAAAACTCGGATCAGAGTTCAAGTAAATCGGAACGAAACATTGATTGACTAACTTCACCTTCCAAAGAAGTAACATCACGTCGTATTGTTCACCCTTGTATATGGACAAAGGCGTTATGGTTGCCCCCAAGGATATGTCAGAGCTTATTTGTACAAATCCGGGACATCTTAGGTCACTACATCCAGTTTGGTTGAAGAAGTCACTCTGCATATACAAGGTTTAATCAAAGAAAGCATAAGCATAGTTCTTTGTGCACCCAAAACATGGAATAAAGAGGATGCATACAAGGTTTAATAGAGGAAGGTGTTGGGTCTAGTTGGTGTAATATAGAGAGGAAGGGGTTGGGTCTAGTTGGTGCATGTAGCCCATTGGTTCTCAATTATAGAGAGGCCGGTTCAAAGTGTAGGATACATTTCAGCGGCCTACATTTGTGTTATTAACACATGTAGGGGTGAGACCAACCCACTTGTAATAAGGAGAATTTTTCAAAGTGATTTCAGAGGCCTACATTTGTTTTATTAGTTTAACACATGTAGGGGTGAGACCAACCCACTTGTAAGGGGAATTTTTCAAAGTGATCTCACGAGTGCATGTGTGAGTAACACGAAGTGAGCCAGCTGAAATGTATCCTAAGGTTTCAAATGCAGACTAGGGTTTGAGTTGGGGAATTTAAATTCAGCTACATATTATTCTCAAACCAAATATTTTATATATATAGCATAAATTATGCCATCAAAACTTACGGTCCATTGTGTGAAGAGACGTGTGTTTGTATCGCCATAGATCCCAGGGTTGATCTGTGATGTGGAAAGGGAACCAGTTTACTGAACATGTTAATAATATGTAATTGGTTAGTTCTTTCAAAGGATAATTAATTCAAATTAAAAGCACACAGGTTAATTGCAGTACTCACTCAGCTGGCGTACTTACCCACCACCCTGCTTCAAGAGAGTTCAGATCGTTGCCCTCGTACGTTCCGGCAATCAACCATAGCTGAGATGTAGTGCCTTCGGGAGTTCCTGTGACATAAGGGTTCCATACATTGAAAACTGCCGAGGTTCCAAAGATTGGACCGCCTCCCACAAAATTGGCGATGGCATACTGCAGTAGCAATTGAAATTTGTTGATCAATTAATGAATGCCACAGTATCATTAACATCATAAGCACGCCCACTAATCCTACTCCGGCTCCATGTTGAGATATAACACTCCCTAGCCATCATTTGGATAGATAGCAACTCTGACCTCCTAGCCATATCAATCGTGACTGCTTCATTAATCCACCAACTTATATATATCACAAGGTTTCAGGTGTGCAAACCACATCAGAAAATTCTATAATTTCACAGAAATTTTTCATATTAATGTGGGAATGCAGCCTTTTCCCATCGGAAAATTTCCCATACATCTTTGCCTTCTTGTGCTTCTACTACTACTACTGCACCTGAGCATAGTATATGCAGGCATTGACGAGAGTGCAGGCTCGTGTCTCTCTACATCTTGAAGCAATTTGAAAAGAGTACCTCATGGCGGTAGCTGTCCATCTTAATGCCTTCATTTATCATTTTTGCCATGGATTCCATGCTAGCCCTTTTCTGGAAGCTGTCCTTGCGTGCATTGGAAGCAACGATTTCCGAGAGCGAGGGTCTTCGTATAGGAACAGTGCCCGTGGGGCATCTACCATTTTGATGCCAAAGTTGCAATCCATAGCCATTCATTGTGTCTATATCTGTCGGCGGCGCAGCGCTCATATGGATCATGCCGCTCGGGAAGTAGCTTGGAAACTCCTGTTTTTCATTAAAGCAGTGCAGGATGAATCAAAACCTATAACTAAACTGCTACAATCATTCTGCATCAAGCTTGGGATAATATATAATCAGCCAATCGCCCAATCAATTAAGCAGAACTCTTGCGAAACTCATCTGTAATCATCCCTTTAATGCAGCACGGAAACTGGGCATATAACCAAGTCATATTATACCTGAATCGTATGATTCTTCAGAAGAGGATGATTGAATGCAGGCTGCTTCTCACGTAAAACGCAGTCGATAATATCGCCGTCGGGACTCTAGAGATAAACAGAATTAAGGAATGAGGTTAATTCAGGAGTACACAAGATTACGTAAATATTAATCTGCAGTCGGCAGACTAGAGCGTTGATTCATGATAAACTTGTGACTGGATTTTACCTGGATGCTTCGGACTGCAGCAGCTGCCTTACTAAGTTTCTGGATTTGGCGCTTGGCACTGGCGCTATCTGTGACCCCAGTACGAGGGCGGCTGCTGTGGGCGCTTGTTGACGTCGCCTCCACAGCGCTAGCGTGCGTTCTAGCTGCTTGCATACCACATACCACATACAGCAGAAGCAATGCCATACAAGCTACACGCTTTGAATCCATATTCAAGAATGCTAATTGTAATAGTCCTCCTCTGCACCGCCAGTATATATATATATATATATATATATATATATATATGTGGTCGGACTCGTTAACGCCAATGTTTTGCACTCCCAAATTCCATTAGACTGGTGTTCAGTACCTCGAGGAACATTTTAAACCTCCTCTATAGGGATATTCATTATAAAGCCCTAAGAATTCATCAGACATCGATTCTTCTCCTCGGTCTATAGACATCAATTCTTCTCCTTGGTCTATTGCGTATTGCTTTCATTTTGTTGATGTCTCAATTTTAACCAATGCAAGCCATTCCTTAAACCTTTCAATAGGACTAGAGACATCAATTCTTCTCCTTGGTCTATTGTGTATTGCTTTCATTTTGTTGATGTCTCAATTTCAACCAATGCAAGCCATTCCTTAAACCTTTCAAAAGCCTGAGGCTTTCCCTAAAGAAAATACACCCAAATCTTTTTACTATCATCACGCAAAAGAAAGGGATGGCATTCAATTGCGATGGAGTACACATATCCTAGCATTCATTATATTATGGAATGCCCAAAAGGGTGGACTACTACTATGGATCTTTGAGCCATAAGCTTCAAGTGAAGGTTCTATATCAAAAGATATCAAAAAGGTGTCAAAAGGTTCAAAAGTTGTCCCATACGTGACTTATATAGTCACTTACTCCTAGGACTATTGACACATGGGCTTCCTAAAAACCTAATCCTATATCCCAAATTATGTGCCTATGCCCTCAATCCCAAATACATGTTCCATACATCCAAGCATATAATTTCCTACAGTACAAAATACCCCCTCCTACAATAAGTTCGTCCTTGAAATCAAAGGGTCATCATGCAAAAAGTCAAAATTGGTTTCATCCTTGAAACCTATACGATGGATCCACGAACATCTTCGAGTGTACGACTTCTTACACAAGATCATGAAGCCTCAAATCATCCCATAGAGTAGTAATTTACATCTCCAGAAGAGCTCAAATCTCCATGAATAGTATCCGAAATTGCATGGCCATATGAGAGGAAAACTTGTCCATATTCCCATGAGGGCATGGGAATAATACATGGCTAAAAACTGCATATAATGCTCTCACTCGGTCTCAAATGTATGTCCCATGTGCGGCACATACTTCTTAGGATGCTTCAAAATACCAACCAGAAGGTCTTAAAAACTGTAAATCCATGAATTTCTAGCAAGTAAGCACTTCACATTTCCCTGCCAAATTCACTATATGATGCTTTCCCATAATCTTCATAGTTTTTCTGGCACTAGTGGTTACCAAGGAGCCAAACGAGTGCCGAGTACTATCCAAATTGTTATCCCATAACCCATGCGCATGATAGCCTCCAAGATCAAATGGAAATTGGTCATCACCCATTTAAAAAACATGTAGCCTCCTAGATCAAATGGAAACCTTCTATGTGCACAATGCTCGGGGACCCATAAACTAAATGTGTAACCACTTGGATCAATCACATATCGAAGTAGATCCATGCTTATGTCCTCTATCACAATGCCACCCAGGTTGAAGGGAAAACTCAAAAGCCCATCCTTGCGACCATAGTAATGATCCTCATCATCAACATCTAACAATGTCTTGACTATCCATATTAACCATGTCAATGACATGATCCACATAATGCTCAACATCATGGCCACTATCATGATGATCCCCATATACATAAGCATCATCCAATGCTTCGTGATCATCATGTACATAAGAATCATCCAATGCTTCATGATCATCATGTGAATGATGTCTCGATCCATGAAATTCCTCCATATCACCAAAAGCAACATCTCTAAGAGTGTAAATAGATGAAGAAGATAAACTCTCTTCATTCAGCAATCCATAAGATGAGTTCATGGATGTTGGCATTATTATAGTTGTTTCACAAGAACCATATGACAATCCAATATGGAAATCCAATAAGGATCACATCAAGACAAGTAACTCTATATCATGTAAAGATGGTAGCTCCCCACAAAAACTCTCCGACTCATCATCTCTCACATTCTTGCCTTGTACTCATCACCACAAAAGTCATGATTTATCAACATCCATCTCAACAATCCCCTAGAGTTGTACTATCATTTAGCACCAAGTTATGAGTTGAGCATGCATCTAGAATGGTCTGACCATATACATAAGCATCATCCAATGCTTTGTTGGTGATCATCATGTACATAAACATCAGCCAATGCTTCATCATTATCATCATGTGAATTCTATCTCAATCAGGGATTTAATATTCACGTGATCACAAGATTTTTTGTGATAATAACACATGTGAACAAGTTATTCACATGTTCTCATGTTACCGTTCGCAAAATAACAGGTCACTTGCCATTTGGGAACCCCTTAAAAGCTTGGCTACACATGGGAATAAGCTATTCACATGTTCTCATGTTACCATCTTCACATAATAGTAGGTCAGTTGCCACCTAAGAAGATTTTTTATGCCTGACAAAGATAATTTTTTAAGGCCCTTGTGAAAGCTTTGTGAATATAACATGTGATCACAAGATTTTATTTGTTATTAACATGTTCACATGTTTTCGTTTACGTCAGTGAAATCCCTGATCTCAATCCATGAAATGCCTCCATATCACCAAAATTAACATCTCCAAAACTCTCTGCATTCAGCAATCCATAAGATGAGTCCATGGATTGAGGCACTATCATAGATGTTTCACAAGTTCCACACGACAATGCAATATGGCAATCCAATAAGGATCGCATTAAGTCAAGTATCTTCATATCATGCAAATATGATAGCTCCTTTCCAACTTATCCATCACTGAGCACATTCTTGCCTTATATGTCATCACCACAAAATTCATGATTGGTCAGCATCCATCTCGACAACCCTTGAGTTGTACTATAATTTGGCATCAAGATATGAATTAAGCATGTATCTACAATGGTTCGACTAGCCAATGCACTGTGATCTTGAGATTTTTCTCCACAATCAATCATGGAAATAGTGTCCACAACCGATCGTAACGATTTGCTGAATTCTTAACACATGCAACACTTTTACAATAATAGTAACTTCCCATATAAATCTTGGACCGAAGTGAACTCCCATTTTCAAGATTATCAGATTGTGTATTCTCCACAAGTGATACCTCTCACAATCTTGAACATGGCTCTCCACACTTTCACCATTCTCATGCATCCACTTGTCATGCAATTATCTCCACATCCTCACGGAAGATGTGTCCATCACATGATGTAAAAGGTTGTAGCATGATCTTCACTTACATAATCTTGACATGATGTAGACACATGAAATGCTATCATACCAATGCAAGAAAGTAATTTCACTTACTTAGGATAGAGTAAACACATCCTAGCACTCATCACGTGGAATGTACACAAGGGTGGACTACCATCATGGATCCTTGACCCATAAGCTTCAAGTGAAGTTTCAATTTCAAAAGATGTCAAAAAGGTGTCAAAAGGTACAAAAGATGTCCCATAGGTGACATATATAGTCACTTGCTCCTAGGACTATTCATACATGGGTTGCCCATAAACCCCCAAGTCCTATATACCAAATTATGTGCCTAGGCCCTCATCCCCATATACATATGCAAACCAAGCATATAATTTCCTACATTACATGCCATGCATATAATTTCCCTTGGTTGTTCACAAAATATGGGCCATGTGCAAATAAAATATGCTTCACATAGAAAACAAAATAATGTCATATTAATAACCGATTTATGTCATATTAATTAGTCAATTTATGAATTACATGAAGTAAAAACTCTTACTAAGTAGAAGGTTATGTCCTTATTCTCCCAAGTAGCTACAATTGTTTTCACAAGCATCTTGATTGTTGTTTCAAACTAACTTGCTTAATGACCTTCAGTCATTTGCTTACGTAAGAGTTTTATAAAATTATCAAACTCTATCTAGACTCTCATATATGAAGCTTTTTCATCCTTGGTGAGCTTGGTTAGTTGTCTGCCCACATACAACTTTCCAACATTCCCTTACTACTGTAACTTGTTTGTTCTCATAGTTTGACAAGAACCTCCTAGCTTTGGCTCCTCCCATTTGGCACATCTGCCAGAACATCATTAGTGGTACCTGATTGCTTACCATCCTTTTTAAGTTTCACACGTCCACCATGAAAACCCATGTTAGAGAGTAATATATCACATTGCTCTAAAAATGCATCCAATAGCTCTAATGGCAAAATGGAATGAGCATAATCAAGATGAAGCTTTAATAGCTTATCTTATATTCTAATTTCTACATGTAAAGTAAAAATGTGAACTCTCTCTAACTTTATAGGAAGTATGGGATTCTCAAGCACAATACATGGTTCACCCTTGGCTTCAAATTGGGATCCTCAGGCACAATACATGGTTCACCCTTGGCTTCAGTTGTTTTTGTTGACTTTCCCTTGCTCTTGGTCTTTGATTTCCCTTTAGCCTTGGTTTGGTCTTCCTCACCAGTTAATTCTTTGTCTTGTCTCTAGATGGAGGCTTTGTACAATCCATTGTAGGGTTGTACCATTCCGGATTGTTCATGTCTGCCATGCAATAGAGGCATGGTTTGTTGATCTAGGACCACCACACACCCTATACATGCACTTCAATGCTTTCAAATCAACACTAATGTGCCACTCAACTTTAAAGTTTCATATCCCATCCTTATTATGAGCATCAATGATGCTTTGAATTGTTGTATGCTAGAACAACCATTTGAGAGTATCATGAATCTCATCTTGCACTACAGTTGCCCCTAGGTACCATAGTTCCATCTCTAATTGTGCACTATGTAATGGCTAGTCTCCCTTACCTTAGCCATAATTTGAAGCTTTGTTCATTAGTGCTATACTAATTCTTTCCATTTTTTGATGTTTGAGAATTTGTGCCTCATCAAGCTTGATAACAAAAATAAGATTACCTTCACAGTCCTCTATTGTGCAGCACTGATAGAACTTCACCATGGCCGACCCTTCTAACATTTGTAAATATGTTATTATACAAGTCGTACTTGAATGTTTATGAGTAGCTTTGATATGGCTTTGTATCCCTTCCTCCTTATTGAAATCTTGTCACAAGCCTCCACCACCTCATCAGGCTTAACCAAGTCACAAAAGTCATTACAAACTTCCTTGGCTACCCTCCTTCTTCTTTGAAGCCCTGCACACTCCAAGAGCTTGAGCATTTCAATTAAGTCATCTATTACATATTAACCATGGACAACTTTGGGACAAGGAGAGGAGAGAAAAGAGAAATCCTAGAACACGGAGCAATCGGCTAGCTAATTACAATGAGTCCCCCAAAAAAAATTTCAAACGCATCATCGTTGGGATTGGTGCTTCATTTGCCGGGACCGCTTCACCTCGCTTTTACATACCACAGTAACACGCGGGTTGAGGACTAGCTATTTATGATATCAGACTTGATTATACCAATTCTATCTAGAGGATTATCCAAGCAGAAACCTCCCACACTATTCATGTAACTTCAAGCAAACCTCATCCGTTTCTTCTCAACACACTCTTAAACTATCTAGATCTCACTCTTAACCCAAAAGGAGTTCTTTTTAGTTGGGTTTTTTGGAGTGCATGATCCTCCAATTTTTTGTTAGTTTATCTAAGCTCTGTTACCTTTTCCTAAAATGATTGAAGTAACTTTCTAACTCATTTACAAGCTAAGTTTGTGAGACCACAATGTCTTCTAGCGCTTTAACAAATTGCTTGCCCACACCAAGCATAGTTTCAATCATGTGTGTGTGTTGGTAATGGAAAATAGTAGCTTAATTAATCAATCTTGAGCAGTATCCAAATAAGCCTTCTCTACCATCCCCAATGAATCAAACAAGATCATGTAAAGTGCTAAATAATGGAGGCTTACCAATTGTTTGATGGGTCAACAGGGTATAGACCTCCTTGAATCCACAAATCTACATACTTCTTCCCTTCTACACGTAGTCTTTGAGCTTTAGCCTCATCTTGTAGAGCTTTATGATGAATACTTCTCCATGTGCAAGTCTTTGTCAAGCACCAAGTTAATATGGTGTCTTTTCTTTGAGTGTGGATCAATCCTTGGATTCGCCATAGCAATAAAAAAGATTCAAAGAGAAAGCAAGACATGGCGAGGAGAGAAAAGAAGATAGTAAAAAGAAAAGAGAGGGAAAAACTCGCATCATGCCATATGGAAGAGAGACGCGTGTTATGGATTCAAATATTTGAAATAAGCTTATTTTAGAAAACATGCAGTAAAGTAAGCAAGATAGCCGCCAAGGACAGGTGAATCAAAGACACTATAGATATGTGATGGATGGCATATTAAAGGCACTCTCCTCTAAATATAGGTAAAAGAGACACATTTAATATAGCTATTTGTCGCTACTATTTTAGTTAAATCAGTTTGATTAAGAAAGTTAATCCAATCCTTACACAGCCTTTTTTTTCCATTTTTGGTTCTAATGGATGTAAATGAATATTTCATGAGAGAGAAGGTACCACACGATCAAATTCACGTTCAACATGTTAGGAAACATGTAGATTTTATGGATATCTTGAGAAAGCCACTATCAAAGGATGTGTTTTACAAGCATAGAGATGCTTTGGAAGTTAGAGATGGAAAAACATTGCATTTAAGGGAGCATGATCAATAAATGCAAGATTTCACAATTTCCACATATGGCATGATGAGAAACAAGATAAAATGCCCAAATTGTAATAGTGCTAGTTAACAATTTACAATGCAAGTTAGTAGTTCACAATGCTAGTAGTTCAGAGTGGTTAGGTGGTAGTTCACATTGGTAGTTATTACTTCACAATGGTAGTTAGCAGTTCCCATACCACTGATAGTTGGCACTAATCTAGTAATCCTTGTGCTAGGTTAGCAACTGCAAGCATGCATGGCACATGCTGGACAAAGCACAACAGTACTTAAAAGGTGCTTAAGTAACTCCTCAAATGTTGGTTCATTGACTCCACACGAACCTAAAGTTTTGGACAAGTTACCAAGATACTAGAAGCAGTTTTAGGAATTGTAAATTGCACAGCTGGTGCCTTGAAAATAGGCTCTTGTGGTCATAGTGACGACTCTTGGATACTTTCTTCAACAAATTTGTAGCTCGTAGTCTGATATATGAGTCTATAAAATCTCATCTCAAAAGGTGATTCTCAATAGGGAAGATAATAGCTCTACAAGATAAGCATGTAGTGCAGTCCACTATACAAAAAATTGCTACGTTTTACAAATGTAAAAAGAGAGTGTTTACAGAGTGATTTGGGGAAAAAATTCTCGCTTTTGTTTAGGACTTCATATCTAGGATCTAGATAATCTCATTTGATTATATGAGTCTTAATCATTAATACATTTGATATTCTCTACATACAATTGTACCACTGCGGTGAAGAGATGTGTGTGACTTCTCCTTATTGATCTTGGTAGACACTTAATTAGTCTGTGCTCTCATTTTTGTGAATCAAGTACCACTAAGTTCAGCAGATACCCTGTACTCCATGTCTCCCTCATTTTTAATCAATTCTGAAGTGTTCTAGTAGAAGATCCTTTATCTACCCCCTTGCCATGATCTGGTGTTGATGAGCTTGCAAAAAGGGATCGCGGACAGTGGAGTAACGGCCATGGAGTTTACAAAGCCAACGCGATTATGTTGATCAAAAAATCAAGTGAGACTACAGAGCAACAACAAAGGAAAATAAACAAGGTGAGGTGTACAACTTGGATTGTTAAGAAGATTGTTGATCCATAGAGATTTAGTTTTTAGCTTTCTCCCTTGATAGGCTTACAAACATAAAAATGATATAATGAAAATATAGTAGTAATGATAAGTCATTTGTGTGTCCTTTTGTTCTATAAAGTCTTTCATTTGTGTTAACACTTGCACCTCACCAATAGCGTTAGAGAGGAAAAAATAAAGCAAATTGTTTTAGCATCTACAAGAGACCAAAAGGGTCTATGAGGCCAAAAATTTGTTAAATAGTTCCATGGAATAATTGAGACCAAAATGGTGTTAAATAGTTGCGTGGAATAATTGAGACCAAAAATGTGTTAAATAGTTCCAATAGCCTTGGAGAGGAACCAAATTGTTTTAGCATCTACAAAAGACCAAAAGGGTCTATGAGACCAAAAATGTGTTAAATAGGTTTGACAAATGGAGGCTTATATGGCATTACATAAATAAAAATCAGCCTCATATGGTTTGTTTACAAGAACACAATCAACATGCTTTTTCTAGCAGGGAAGGCTCTTTTGCAAGGTATCACATCTATTATGCTTGCACACTTGTTACTTCTGAAGGGTGGTCATGTTGATTCGCCATGAATTTCAACCATGTGTGTCACATATAATGGTATGTTGGTAAGATGGATAGTTCTTCAATGCCATGTCAGTGGAGATAGATTTGAATTTGGTGGGGTATATGCATGCATCACAGACTTCTTCAATGAAAACTCAAATGTGGGAAAATTTGAGAGCTTATCCTTGGCTTTTAAATATTTTTTGTATGGAAACTCTAATAAATCTCCTGAATACGATGATAATAGTAACCACAAATTGCATATGCTTGGTTCTGAAATACGTCGGTGGATGCTACACTTCAATATATGAGAGCATATGATTTATGGAAACACTTGATGCCTACCATGCAACAGTATACTTTTCATCACAATGCTATTACTAACTATAAGGCTTGTCTAGACATATGGTACATGTTGAATGCAAATCATAGACTGCTCGATGTGTCTTTCCAATCATTAGCCATTGTGGATGATGTACAAATTTAGGCATGTCAACAATAAATGTACCACTCCCACAAAAGAGGCTACTGTTGATCAATAATAGTATCTAAAACATCAACTTTTTGTTGATTTGGTGGCTCATGCAATGTAGCCCTTGAAGATGCATATGTTTGTTGACATTGGCTTGGTGCAGATTCGTTTACTAGCATTCAAGTTGTTATTTTTTATTACGGTAAATGGTTCTTAGGAGAACAAAGAGAGAGAGTGAAGGATGCGAAACTCGTGGCTCAACAACTAAGTGAATGTAGTCATCAAAGAAGTCTTGATGATTTAGCGAAGAGACATTGATGCAGGCAAGTATTTGTCTAGAAATGATGAAAGAAAGCTGCAAAAGTGGCAAATCAAAGATCCCTTCCAAGATTCTTTTGACCTTGGAGATCTTTCATTGCACCAGCAAAAACTACAAGTGTTCTTTGATGCTTTTGAATTTTAGGTGTCTCATAACCTCACTAGTAAAATAACGTATTACCAAAAAAAAAAAAGTCATGCATTCACATGTACATGCTAATCCCAAGGCTAATCCTTGAAGGGAAACACATAAAGAACAAGACTTGGACCAGATTTTGGAGATGTACTGCTTGGAGCTTTAGGAGCTAGGCGTGGGAAGAAAGGCGGTGGGAACAGCTAGGAGGCTGTCAACCAATGTTCATGAGGCAATATCTCTATCAGCTACAACAGATTAGTAGATTTGTCTAGGAGACCTGGCCGATAGTGGGTCGGCCATCCCACCAATGTCTTCAAGGTCTATAAATAGGCTAACCTATGCTCCTTGTCATTCATTCAATACTCCATGGACTGAGTCATCGACTTAGGATTAGATTAGGTGAAAATACTACCTTTTGATGGCAACCTATGGCTTACAAGATTTGTACACCTTTTTGTACTATAGACTATACTAAACTCTCTCTCTCTCTCTCTCTCTCTCTCTCTCTCTCTCTCTCTCTCTCTCTACCTTCTGTATGTGTTTTGCATCAAGCATGTTCCACGATGGTGTTTAGGGCTGAAAGAAGACTCCCAGAGCTTCCGCATGTGACATTGGTATCAAAGCATCATGCTCAACAAGGCTAAACACTGATTCAGTTCCATATGAAGATGCACAATCCAATGAAAGGAACACAAGGCAGGGAAGAAGTTCCCAAGAGGTTGGTTGGTGGTGTTCCACAAGATCTAAGGGGAGTGGCAGTCCTGTGAGTCGGGTGCCACTTGGGGCACACCAGGAAAGGCTTTCATGCAACGGTTTCAAGGGAAGATGATCCTCCAAGGGGTGGAGTGAGAATGCCAGACTCAATACTTAGGAAAGGAAGACCAAATAAAGTGTTCACGCACATGGCATGAAGGGGTAGCAGACAAATGCATAGATCTTCATTAGATTTGGAGTGGATTTGGAGACCACGCATGATTTTCAGTGATGAAAAGGTTGCCCCACAAAGGAAAGGATAACATGTTTGGGACTCCAAGAATAGACTGGGATGATGACAGTCATCCAAGAACGGAATTTGGAATCTCAAGTTTAGCAGAGGAGAATGTCATGTGCATGCACATGAACATGTTGATCCCAGGGCTAATCCTTGAAGGGAAACAGATAAAGAACAAGATTTGGACCAGATTTCGGAGCATGTACTGCTTGAAGCTATAGCAACTAGGTATGGGCAGGAAGGTGATGGGGCTTACTTATCACACTTTCCCTATCCATGAGCCTTGATTTGTTTTAATCATAGATTACAATGTTATTTGTTTTGATGACAAGTTGCATCAATCATGTTTTAGGATGGTATTTAGGACTGAAAGAGACTCCCATAGCTTCCACATGTGACATTGGTATCAGAGCATCAAGCTCAGCAAGGCTAAACACTGATTCAATCCCAAATGAAGGTGCACAATCCAAGGAAAGGAACACAAGACATGGAAGAAGTTCCCATGAGGTTGGTTGGTGTGTGTTCCACAAGATCCAAGGGGAATGGCAGTCCTATGAGTGAGGTGCCACTCAGGGCACACCAAGCAACGGTTATAACGAAAGATGATCCTCCAAGGGGTGGAGTAAGAGCGCCAAACTCAATACTCAAGAAAAGAAGACCAGAGAGTGTTCACGGACAAAGCATGATAGGATAGGGGACATGATGGAACAAACGCATAGATCTTCATCACATTTGGAGTGGATTTGGAGACCAAGTATGGTTTTAAGTGAAAAGGTTGCCAGTGACACGTTTGGGACTCTAGGAATAGACAATGGAATGATGATAGTCATCCAAAAACAGAATTTGGAATCCCTTCATCAAGTTTAGCAGAGGGGGATTTCATGTGCATGCACATGCACATGTTGATCCTAGGGCTAATATTTGAAGGGAACCACATAAAGAACAAGATTTGGACCAAATTTTCGAGCATATATTACTTGGAGCTATAGCACAACTAGGCATGGGCAGAAAGGCAATGGGAATACCCGAGAGGCTATCGGCCAATGTTCATGAGGAGATATCTCTATCGGCTAGAACAGATTGGGAGATTTGTCCAAGGGCACTGGCCGCCGACTAGCCCACCAATGTCTTCAAGGCCTAAAAATAGGCTAGGCTATGCTCCTTGTCATTCATTCAGTCCTCCATGGACTGAGTCATATACTTTTTTTTCCCAAGAAATAGATCCTTCTATTAGTTAATGAAAAAACAACCACGATGAAATAAATACAACCACGAAGGGTTAGATACAACATCGCCTCATGTACACGGCGAGGATCAAATAATCAAAAGGTGGAGAAAGATGCACTTCCCCTCCGACATGATCCCGGTCTCCAGTGGTCAATAGATGGGGCTGTGATTGGTACTACTGAAATGCGGAGGTGAAAAACCTGAAGGGTAAGCCCCCCACCATCTTCCTTGTAAGCCCTAACAACCTCAACCTCTGTGGCCCATGTGATGGTGTCCCATGTAATGATCCGGGTCGAGGCCCTGTCCATCATGAAGATGCGGAGAATCCATTGCCAAACCTGCTGACCCTTCGGGCAATCCCAAAGACAATGTCATTGAGACTCCTCAGGGTGGCTGCACCTCGTGCAAGCTGTTGGTCTTCCTCCAATGGCCAACCACGTGCCAATTGTCAAGCTCATGTGTGCCAACAACCAAAGAAAGAGGGTGATCTTTCGGGGTCGAAAACTATCCCAGAGCCTCTTCCAAAAATCTCAAAGGAAACGCTCTGAGAGGCCCTGTGATGATGACTGCCAATGTACTGTTGCTGCCAATGTGCCATCAATCTCTGGCATCTGAATCATGCAGCCTAGCCGCCTTGTATATGCAAAAAATGGGGGATCCAAAGTCTCCTCCCAATCAGCAGGATCATCCAAAGTCTACTCTCCCGAGTCTCACTAGAGGCGTGTGAGAGGTCGGCTCTCCCGTATCCATAGCCGCTAGAATCTCTCCCTGGCCACCTTGGTCGGTGGGGGGGGGGGGGGTCTATGTGCCCCTCCAGTGCCTGAAATCAAATCACTCTCACCCTCTATAAGGTGCAACCACTGAAATCCTCCAAGGGGGGCTCAGATCTCTCTAATCTTCCATGGGAACCAAGAGAAAAAGTGAGCAAACCACTGCCCTCATCCACTCCATGGGTTGCAAAATATCATGCCTAGTAAACATACCTAGCCACAATGGGGGAGTCGAGTCTTCTCCTGAACCTCCAGGGAGTAACTGCATGTGTGCAAGCCAATCCCCAAGGGACCTAGCAAGTCCTATGCTCAATGCGTCCCATGATACATAAGGTCGGGCCCCCAACATATGGCCACTAGGTAGACGAATCAGGGGGTTCCATACCAATGGCTACCGAAGACACTCCTCTGAGGCTACCAGAGCTATCTGCCTAAGTGCCGTCCTGAGGTGATCCCAAGCTCGAAGTGAACTGATTGCAAATCTGTCCTCAAAAGCTGCGCTAAATGTACGGGCCCACATCTCTGTGAAGATTCATCTGGTACTCTACTCCCAAGGGCCACCTAGACTCAGGAAAATCCTTCCAAGGCTCACCACCGACGAGGAGTCCTCTAACAATCAGCTCGCCCAGCAGGGCGCGGCTCTGAATAGCAAGGTTAATGAAGCATATCACCCCTCTACGTCATGGCTAAATGATCACTCTCCATGCCACCTTAGCCCTGGCATGACTTCTGTCGGCCCATAAGAAGTTTTGAATCAGCTGTTGTACTTGGCCATTACATGCTTGAAAGAAGGCCCAACAAGAAGTTATGTACCACATGGTCACAAAGACCTGGTTCACCACCACCACTCTTACCAACTAGGGAGAGCCTTGTAGAACTCCAATATAAAAGCTTCTTCCAAAAGCTCAGAAGAAGAGGAGCGAGCTATTGCTCCAGAGAGATGTCGATGCCCACTTGGCATCCAAGATAGCGAACTGGCGTGCCCCTTGAGATCCACTAGAAAGCCTCAATTGGGCACCAAGTCGGGGCGGTTGCACAGCCAACCCAAAAAAACATACGACTTGTGCCAGTTGATCTATGCTCTTGATGCACAACAAAAGATCTCAATCGCCTCAATGAATCTTTGAAGATTCCCCACATCTCCTGAAAGATGAGCTGTTGTGTCATCTGCAAACTCTGCGTCCAACAGCTCCTCCCTAAAGTCCAGTTTCCTGGGCTGAGAGAAAATTATTTATGGCCTCAACAAAAAGAAAAAGGTAAGGTGCGCGAGAACAACCCTGCCAGACCGAGAGGAAAAGGGGGAATATGTCACCACAAGCTTCCTAAATGAGAACCTGACTGTGAGAGACAGAGTAAAGTCCTAAAACCCCATGGATCCACTCCACAGGGATCCCCATCCGGCTCACCGTGCCCTCCAAAAAGCTCCAATTCACCTATCATAAGCTTTCTCAAAGTCTAGGGGTAGCACTATGAGGTCCTAATGATGCATCGTGGCCGAAGAAGTTGCCTCCCAGAAGGTAAAGACGTTGTCCAGAATGCTCTGCTCTTGAACAAAACTAGTCTAAGTGGCATGAATCAAGTTAGGGAGGAAAGACTGAAGTCTCCAGCTGATGGCCTTGGCTAAGATCTTGTAGGCGGTCCCACGAAGGGTGATGGGTCTCCACAGCCGGATCTCCAATTTGTCACCACCCTCCTTAAGAATCAAGTGTATTAAACCCTTTGAGAGCCCCTCTGGCATGGCCCCTATGGTCATAATCTCATCGAAGGCAGCTCGAAGGACGCCTTCAATGAGGTCCTAGTGGCAAGAAACTGGAAGCCCATCCATCCCCGAGCATTTTCCCCTAGGAAGAGCAATCGATGCCTCCACCATCTCCTTTGTAGTGAAGGGAGTCGATGAGAAGGACCGAAGAGCGAGGGGAACCACCTCTTTCGTGTGCCCCTAGACCCTCTTGCGCGCGTCCATCACCTATGGGGGATAATGGGGCACCTGTGAGGAGAGATCGGAAAAAATCAATGGCGATGGCTCTCACATTGGGAGGTCCAAAAACAATAGCCACGCAACTTGCAAATACCATCTCTCCTCTTTTGGAGGCCTGCTATCTCAAAGAAGTCTCCCGTTGACTCTATCACCAACCTGGATACAAAAGGAAGGTCTGGCATGGTATATGTACTCCACCCTCCTCTCCTCAATGGATCTGATCTCCGTACCAAGACAACAAGCTAGCTCTCAATCCAAGGGCTATCAGGGGAACTCTCTTGAAGCCGCTAACAAGAAGCAAGACCCCTCCTCAAACTCCTCTCCTATCTGCTCTGAGCTTCCTCTTGCAAAAAACTATTGATCTCACCAAGGCCCGCATCCAAGGTGCACGCGGCAAAGCTAGAAATAAAATCTAGTCCTGGCCGAATTTGATCTATCTTGTTGTAGATCTTGAGGTCTTGAACAAGGCTGTCCGTAATCCTAGAGCTCGCGTACATATCTTGGATTGGATTGAATTATAGACTTAGGATTAGATTAGGTAAAAATACCACCTTTTGATGGCAACCTATGGCTTGCAAGATTTGTACACCTTTTCGTATTATAGAAAACATTGAATACTCAGCTCTCTCTCTCTCTCTCTCTCTTTCATAGTTTATTTCATGTTCATTTTGTCCTTTTTTTTTTCTGGACATCCAGAAGACATTGACAGTTGTACATTGATTTGTCTCATAGGTCGAGTTCGGCCTCTAGTAGAGGTTAATACAACTTTCTTTCTTTCTTTCTTTCTCTTCTCTATCTTCTTTATGCATTTTGCATCAAGCGTGTTCCAGGATGGTGTTTAGGGCTAAAAGAAGACTCCCAGAGCTTCTACATGTGACAAAATAAGTGTGTGTGTGTGTGTTTTGTTGTTGATGTGTGTTGTGGTTGTTTTTTTTTTGCCCCCGGGGGCCGGGGGGCGGGGGGCGGGGGGGGGGGGGGGGGAGGGGGAGATCAGCCATGGTTATCCACACATTGTTGGATTAGTGTGTTTAAAATCAAAATCAAGGATGTTTAGAAGATTTCACTAGTTAAGAACTTCCCGTCTTCCCTCTAGCGGGGACCCACAGTGTGCAACCCGGGAGGACCCAAAGGAACTAGTGTCTCAGTAAATACCCTGCCATCATCTTGGTGAAACTGGCCTGTTTCTCATACCTTGCAAAGTATTTTGGAAGCATTCAAAGTAGCTTACACAACACTGAGACCAACTTACAAACAACTTGAAGATAGGATATCCCTCTGCCACTCACCATACAAAAATAAACTGTCTTACCATTCTCAGATAGTTAATATTAGCATGAATAAATGTTTTCCCATGAGAGGAACACTCCATTGCATTGAAACATCAATTACATAAGCCACGGCTTAGAATGTGCCCTCAGCATGGCATTCAACACGCCTAACCTGTATTAGAATTGATGGGTGTATACCAAACCTTTTGTATCAAGAAACAGATCAAATTTTAGTTCTTACTTCTATATATCCACTGTCAGCCTTGACACACACACATGCACTCGCCAACACACACACACTGCCTTATTGATGGGTGTATACCAAACCTTTTGTATCAAGAAACAGATCAAATTTTAGTTCTTACTTCTATATATCCACTGTCAGCCTTGACACACACACATGCACTGGCCAACACACACACACTTCCTTTCTTTTGGTGCCTCCACTCTTGCAAGGATTATTGTGAAGAAAGACGTGAGTTACAAATTGCTGGAGTGTGATTGCTTTTTGGTGAGGGGATCACATGTTTATCTCTGGTCACTTAACCTCTCTTCTGAGACCTGCGACTGTGAAATGACTTTTGGCAATGAAGCAACTTATCTGTTCCCATAGGTCCACTCTCTGTATCACCAATAGTAGTTTTCCATTCTAACAGCTTTGCAATGGCTTCAAACTCAAGAATAGTCTCTATTTTGTCCCGTATCAAAGCAAATCCCCCTGGTCTCAAGAGCCGATCCATTTCAAACAATATCTCACTCATATCACACCTGCTTTTATTTCAGCATTTTAGTTCCAGATTAAGTATCCTAAAACTGCAAATGAAAGCACTCTAGTCATTTTGTTCTTTCTTCCCATCCTCTTGCCGTACCAAGGGTGGCTTCACAACAAACACCCCTTGGCAAAAAAAAAAGCTGCCACACCTCCATGGTTGTGAAGCCACCCTAGATAATGTGCTAGTTTTGAGAATAGTTCACACATTCACACCCATCTCGCATCAACAATCTTTCTTATGATTTTGGTCTTCCTTTTGACCCATAGAAACACAAGGTGGACCGATTTGGGTATACTCATACATGTACCACAGTATGCCACAAAAAAACTTAAGATATATGGTCATCAATTGTGCATTGTGTTACTTGATATAAGTCAGAAGAGGTAAGACCATGGGCAGTTGCTTGTGCTCTTACCCAAGTTTTGTTGAAAACAAGGCCGATGCATGTAGCATGTCAAACGTCCTTGGATAAATGTCTAAAGCTCTGCACCTGCATAAGATAAGATGGTTAGTGTTGTAAATCCAAACACATAACGGCAATTGAAGGTTTGACATGCTCAAAACTCTCTAACCAGTTATGATAAACACCAAAAAGCCCACGATCAAATACAACAGGCAGGCGATCTGGCCCTGTTACGGGAAGTACATTCAATATCCACCAGTGTTTAGATGAGTTCTCGAGGGAAAGAGCTGCCGCAAACCTGCCCATGCCCCACATTAGAATGCTGAAAGGATCTCTCTCTCTCTCTCTCTCTCTCTCTCTCTCTCTCTCAAAGATGCCCAGTCGCCTGGCTTTTTCAAAAAAGAGAGCTTCCATGCAAAGCCCTGCAAAGCACCAACATATACATTGGTGATGATCTTACACCCCTGCAGGTGGATCAGAGGAAGATTGAGATGGTGTAGGTGCTTGAGGCATGCAAAGAAGGGAACTGGGTAGTTTACCAAGACGGGAGAGTGATCATTACAGAGCACTTCGCCCCAAATAGGGACACCTGGTCTATGAGATCACATATGGGATGATGGTTTCTATATAGGGCTGCACCAGAGTCCTGAGAGAGGGCTACTGGTGTCGGGGTATGTATGGGAGTCTGCCTGGAGAAGTACAAGGTTCTGGAGGAGTGGCAGTCTTTTTTTTTTTTCCGAGAAAAGATCCTTTCATTAGTTATATAAAAAACGCCCGTAGGGCTACAAAAGATCCTCTCCTGCTCACAAGAAAAACAGAGCAGTGAACAAAGCAAGGCAGCCCGGGAGACTCTCCCTAGGTGCTGAAAAGTACAAGCATCAGTACAAAGAATTGAGGGGCTAAATCATACAATAGGAGGGGGGAAAAGCCAAACAGGTGGCCTGTAATGCCAAATGGGGGACCCCGCGTGTAGGGTATAGAAGGGGCCGCTGTGCCAGGTGGTGTGAAAGGCCTGGCGCCGCAAGATCGCCTCATCCGAGTCGCCCCGGATGCAGTCATACTGTCCTCGCAGGGTGTGGATCAACTCCTGCCAAATCCCCCGTACAGTCTCTGCTGGTGGCTCCAGTCTCCCCTCAAAGGCCCTGAAACACCGGGCCCTCCAGGTGAACCAGATGGTGAGGCTGCTGAGGAGCTCCCATCGTAAATCCCTCTCCTGTGTCCAGCTGGCGGACGAGAAATCCGGTGACGGAACAAGGCGAGGCTGGCCCCTAATGAATCTGATGGCCTGACTGTCCTGCTCCGTCTCATAGCCCATAGTAGCAGGCCCTGACGAAGTCGACCAAGCAGCGGCACCCCACGTAAACATACCCTCTGGAGAGAGGGGGGCCAGAATACGCAAGCATCCGCAGCCAAATCTGCTGCGCCTGAGGGCAATCCCATAGGCAATGTCTCTGTGTCTCCATAGGGTGGCCGCATCGGACGCAGGCCGCCGGAAGACCGCTGTAGACAAGCCAGGTGCCAATTGCGGGTGACCAGCCCACTGGAAAGTCGAGATCCTGCGGGCCTGTCGACTAGCCCAGAGCCGGGCCCAAAAATCCTCCAGGAACTCCTGTGAGAGTCCCTGTAGCCACCAGTGCCCCGCTGCAGCTGGAGAGACCATCCTCCTCGCCGTCAAAATATGCCGCCCCAGCCGAACAGTATACTGGAAAAAGGTGATCTCTGTGACCTCAAGGGATGCATAAGGATCATGCCACTCGTACTCCCCAGGGTCCCACTGTAGCCGGGCCAAGGGGCGCGCTGCATATGCCCATATGCGCCAATCCGGGAGCACATCTGCAGGGTCTGGGTCAATATGCCACTTCCGAGAAGCGGCGGCCACTACCCGTATCCTCTGAAAGGTGCACTCTGCAACCAAAGGCGACTCCACCTCCACTCTCTGAAGTCTGCCCTCATCCTGAATCTCATAGTAGAGGCATCTGCCATCCTCAGTGCAAGCTCTGACAGCAATCAGGATCTCCAACTGTGTAAAGGCTCCCATCCACCGTGGGGCCACTAGCTCGATAGGCGTGAACCACTCCTCTGTGAGTGCCTCCTCAATGTCATCCCTCATAATCAACCCCCCTCTGAAGTGACTCAGCCTCTCCACCTGAATCTCCTCCGGGAGACTGCAGAAGGCCTGCCAGTCTCCAAAGCTACGTGCTGGGCCTGCCGCCAAAGGTCCCCAGGCTAGACGAGGCCGAGAACCCAGCATATGACCCTGCTCTGTGCGAACCGCTGGGCTCCAGATGAGCGGCTGTATGGCCCGCTCCTCAACACAAGGAGGAGATCGCTGAGAGAGCCCTGGTCTGAGCAGCTCCCAAGCTCTCAGGATGCTCAAAGCAAATCTGTCCTCCCATCCTCTACTGAGGCCTGTCCTCCTATCTCTATGAAGATCCATCGAATCTCTGGTGCCCAAGTGCCCCCTGCTGGGGGAGCCCGAGCCTGCAGCCGCTGCAAGAGAAGCTCTTTCCAAGGCTCAGCCGCCTGGAAGCAGCCCCCGAACAATAAGCTTCCCCAATAAGGCTCTACTCTGATCGACTGGATCTATAATGCCGAAGCCTCCCTGAGCCAGCGGAAGTGTAATAACTGCCCATGCAACCTTTGCCCGGGCTGGCTGACCGTCCCGCCCAGACCAAAGAAAGTTCCTGATCAGCCTCTGTACCTGGCTGATGCAAGAGCTCGAGAAGATCCAACAAGACGTAATGTACCACATGGTCGCTAACAGCACCTGATTTGCCACCACCACCCTCCCAGCCAAGGATAGTCGAGCTGTACTCCAATACAAAAGCTTCTTCCGAATGCTCAGAAGAAGCGGGGCAATCTGCTGCTCAGGTGACAAATCTAGTCCAATCTGGCATCCCAAATACCGCACTGCTGTGCCAGGAGGAATCCATCTAAAACCGGGGTCCGGGCTCCATGCCGGAGTGGGAGCGCTACTGATCCAAAAGGCCACTGTCTTGCGCCAATTGATCAATGCTCCCGAAGCTGCACTAAAAACCTGGAGCGACTGCTCTGCCCAAAGAAGAATGGCCTCTTGGCCATGCAAAAATAAGCCCGTGTCGTCAGCAAACTCAGCATCGAGCAGGTCCTCCCCCCGGACTGGGAGCTGGAGTCCTCTCAAACCAACCTCCTCTGCCGTCAAATACATGCTCATAGCCTCCGCAAAGAAGAGATAAAGAAAAGGGGCGAGGGGACACCCCTAACGGACTGATCTGGTCAGCTCAAAACTCGGCCCCCGTCCTCTTGCAATCAACACCTGGCTACGAGCAGTGGAATACAAAGCCGCCACCCCTCTAATCCAACCTGGCTCAAAGCCCAGGCGAAGCATAGTGCCCTCTAAGAAACCCCAATCGACTCTATCGTATGCCTTCTCAAAATCGAGAAGCATCACGACCAAGTCCTCACCAAGAAATCTAGCTCGGGCCGTCGCCTCCCAGAAGGTGAAAATGTTGTCAAGGATACTGCGCTCCTTGACGAATCCTGTCTGGGTAGCATGAATCAACTCCCCTAGGAAGGGCTGGATCCTCAAACTCAAGGCCTTTGCTAAGACCTTGTAGACAGTATTGAGGATCGTAATAGGTCTCCAATGCCGAATATCATCTGATACTCCCTCCCCCTTGGGGTTAAGAAAGATCAAGCCCTCTGAAAAGTTCTGTGGCATCACCCCAATGTCCAAAACATACTGAAAGCCCCTGCGGAGGCCTGGCCCCAAAAGGTCCCAATAGCGCATAAAGAAGGCAGGCGTCAGTCCGTCCTCCCTTGGGCAACTATGTCGCGGCAGGACCCTCAAGGCCTCAGCAAGCTCAACCTCTGAAAGAGGCGCACCAAGAACTGTACGCATACGATCTGTGACCCTCCTCTGCACATGGGCCCACACAGTCTGTCTGCAAGCATCCCGAGCCTCAGTGGCCGGCTCCGCTGAAAGCAGATGGCGGGGTCCAGTAATCTCAAAAAACTCCCCAGTCACTCTATCACCAAGCTGCGTCCACTGAGAGGCCTGGCGACGATAGTAAAACTCATGTCTCTGCTCCTCTGCCTCTCTAACCTCCTGGCGTGCCTGGCTCTCAGCTGGGACGCCACCCACTCACATGCAGGCTGCTGCTCCTGAAGACGCTGAAGCGAAGCAAGGCTGCGTCTCAACCGATGCTCCCGCTCGCGAATCTCTCCCAGCCGTGTAAAGCTGCAGCGTGCAGAAAAGAGCTAAGCTCGATGAGTCCCTGGGCACACTAGCCTGCTGCATCCTGGTCAAAGCACTGACTATCATGCCAGATCCTCTCAATGTCCTCAGCGAGACTAGGATCTGTAAGTACCCCCTCTGGGATCCTCAACTACAAGCTGGGCTCCCGTGTCCTCTCCTCAAGTGTCAAAATAACTGGCGCATGATCTGAAAATGAGGTGCCAGCGAGAATGCCGACGGAGCCCCCTCGCTCCCCTAACCAGTCGCCCACATAAAAGCGATCAATCCGTGATAGATTAGTCCCTCCCTGCCCGGCGATCCGACCGAGAGAAACTAAGACTGTCCTGAGAGCGGGAGAAGGCCCCATGCTGCCATGCATCAGTGATCCTCAGTGACATGCAAAATCGCTCCCAAGCTGCAAGCTCCGTGCCGTGCACTGTAACATGACTGCCTCCCACCCTATCGGCCGGGTCCTCAAGCATGTTGAAGTTTCCCCCGACACACCAATGTGCGGCCTCTGGCAATGCATCCGTAACCTGGGTCCAGAACTCTGCTTGGGCACTAGCATGGTTGGGCGCATAGACGTTGAGCACGCCCAATAGCTCATCATGCATCCTCAGAATGACATACTGTGCTCTACCAGGCACAATGATCCCTCGATCCACAATGGCCTGCCGCCATACATCTGCGATGACCATGCATACTCCTCCCTGTCCACCTTGCACAAAAGGTGTCCCATCTACCAGGCATCACCGAACCATATCTCCGGATCCTGCTCTCACCCAAGTGGTGCTCCTGCATCATCAAAATATCAATGCTGCCACCAACCAAGCATCTCTGAAGCTCCTGCCTCAAGCAACCACGATAGCGTATAAAATGTGCTCCGCCAAGGCCCTGTACATTCCACGAGATGATCCTCATGGATGACCTGCTGAGGTGGATGCTGTCTCAGCCGTACGGCGGGCCTTCGCAAGCGGCTTGGATGGAGAGTAGTCCCCATCCGAGCGGCTACGAATCTGCCCACCCGGTGTACTACAAGAATCACGGATCAGGCACCAGTGGCTGTGTCCCATGGCGACTGCCTCCCGCTCAGACAGAGCAACCTCGTGTATACATACATATCCAGGGTCGCGTGCTAAGTCTGCCACTATGCGAACGACCAAATGACAAATCCCTGAGGCATCCACACTCCCGGGATCCAAGAAAAAATGAGCCAACTCCCATAGTCGGCCTATCACATCTGTCACCTCCAGATCGCTCACATGGTGAGAAAACTCAACTGCCTGAGTCTTGAAGGTGCTAAGAGCGAGCTCCAGAGTCCACTCCCGGTCACATGGGCCACAGAGAGGGAACGAGAAGGCCACCGCTGAATCCAGTGCCTCCTCCCCGCGGGCCGGAGGTATCACTACATGAACTCGGATGGGTGCTGGCTCATGGGGGCCCTCTGCTCCAAAAAGCCGTGTGAAGGAGTAATCAAAAGCCTCCGAGCGCTGTCTAGTGCCGAGGCGACTCAGCCGACTGCGGATAGATGATATCCGTGAAGCCCGAATCGGCATGGTAAGTCTCCTCTGCGGTGCTCGATCAAGATTGGTGCTCAGAACCCTCCTGACTACAGGTGAACGCCAGGGGACTGCCAGGGCCTCTCGGGGAGCTGAGGCGGGCGGGGGGGGAGGAGGGGGGAGCGAGGGAGGTGGAGAAGGAGCCGCTGCAGAAACCGGAGCGGGGACTGGAGGCGGCGAAGGTGGAAGCGAGGCAGTAGGAGGGGATGGGGGTGGGGGGGGGGGAGGGGGGGTGAAGGAGGGGGTGCTGGCATCTCCTGGTCCTCAGTCGTCGCAGGGGTCTCCTCCTGTAGGGGGGCAAAGCTGTTCCTCATGGGAACCCAGTGATGCTGAGATCGTGGCTGCTGCTGCATCGGTCTCGGGGCGTGCTGCTGTGGCTGTCTCCCTCGACGGTGCCCCTGTCCAGGCTGCCACTCCGAGGTCTCTGTGGCCTGAGCAGGTGTCCCAGAGGCTGCCTGCTGAGCCGCATCTGTGGGCGGGCCACCAGGGGCCTGCTGCTGCGGTGAGGGTCGGGGTCTCCTGCGAGGACAGGCCTTGGCCAGATGGCCGACCTGCCTGCAAATAAAGTACTGGTTCGGGAGCCCCAAGAACTCCACTCTCTGATCAATCCATCCCCCCCCTATCCTAGGCAGCTGAATGACCTTCGAAAGGGAGGAGATGTCAGGAACCAAAACTCTGACCGAAGGTAGCCCAGCTGCTCTGGCCACCACTGAAGCTGCTGTGGGGCCAGTCTCTAGCACCGAACCCACCAATGCTCCTAGCCAAGAAGGCGGGCCTAGAGAAGATCACGGATCTCCCCTCTGCTGGGGCGAGTGCCGCCGACTATACGGCAGATGGTGGAGTGTGCCTGGAGGCGTTCCACCTCTGCGGCGAGGCTCGCTTCCTCTTCTGGCGAAAGAGAAAGCCTGATGGGGGTCTCCTCAGGGGCGGGCGAGGGGGCTGCGGGAGAGTCCCTCTGAGGTGGGGCGGGAGGAGCCTCCATCAGTGTCTGAAGCTAAGTCGAAGGCGGAGCGAAAGCGGAGAGTCCTGCAAGAGCCGAGCTGCACACAAAGAACGGAGGGGAAAGGCGGAAGGCAAAAAGAAAAAAAAAGGAAGACCCCACGGGACGGAAAAATCAGAAAAAAAGCGGGGGGGGGGGGGGGGGGGGGGGGGGGGGGGGGGGGGGGGATTAAGGCGGCGAAGACAAAAAAAAAACCCCAAGGGGGGAGGCGGAAACAGCGTGCAACAGGGGGCCGGGGGGAAGATAAGGCGACGGCGGCGAAAAAGGGGGGGCGGGGCGCTGAAGAAAAACGGGAGGGCGCGAAGGAGAGGAGGAGGAGCAGGGGGCGAGCGCTGCAGCGCTGGGGCACGCAGGACAGCCAGGCGGGGGAGGGGGGCAAACGCGAGTATAGGCGGGGGGGGGGGGGGGTGCAGACGCGATGGCGGGAGAGGGGGGAAGGCGTGCAGTCAAGCGCGAGCCGGGGGGGGGGGGGGGGGGGGTGGGAGAGCGTAGCTTCAGCGAGCGATTCTTTGTACAATGTACTCTACGGAGGAGTGGCAGTCTTATTCAAGCCTCATCTACATAAAGTGTCTACAGTGATCAAACGAGAGACAACGATGCGAAGTTCATGTGGATCCACCTATTTCTGCCAAGAGTTTCTGCTGGGAGTGAGGATAGTACACCCGTGTAAGCCCAGCAGGGCGTGCCGTGACAGATTCAACCATGTGTCCAAGAGATACTGATAGAGAGAGAGAGAGAGAGAGAGAGGGGGGGGGGGGGGAGAGAGAGAGAAAAGGGAATAGGGATTTTGCACAGTACACCACACTGAGCGAGGATCAGGCCCCGCCCCTGTCAGGAATTTATTCAGGACATTCCACGGGCACGTTGGCCACGATCAATACAATCAATGAATACAAAACAAACAGATATGCCGATGTAGGATATCCGAGTCGAGGTCGATGTCGAGGGATGAGAGAATCTCTCACCAGGCTAGTACCAGATCCAATACCCAAATCCAAGTCTAGATCCAATCAAATCCAAACCCCAAATCTCAAAGATGTCCAAGGGAGCTCGATACCCAATCTATAGAAAAATCCTCAAGGAGCTTTTCGAGAAAGTAAAAACCAAGTGGCGGATATGAGTGCCCAACTGCCAATCTCCCAGCTCAGGTTCTGAAGGAAAAGGCTGGCAGCACTAGTGGCAGGAGGCTCTGCACAAGCGGCGGCGTTGCACAGGGGCGGCAGCGGCGACACGCAGTGCTTCACAGGGCGACACTGGACGGTAGAGATGATAACGGTGATGATAATAATCTCCACAAACTTCATGCCAAAAGAGGAGCTCAAAGTACCTTTTTATACTTGGGGAGAGCCCGCTTTTTGCCACAAAAGCTATATTGCTTTGCTTTTGTATTTTAATAATAATAAAATATTACATATTTTTTGCCAAAGTTCTTGATTTATTGCCTTTCTAGTTTTAGGGCCTTGCTTTTTGGCCCTGGAGTTGCTTTTTGAAAAAGCCGCTTTTAGCTTTTTGATTCGGCTGAGTCTCCCCTTTCCAATGGTGCCCTTGGCTCGTGGTCAACCCAATTTGACTTTTTGCTTTTTTTTCTTGCTTTTTGACTAAGACTGCTGCTTTTTCCTGAGCCAAAATTCATTATTCTTAATCCCATGCTTTCGTCAACCTTTGAAATAAAGCTAGGAGGACAATATAGTTACATTTCCTCCCTCTTATATCGCAGTTCTCCTCAACTGCGGAATACAAGGGTTCCAAGCACATCCATATGCTCCAAATAGATCAAGTACATCCATTTGTTTCCAATATTTCCTAGTACTATCCCTATCGGGTGATCTGGTCTTTCCCCATATCTGTGGTGTCATCTCCTCATCTGGCAACATCTCTATGCCTTATCATTAACCAATGTCTTTGTTCTTGATGGTACTTCTTCAAAGCCTGTCACATGTGTTAGATATAATAAATGCATACTTACCTTCTACAAAAACTAGACACGAGCTAATCAACAAACAAGTATGCATCATTCGCATCTATTGGGTATTCCAGGTATTGGCCAAGTAGTCTGGAGCCCAGTGGACTATCACATGCCATAAATCCAAGCAATCCACACATCAAAAACAGCACACAAAGTGAAAGAAATTCAAACATACATGCAGTGCACAAGAAATGATCCTCCTATTCATGGATTGTCCTGTCTCGTTTCATCGAAGACCGTGTTGAGCTATTTCGCTCCTGAGGGAAACTGCTCAGACTATCGCTCAAGGCCATCTAGTCACTAGGACCACCCGAGAGTTCATCAATAGTCATCTGGCCCATCTTGTCACATTGCCCGCTCGACTATGAAATCCAATACAGTCATCTGGGCCATCTAGTCGCAATGACCGCCAAACTGTGAAATCCAATATAGTCATCTGGGGTCCACAAACTTCATGCCAAAAGGGGAGCTCAAAGTACCTTTTTATACTTGGGGAGAGCCCCGCTTTTTGCCAGAAAAGCTATATTGCTTTGCTTTTGTTTTTTTGCTTTAGTATTTTAAAATATTACACATCTTTTGCCAAAGTTCTTGATTTATTGCCTTTCTAGTTTTAGGGCCTTGCTTTTTGGCCGTGGAGTTGCTTTTTGAAAAAGCGGCTGTTAACTTTTTAATCCGGCTCAATCTTGCCTTTCCAATGGTGCCCTTGGCTCGTGGTCAACCCAGTTTGACTTTTTGCTTTTTTTCTTGCTTTTTGACTAAGACTGGTGCTTTTTCTTGAGCCAAAATTCATGATTCTTGTTCCCGTGCTTTCATCAATCTATGAAATAGAGCTAGGAGGGCAATATAGTTACATTCCCTCCCTCTTATATCGCAGTTCTCCTCAACTGCGGAATACAAGGGTTCCAAGCACATCCATATGTTCCAAATGGATCAAGTACAATGCCTTATCTTTAACCAATGTCTTTGTTCTTGATGGTACTTCTTCAGAGCCTGTCACATGTGTTTGATATAATAAATGCATACTTACCTTCTACAAAAACTAGACACAAGCTAATCAAAAAACAAGTATGCATCATTCCCATCTATTGGGTATTCCAGATACTAGCCAAGTAGTCTAGAGCCCAATGGACTATCACATGCCGTAAATCCAAGCATTGTCCACGCATTAAAAACAGCACACAAAGTCAAAGAAATTCAAACATACATCAGTATGCAGTGCACAAGTAATGATCCTCCTATTCATGGATTGTCCTGTCTGTCTAGTTTCATCAAAAACCGTGTTGAGCTATTTGGCTCCTGAGGGAAACCGCTCAGACTATCGCTCAAGGCCATCTAGTCACTAGGACCGCCCAAGAGTTCATCAATAGTCATCTAGGCCATCTTGTCGCATTGACCGCTCGTCTATGAAATCCAATACAGTCATCTGGGCCATCTGGTCGCAATGACCGCCAGACTGTGAAATCCAATACAGTCATCTGGACTCCACAAACTTCATGCCAAAAGGGGAGCTCAAAGTACCTTTTTATACTTGGGGAGAGCCCCGCTTTTTGCTAGAAAAGCTATATTGCTTTGCTTTTGTTTTTTTGCTTTAGTATTTTAAAATATTACACATCTTTTGTCAAAGTTCTTGATTTATTGCCTTTCTAGTTTCAGGGCCTTGCTTTTTGGCCGTGGAGTTGCTTTTTGAAAAAGCGGCTGTTAACTTTTTGATCCGGCTCAATCTCCCCTTTCCAATGGTGCCCTTGGCTCGTGGTCAACCCAGTTTGACTTTTTGCTTTTTTTCTTGCTTTTTGACTAAGACTCGTGCTTTTTCCTGAGCCAAAATTCATGATTCTTGTTCCCATGATTTCATCAACCTATGAAATAGAGCTAGGAGGGCAATATAGTTACATTCCCTCCCTCTTATATCGCAGTTCTCCTCAACTACGGAACACAAGGGTTCCAAGCACATCCATATGTTCCAAATGGATCAAGTACATCCATTTGTTCCCAATATTTCCTAGTACTAGCCCTATCGGGTGATCTGGTCTTTCCCCCATATCTGTGGTGTCATCTGCTCATCTGGCAACATCTCTATGCCTTATCTTCTTCAGAGCCTGTCACATGTGTTTGATATAATGAATGCATACTTACCTTCTACAAAAACTAGACACAAGCTAATCAACAAACAAGTATGCATCATTCCCATCTATTGGGTATTCCAGATACTAGCCAAGTAGTCTAGAGCCCAATGGACTATCACATGCCGTAAATCCAAGCATTGTCCACACATTAAAAACAGCACACAAAGTCAAAGAAATTCAAACATACATCAGTATGCAGTGCACAAGTAATGATCCTCCTATTCATGGATTGTCCTATCTGGTTTCATCAAAAACCGTGTTGAGCTATTTGGCTCCTGAGGGAAACCGCTCAGACTATCGCTCAAGGCCATCTAGTCACTAGGACCGCCCGAGAGTTCATCAATAGTCATCTGGCCCATCTTGTCGCATTGACCGCCCGACTATGAAATCCAATATAGTCATCTGGGCCATCTGGTCGCAATGACTGCCCGCCGACTATGAAATCCAATACAGTCATTTGGGCTCCACAAACTTCATGCCAAAAGAGGAGCTCGAAGTACCTTTTTGTACTTGGGGAGAGCCCCGCTTTTTGCCAGAAAATCTATATTCCTTTGCTTTTGTATTTTGATAATAATAAAATATTACACATCTTTTGCCAAGTTCTTGATTTATTGCCTTTCTTTTTTTTTTCCGAGAAAAGATCCTTTCATTAGTTATATAAAAAACGCCCACTGGGCTACAAAACCCCTCTCGTGCTCATAAGAAGGCAAAGCAGAGAGCCAATCAAGGCAGCTAGGGAGACTCTCCCTAGGTGCAAAAAAGTACACATAGCAGTACAAATAGCTGAGAGGCTATATCATACAATAGGAGGGGGGAAAATCTAAACAGGTGGCCTGTAGTGCCAGCGGGGGGTACCCGCATGTAGAGTATAGAAGGGGCCGCTGCGCCAAGTGGTGTGGAAGGCCTGGCGCCGCAAGATCGCTCGATCCGAGTCGCCCCGGATGCGGTCATACTATCCTCGCACGGTGTGAATCAACTCCTGCCAGATCCCCCGAACAGTCTCTGCTGGTGGCTCCAGTCTCCCCTCAAAGGCCCTGAAACAACGGGCTCTCCAGGTGAACCATATGGTGAGGCTGCTGAGGAGCTCCCATCGTAGATCCCTCTCCTGTGTCCAGCCGGCGAACGAGAAATCTGGTGAAGGAACAAGGCGAGGCTGGCCCCTAATGAATCTGATGGCCTGGCTGTCCTGCTCCGTCTCGTATCCCAGAGCAGGCCCTGACGAAGTCGACCAAGTAGCGGCTCCCCACGTATACATGCCAGCGGCTCCCCACATATACATGCCCTCTGGAGAGAGGGGGGCCAAAATGCGCAACATCCTCAGCCAAATCTGCTGCGCCTATGGACAGTCCCATAGGAAATGTCCCTTTGTCTCCAATGGGTGGCCGCATCGGACGCAGGCCGACGGAAGTCCACTGTAGACAAGCCAGGTGCCAACTGCAAAGCCCCTGTGGGCAACCAGCCACTGGAAAGTCGAGATCCTGCCTGCCTGTCGGCTAGCCCAGAGCCTGGTCCAAAAATCCTCCAGGAACTCCTGTGAGAGTCCCTGTAGCCGCCAATGCTCCGATGCAGCTGGAGAGACCATCCTCCTCGCAGTCAAAATATGCCTTCCCAACCGAACAGTGTACTGGAAAAAGGTGATCTCTGTGGCCTCGAGGGACGCATAAGGATCATGCCACTCGTACTCGCCAGGGTCCCACTGGAGCCGGGCCAAGGGGCGCGCAGCATATGCCCATATGCGCCAATCAGAGTCCACATCTGCAGGGTCGGGATCAACATGCCACTTCCGAGAAGCGACAGCCACTACTCGTATCCTCTGAAAGATGCACTCTGCAACCAAAGGCAACTCCGCCTCCACTCTCTGAAGTTCATCCTGTATCTCATAGTAGAGGCATCTACCATCCTCAGTGCAAGCTCTGACAGCAATCAGAATCTCCAACTGTGTAAAGGCTCCCATCCACCATGGGGCCGCTGGCTCGAAAGGCGTGAACCACTCCTCGGTGTGGAGCGAAGCAAGGCTACGTCTCAAGCGACGCTCCCGCTCTTGTGTCTCTCCCAGCCGTGTCAAGGCTGTAGCGTGCAAAAAAGAGCTGAGCTCAATGAGTCCCTGGGCACACTCGCCTGCTGCATCCAGGTCAGAGCTCTGGCTATCATGCCATATCCTCTCAATGTCCTCCAAAAGACTGGGATCTGTAAGTATCCTCTCTGGGATCCTCAACTGCAAGCTGGTCTCCCGTGTCCTCTCCTCAAGTGTCAAAATAACTGGCGCATGGTCTGAAAAAGAGGTGCCAGCGAGAATGCCAACGGAGCCACCACGCTCCCCGAACCTGTCGCCCACATAGAAGCGATCAATCCATGATAGATTAGTCCCTCCTTGCCGGCGATCCGACCGAGAAAAACTAAGACTGTCCTGAGAGCGGGAGAAAGCCTCATGCTGCCATGCATCAGTGATCCGCAGTGTCATACAAAATCGCTCCCAAGCTGCAAGCTCCGTGCCATGCACTGTAATATGACTGCCTCCCACCCTATCGGCCGGGTCCTCAAGCATGTTGAAGTCTCCCCCGACACACCAATGTGCGGCCTCGGGCAATGCATCTATAACAAGGGTCCAGAACTCTGCTCTAGCACTAGCATGGTTGGGCACATAGACATTGAGCACGCCAAAGTGCTCATCGTGCATCCTCAGAATAACATACTGTGCTCTACCAGGCACAATGACCCCGCGATCCACAATGACCTGCCGCCATACATCCGCAATGACCATACATACTCCTCCCTGCCCACCCAAGGGGCCAAAACCTGCAGACCAAAATGTGTCCCATCTACCATGCATCACCGAACCATATCTCCAAATCCTGCTCTCACTCAAATGGTGCTCCTGCATCATCAGAATATCAATACTGCCCCCAACCAAGCATCTCTGAAGCTCCTGCCTGAAGCAACCACAATAACGTACATAGTGTGGGCCGCCAAGGCCCTGTACATTCCATGAGATGATCCTCATGGATGACTTGCTGAGGTGGAGGCTGTCTCAGCCATACGGCCGGCCTTCGCAAGCGGCTTGGATGGAGAGTAGTCCCCATCCGAGCGGCTACGAATCTACCCACCCGGTGTGCTGCAAGAGTCTCGGACCAGGCGCCAGTGGCTGTGTCCCATGGCGACTGCCTCTCGCTCAGAGAGAGAAACCTCATGTATGCATACATAGCCACAATCTCGTGCTAGGTCTGCCACTATCTTCTAGGGACAGGAGTCACACCAAAAGGGGTGATCCACCGGAGTCTAGAAACCAACCACACAAGTGACAAAAAAAAAGTCTTTCTTTTTCTCTGGTTTTTCTGGCTGAATCTTCACACTTGAAGAAGGCTCGGATAACAATGTGACATGCAGAAGCTTCGTGGAAGAATCGGTAACTTCAATGCTCAGAATTCAACAATCATTCACGACGAATATAACGCACAATAGTGAAGAAGATGTGCAGAAAGTAGAGAGAGAAAAGGACACAGTATTGGGTCCCAAATACCCTCTGTAGGGCCCCCACCACGAATGGTGTATTTGCTTTATTAGAATGATGTAAATCTGAAAATAAAGACTGAAACTTGACCTACATTGTTCCCCTTGGTTGGAGCTTTTTTCCCTTGGCTGTCCTGGCCCTTGGAATGCACCACCACTTCGTGAAATGAGATGCTGAAACTAAATTCAACTCTGGGTATTTATATCCCTTCAGGTTGCTGGTTGGCTGCCCCAAACAGGGGTCAGCCTGCTGATTGTTCTCACGACCAGGTTTATTGCAATTAAATGCTCTTTATTGCCATCGATTTCACACTCTAAAGTGGCTGCCCAGTCTTGCGCATGGACCAGGCTGCTGGGCTGCCTTGCGCAAGCAATGTGGGCTGCCTCCACATCTGCCTGACTGGCTGGGCAGGGCCCAGAGGCCTGTCGGCTGCCTGGCCAGGCCCCCTAGGGCTTGCCGACAGCCTGCCCAGCCCACACTAGGGCTCGTGGGCACAGCTTGGGGCCCTCCTGGTCCCTTGGGGTGGCACTAAGCCTACCCCATGCCCATGCAAGAGCCTTAGGCTCTGTGCTAGGGTAGCCCTATGGGCTGCATGCTTCTATAGGCATCCGGCATCCGGTTGCAAACCACATACACACATCATATGACATCATTCGAGAGGGAGACTCACAATACAAACTGTCACTCCTTCATGTGCAAGACTATGCACACCTGACCTTGGACGCGTAGAGTGGAACCATAGCTGACTCGTCCTAGATTGGGCTCACATGGGACCAGTTTCCACTCCAGGTCCTGCACCTTCTTGTTTAGACATGTCTGCGTGGCATCCAAGTGCGGGATGCAAGTACGTGACACCTGCAGAAAATGAACATATATAAGCATAAGCCAATCATTTGCATCAGCACAGAACCTTTTGAAGAAGTGTAGAGGTTAGTAGAAGCATGTAGAAGGCCAAAGCCCACCCTACTGGGTAGACTAGGGGCCTAGAAGATGTACTGACATTTATGTCACCTTTTTGTACTATAATACAAATAAAACCCTAACACCAACTCTCTCTCTCTCTCTCTCTCTCTCTCTCTCTCTCTCTCTCTCTCTCCTGTCTTAATCATCTCATTAACCAGAATCTTGTTCTTAATCAAGCTTAGGGCTATGGATTTAGCAGTAAAGCTTCCATGCATGCAACACACGCCGCCGCTGAAAAGGCCCTCACCTAGCAGCTTTGCCATCATATCATGGCTCTCTATTAAGCAGTTCAATGGATCGTACGGAGACAAGGGGAATTTGATTATTTAATTAAAACAAAGCATTGTGATGGTTCCCACGGATGTTGAAGCAATGTGATTTCTGCCAACTGCTCTGAATGTTGAAGTGAAGAAATTCAACCAAGCACGGGTAAATGGCGAGAGTAACTATGACTCTCTTAAGGTAGCCAAAATCTCTTATCTATGTTTTCCTTCCTTCAAGGAGTCACGAGTTGCCCAGAGAGGTGCTTCTTTCAATGTTTTTGAAACTTCAAAGATATCTCTCAGCTATATGGTGGCTTGGTCATAGAAGAGAATATATTCTCTGCATTCGCGGCTATGTTAGACTCAACCATGAGTATGTTTGATGTGATAGAAAGTTTGCTACTCAGTCATGACATTCTCTGTTGTTGGGACAACCACCACATGAGCTACATTCTATGCTTCCTTCATGGGGCTCTTCTTATGGTCTTCATCAAACACATCTCTCTTAGAAACCATGCATGGACCTCAAGTCACATTGGCATGGAAATGACGATGCAAAAGGATCTTCATTGGCATCAAGGGGGGACTCTTCTTCCTCGACTTCTAGTCCTTTTTTATTTGAGTAAAGGGTTCTCTACCCGGGGTGTCGCCGAAATCTGAATATTTTGTAGCCATCGGTTCTCTGCCCGGGATGTCTCAAAATCTGAATCTTTTGGGTTTCTTTTGTAATGCTCCATCATTCCCTTTTACCGTTCCTTGAGCGAGGGGGGGTTGTCTTGATAGACTGATGTAGGTTGTCTTTTGTCTCCTAACGTAGGACATTACCTCTAAGTCTTTCACAAAGACCATGCTTGTTAAGCCTCTGGGCCATGCTTGTTGAGCCTATGAGCCTTTTTGAGCCATGCACACTTGCCTTGGAGCCATGCTTACTAGCCTCTGAGTTTGAAGCAGGGAACATGTCTTGTTTCTTTGCTAGTGTTGGAGTATAGGGGCTATTGAAGGCTATCCAAGTATTACCTCCATCACTCTGAAGGGGGGTTTGTTGGGTATTTCAGACTATAGTAGTGTGTCCATTGGTGTATTGAGAAAATGAGAGATGACCTTTGGCATCTCTACATCCAGGGTATGGGTCCACCTGCACACTCCCATCCAGAATGAGTCTATACCTAAAGCAATTACACACACCAACTGAAGAGAAATATATAAAGACACCAAAATATGGGAATTCAATTATCACACACATTGATGATTTCTTTTTCTTTTTTCCTCTTTTTTTGGTGAGGGTTTTTCACCACGAGTTATTTAGCCCGTCAATTTTTATTCAATGCATTGCTCCCAGCTGAAGCAGTGACCCCCTAACCACTTGGCTATGCAGCGGGGGACCCACACTGATGATTTCTATGAGGCAGTCCGTTTTTCATCACATGGTATGCATCTATAGACATGCCAAGAGCTGGACTTCTTCCAAAATAGTATCTTGACTAGTAATCAAATCAATACACAATGCCCTGGATGGTAAAGAATTTCCACTATCTGCAAGAAGCAACACTTTCAACAATGTGGGAAGCAAAAGAGATTGTGACCAATACCCGCCATAGCCTGCGTTCATGTCAATAACATTTCGAATACTTCTTGTTCGTGATGTACCAAAGCCTTTCAAGTAGAAAGACGTCAAGTATTTCCAGTAGTTAAGATCAGCCAGATAACTTTCCTGCTTGGCTTTCCGAATACTTGCTGTTGGTACATACTTCAACCGTAGAGGTGGAGATATCAATCGGGCAGGCCATGTGTCTACAACTGCTTCGACTTTTTTTGTTGAACCTACTAGACAATGAGTCAATGAAGCATTCCTGCAAGAAGCACAGTGAAGAAGAATACTTTTGTAAAGGTATGCATAGTTGAAACAGATATTTTGAGGGGTTAACTCCTCAATCATGCATGTTCTTTTTACCAGGCAGGAGTTAGATCATCATCACATGCATGTGGAATGGTTGTGGAATGCAAGTAGCAAGTTTTGTTGGCAGGTTTCTGCCAGATCATTAAATTTCCTTCACTTGCAGCCAATTCCCAGCATATGCTGGTAGTGAGCCTCATGATGCCTGGCAAAACACAGAGCATTCAAAATAAAAACCTTTCAAGACCCATAGTTCTTTAAACTTATAGATCCACACTACTCATAAATCTCATGGAACTACTAACCTGTCCAGTACTGAGTTTGAGCTCTGGAGTTAACCATAACGATAAAACCCCCTGCCCTCACAAGACGATCGGCCTCAAAGAGGAGTAAACCTCCTGCAAGAAGGAGATGTCAAATGCCTTCTATATGAGCTCAACAAAAGAAGGTGAAGACGTTTTCAAGGCAAGGGCCATACCATTGTCAAGCCATGGAATAGAACAATCAGTACAATGCAAAAGATCAAATGCTTGGTCAGGATAAGGCAACCTATGTGCATGTAGTGTCTGCACAAGTCCAGAAAATCCTCGCTCTAATATCAGCTGAACTCCATTTTCTGCTGATTCTCTGTCTGTAATTGTCAATGTAAGCACCCCCCTTTTCTCCAAGGCAGCACTTAGACTTCCGGTTCTACCTCCAATATCTAGCACAAGCCTCGTATGTGTTCCAAACTTCAAGGCAGGAGCCAGCTGCTGGCAAAGACAAGAAGGGGTTTCTTGGGGTCCTGCCCCAAACATGCACACATACGCGCGCGCGCATGCGTGCATCAAGCAGGTCATCTAGTAAGAAAATTTGAATTTACACATGGAAATGAGAATTTTGTGGAGTTACTGAATATTATTGCTACATGCAGTGCAGAAGCTTGAGTGGTAAGGCAGGCAGCGAGCCTTTTCAATGCTTTACTTTTATTTTAAATTCACTTGGAGAGAAAGAAAGAAAGATATATTAAGCGTCTACTAAAGACTGTAGCATACGCCAAGCTAGGACCATGTGAAACAACGAGGCCTTCTTTAAACCTGAGTTTAGTGAGTCTTTAGCAATCCTTTAAAACAATATACATGAATCTGAAAGATGTAATAGAGATGACACCAGATGGGGTCCCAAATTACCCACTGCAGAGCGCCCCCCAGGGAGTATTTGCTTTATTTCTTCTTCTGTAGAACTGACTACAAGCTGAAACTGTGTCCACAAGACTGAGTGGACAAGCTGACTTACTAACCGCCAAACCAAAGGACAAAGTGACCAAACTCTGCGCAGAATTGTGCATAAGCTGTAGGCGACTGTGAAGCTATCTTCGAAGAGGTTACACCGGCCCGAGACCAGGGGTTGGTGTGCTGAGATCTCTTGAAGAGGCTGAGCTTCTTTTGCCTTGGGCTGAAAGCACAAGAGTGGCTGTAAGTATGCGAAGGCTAGAGCCTATGCACACATGCTTGACTGAATTTTCTTGATAACTCTGATTTTATCTCATGATTTTGGAGATTAATGATGGCTTGCCTTTTTATATGGGTCCAGGGGGGCTGGTCGGCTGCCAGAACAGCTGTCCGTCTGCTGTTAATTGCCACGACCTGATTAACTACCATTTAATGCCTTGTTTTGCTATGTGGCTGGTCGGATTGATGGCCAACTACTGCCACATCTGGCTGACTGCTGTCTAGGCCATCCTACTCCTGGCTGACTGCATGCCCAGGCCCCATAGGCTGCCGACGACTAGTGCCTAAAGGGTGGCTAGGGGTATTATTTACCCCTTGCAAGGCTGCCCACTTATTGGGGCTGCCTTGGGGCTGGCCCCTACTATATGAGGTGTATTAATTTGCCTATGATGCATACTACTACTAAGGTTGACATCTGCATGCACCTATTGTCAAAAGTGCGCAGCGGAAAGCGTGAGACATAGGCACACAGAGAAAGAAAACGAATCTGCAGAATGAAGAAGAAGCAATGATACAATCAGCCCTGTGCAAGGGGTGGTCCCCGTAAGCGAGGGCATAATGAGCTACTCCCTTGAGGGAGGACCCGGGCCTAGAAGCCCTGTCAAGGTGTCTACAAGTGAGTAAGAGCTTGGCCTTATATAGCCCCTACTGGAGCTGGCCGACTTGCTCTAGAAAAAGACCCACGACTGGACAAAATAAACATGTGAAAAATGGGTGGCCAACCCTACAACCAAGGGCCCTGAACAGAGGGGAATATATGGTGCTACCCGGAATAAATCTGGGCACCCCTGATACACAACTTGGGCACACTACCAGGAGATGAATAATGCTAACACCTATATGATGAACACTTGCTGAATTCTCCACAATGGGTTAAGAGGACTGACTTGGCGCTGACCTCTATAGCTGGGAGACTGACCTAAAAAACTCATGCCTAACATGTCCCGGACTAGGGCTCACGAAGGAGTCATGGCATACGACAAAATATCCTAAAAGGTACTACTTCTATACATGATTCTTGCACTGTTGATGAGCCAGTTTGTCACCGTGTACCACAGTGCATGGATGCACGTGACATTACCTCCTACTTAGCTTGGCGGCAGGTTTATAGCTTCGAGATAGTCCACCAATAATTGTGGATACTCAAGGAAGAATTCTTCATCTAGCCAAACGGCTTCATGGGTCCTTCGATCTTTGAACTTTGTATAGAATTGGCGAAGACGTCGTCCGGAACCGCGCTTCCAACGACGTACAAGGATCTGCTCAGGCTCTATCACCTCTGCTTCATCAACCATTTCTCGTTGTTGCTCTTATGGAACATTCTGCAAGAAACGTGAAAGACGTGCATCGTCCAACTGTCTAGCAATCTGAGTTGCATGGCAACATCACTTATCTTCTTGATGATGGGAAAAGGACCAAAACTTCTGAATGACAACTTTGGACAGCGCTTGCCCACTTGCTTCATGATCCTTAAATATCCCCTTCACCTTCTTTGAAGTTGATGTCTCTCCGTGACTTGTTTGCCTGTCTGGTGTAAGCCTCCTGAGCTTTGGTAAGATGCTCTTTGACTGACTCAATGATGGCTGAAAAAGTTCATGTTGTCTTGTAGGCTTCCAAGGAAAGAGAGATCATCCGCGTGAGAAGGGATGAAAATCTTTGACCAAAGGCTGTCTCGTACGGAGGATGAGTGTGTGTCATTGAGAATCGCCTGTACCACCAGGAGATGAAGCTCCCACTTTGACTGCTGATCATGGCAATACGCTTTCAGCACATCGAAAGCCAATTGATTGTAAATCTCGGTTTGGCCATCCGTCTAGGAATGGAATGCACTGGACAATTGCAATTTGGTACCAAAGTTATCGAACAGAGCTCACCAGAAGTGAGATGTAAACTTCGGATCTCATTTTGAAGTAATGGTCTGTGCAAACCACAAACTCGATACCAATGTCGGAGAAAAAGCTGGGCTATATCTTCTGTTGTGGCCATTTGTTTGCATGGTATAAGCATACCAGATCCAGTAGATGCGGGAAGTGGTCCAACAAAAACCATCAAAAGGTCATGAAACGGCCCACAAGAATGGGCAATGGCTGGAGCAACCTTGGCTGTTTGGTGTGAGGTACTTTCACTTTTTGACATATGGAACATGCAAAACATAGTTGTATACATCCCTACGCATCTTTGGCCAATAAAACGATCTTTCTAACTTCTCCAAAGTAGTGTTGATCCCACGATGACCACCAACAAGTGAATCATGGACATCATGGAGGAGTGCTAGTCCCTTCTTCCTGAGAACACGTAATCGACCCTTGTAAAAGAGCCAACCGTCCTAACTAGTATAATGACCCGGTTCTAAATAAAGGGCCATATTGTAATAAGGAGTTCCAAATTCTGGACAATGAAAGCCTTAGGACTTAATGCTTACGTGTGATGTGAGTTTAAAAAGAAAAAGAATTTGAAAGAGGTCTCTGGATACTTTTTTGTAACTGCCTCAGGATGTATCTAAAAAGTGGACAGCAGTTGAACAGTGGCCTCCAAAGTGTGTGTGTGTGTGTGTGTGTGTGTGTGTGTGTGTGTGTGTGTGTGTGAGAGAGAGAGAGAGAGAGAGAGAAAAGATAGAGAGACGCGACGTTTGCGATCTACACCGTTTTGCGATCTATACGAGAGAGAGAGAGAGAGAGAGAGAGAGAGAGAGAGAGAGAGAGAGAGAGAGAGACACCGTTCTGTATTCTGCGCCTGAGAGAGATATGCGTTGTTTTGTGATCCTTTTTTTTTAAATAACCTTTGTGTTGGACCAAGGTTACTCTATTGATATATTAGTGCCCGCTCGACACTAATATATCAATAGAGATTCGGCCCGAATATGTCTGAATATGAACGATTGGATGTACTTACCACATTATTTAATTTATTAACAAGGATATCAACAAGTACATGTACTTACCATTAAAAATGTTTAAAGTGTACCAATATATTAAACTACTTATTGTTGGTCTTATCATGTACTATGTTTTATAACATTGTGAGGAGTTGTCTTCAAAGACGTGGAGGTGCCTATACTGATCTTGGGTATATATACATGTACTCTAGTTACATCTAGTGACATACAAGTTGTGCATGTGTCTTCATACTGTCTAAATCTTTTCCCTATATCTCCAACACAGTGGACTCCTGTACTGTCTAAATACTACCTTTGCGACTCAGAGCGTCTCCTACAGGGTTGTGCTTACCCAATACATACTCAATCATTCTGCCAAACTATTGGAACAACCGACTCCACCGATGTTGTCTATCGCTCCATTAGGCACTTGACATTGTTTGTTACCACTTCAAGGCCTAGCGGTCTGTCTTCACAATAAATTTCCTTCCATAGAGAAAAGGTTCTCACTATTTCAAGGCTGTGATAACCCCTAGCAACTCTGTGTTATATACAGAATATTTTTTTTTTGCATCATTTAACTTTTTGTTGTAATACGCCACGGGTCTTCCTTCTTGTTGCGAAATTGCTCCTACGGAGCGATTATTGGCATCGGTGATCACCTCGAAGGGATCATCCCATGGTGCCACCTTTTGCAGAGCAAAGAACACCTCTAAAGCCTTACCTGTGAGACTGAAACTTTCTATCTTCTAGTCTTCACTCCCCGGAGCAAATCTGTCAATGGTGCTGCAAGGTTAGAAAACCAATCCATATGTGAGCTATACGCTTGGCACAAGTCCACAAAGAATCGTATCTCTTGGGCTATCTCTGAAACGTCCCTATCAAGGATTGCCTTTATCTTCTCAAGGTCAAGACGAATTCCGTCAGATCCAATCATGTAGCCCAAGTACTACACTTCTTGAACTCCAAATATGCTCTTCTTTGCATTAATGAAGAGTTTGTTGTCTCCCAACAGCGTCCACCATGATCGCCAAGTGTTGGTGGCCAACCAGCCCGTTTGGCCGCCACCCAAACTGACCCAGTTCTGACACACCAGGCACTCACGAACCTAAGTTTCAATATCCCTACGTAAAGCTGGCCAAAAGAAATATCTTTCCAAAGCCTGTGTAGTAGCCAGAATTGATAGAATGCATAGCGGAAGAAGGGAAAGTGGAAACACAGGAGAGAGAGAGAGAGAGAGAGAGAGAGAGAGAGAGAGAGAGAGAGAGAGAGAGATTTTATTAACGTCTTCCAAAAGACCGAACTCGGCCTATGAGACAAATCGGAGTACCTGTATGGGGTATCCTCTGTCATCCCAACAAAATGAAAAAGTACTCAACAAAAAAAAGCTGAATCTGGGTGTGCAGGGGATGGAGCTCTACTACTAGGAGAATGCAAAGCTATATGCATGGAGTATACAATCATGATATGCAACCTAGCTAGCTCCATCCTGTACCATACTGGGGGGTATAAAATGGTATACATCAGTGAAGGGGGTGTCCACAGCTCCCTGAAGAACATGCCTGGGTGTGCTCTGAAGCGAGCCAGTCGCTCCGCACCCTCTCTGTGAAACTGAGCTCTGATCTCTGTCATCTCTCTCTGGTATAGGCGTGGTGTCCGAAAGCCAGGTGTCCTCTATCTCCTGCGGGCTCCAAGTGTCTCTGCTCTCTGGAGAGTAATTCCCTGCCGTGTAGGGGCTGGGAGGGGGATGGATCTCTGAAAAAATGTAGTAATCTGTGTCTGTCGCCCCCCCTCTGGAGCTGTCTGAGCCTGTAATAATGTCTCTCTGTGGCGCTGTATGTCTAGAATGTATCTCCCCAGTATGCACTGGTCTGCTGCCTCAAAGATCTGGCGTAGGGAATGTGGCTCTCTGAATAAAATGGAATCTCTCTCTCTGATGGCTGTATATGCTCTGCATCTGCATACATAATGCTCCTCACTCTCCACCTCCTCTCTGCACAATCTGCATACCCTCTCCTCTCGGGGGATCCGTGCTGCTCTGCCAGTCTCAATCTCCAATCGGTGTGATGAAACTCTGAGCTGACCAATAGCCACTCGGAAGCCGTGTGGTAAAAAGCCCTCCATGTATCTAGGCCTCTCTATAAATCCATCATCAGTGATACTCATGAAGTGATCTCTGTAGTATAGCATCTTCGGTGGAAGAGGCTGTGTAGGCGATATCCATGTCTCTCGTGTATAGAGCTGCCATAGATCCTGTCTCAATACTCTGTTCCTCTCACTATGAGAGAGACGGATATGTGGTGCATTCCTGTCATACTTCCAAGACTAGGATAAATATCCAAGACACCATAAAAATGGGGATAAAATAGGGGAAACATATGTGAGGGGTGACCAACCCCTCTAGCTCACATGGTCAGCCCTAGAGGCTAAAATAGGACACCAAACAAGAAGCCAGCAACAAGGAGATGATTGTTAGCATATTCATCCCCAGATTTTGCTCTTTTATGGTGCCCATTTGGTCCCTTTTGCATGGCCCTTGTTTGTGGGCTGGCCACCCCTTTTTCTACTATTTTTCCGGGATTTTTCCCAGCCTTTCTGGCATTTACCAGTCGGCCATGTCCAGTAGCTCCAGTCAGCCTGTTTTGAAGCTCCAGTCGGCCATGTCCAGTAGCTCCAATCAGCCTGTTTTGCAGCTCCAGTCAGCCAGCATTCCCTTACTATAAATAGTGGGTGCTGGCCTCTCTTTTCTCATTCAGTCTTGTACATATTTTGCTCCCTCACGTATGAGACTTGTAGTGTCTCTTGCTTGGGACTGTTTTGCTTCAGTATATTCAGCATAGTTCTCTCCATATCTCTCTCTCTCTTGCACTCTCTGTTCAGCACATTCTAGTGCCACTTTGCTTCCGCTCTGTGCACTCTTTCATGGTATCATCGCTCCCGGTTTAGCAACCTCTTTGCTGCCCCAGATTCAGCCCTGTTTTCAGCACCTTCTCCTCCGCGTTTTTCTCCTAGATCCACAGCCCTTGCTGCTGCGTTTTCTGGACAGCAACTTCTGGTCACTTCTCCTCCAGTTTTGGCTTCTCCAACAGAAGCCATCTGGCGTTTTCTGATCAGCGTTTTTTCCCACTTGGAGATTGGACATAGGCGGCCTGTTTTCTACAGGACAGCAGCCTTCTGTGCTGCGTTTTCCTCTCCAATGGCCCTTTCCCCTTTGCAGAGGGGGCTTGTGGTGTTGCAAGCTTTGGTGGCACTCTTGGTACCTGTGGAGGACACTTCTTTCTTCAGAGTTTGTGCATTTTTTGAGATTGAGCCCAAGCTTTTGTGATGGCTGCACCGACTTCTCTTCATATGTTTGCTGAGTCTGCCAAGTTGGATGGTTCCAACTACACCCTATGGAAGGTGAAGGTGAAATCGGCCTTGCGTGGCGTGGATCTTTGGGATTGGCTTGTTACACCAGCCAATGCCACCCCTCCCACCCTTGCTTCCGGTGGTGTGACTCAGGCACAGATTGATATTTGGCAATCGAATGATCGACGCGTTTTCTCCTTTCTGATGTTGAATTGTCAGGATGCTGTTCTCTCTCATGTGCGTACAGCAGATGCTGCGCATGAAGTTTGGAAGGCTTTTGCAGATCTCTATGAGATTAGTCTCCGGGTCGGATTTTGGCGTTGGAAAAGCAACTTATGAACTTATCAGTTTCTGCCTTTCCATCTTTATCTGCTTTCATCTCGAAGATGTTCGTTTCTTCTCCTCGTCCTGTTCCAGTTACTTGGGAGTCATGCTCTGAGGTATTTTTGCCTCGCCATCGCCTATGTATCACATATTACACCCCCATTATGGTACTGATTGGAGCTCGACAGATCTGCATTGCATTCTTGTATACCCTACGCATATAGGTTGCATATTGAGCCTCTAGCAATAGTGCTCCATCCATCACACCCCGCGACTAGCTCAGTACTTTCATAGTTTATTTCATGTTCATTTTGTCCTTTTTTTTTCTAGACATCCAGAAGACATTGACAGTTGTACATTGATTTGTCTCATAGGTCGAGTTTGGCCTCTAGTAGACGTTAATACAGCTTTCTTTCTTTATTTCTTTCTCTCTCATAGGCCAGTTCTCTTTGGCCTGAGAGAGACGTTAATACAATCTTTCTTCTTTCTTTCTCTCTCAGCTTCATCTTGCAATGGCATTCTTGCCACAGCCTCCATAACCTCCACAGCTAGAAGTCCTCTGATCCAACACAAACCCTGACTCTTTTGGATGCATGTGATTTGTGGACACATCTCATGTAGCAAAGAACTCTTCCTCAACGGTGGTGTCTCAACCCAAGAAGGATGATGGCATTCTTCTCTTAGCATGTACTCGGCGTATACTTGCTCTTGTGACTTCTCAGTCACGGTCTTGGATTGTTGATAGCGGTGCTACTGCTCATATGACACCCTATCGAGATTGGTTCAAGGACTTCACTGCCAGATCAGGCGAGATCACTCTGGGTGATTCTTCTTCTGTGCCAATGCATGGACATGGCACTATCCCCATCTTCCGTTCTGACAAGGGTAAGAGGTACTTCTCTGACGTTCTGTATATTCCAGATTTGGCTTAAGGCGACTAGTAGCATCTTGGCTCAAGGAGTCCGATAGTGGTCTTTACAAGTTGACCGCTCTGCTTTCTTCTGGTGCTTCTTCTGCTCTTTGGCATGCTCGGTTTGGCCATTTGAGCTATCAGCTTCTGCAGCGAGCTTCGAAGGATGGGTTGGTTGAGGGATTACCGACCATCAAGGCTCCATCTTCTGCTTGTTCCTCTTGTTTACAGGGGAAGCAACACCGAGCCGCCTTTCCGAAGGAGGCGACACACAGATCTTCGACATCACTTGCTCTCATTCATGCCGACTTATGTGGTCCTATGAGTACCGCGTCTTTGAGTAAGGCATTGTACATGCTCGTGATGGTGGACGATTTTACCAGATATACTCGGGTTTTCTTTCTGAAGACCAAGGATGAGACTTTTCAGCACTTCTGTGATTTGGAAAGCTGAGGTGGAAAAAGAGACCGGTCACTCGGTCAAGGCTCTTAGGACTGATGGAGGGAGTGAGTTCACATCCCAGGAGTTTCAGCAATATTGCAAGACACATGGCATTCGGAGACAGCTTACTACATCATATACTCCATCACAGAATGGAGTTGCCAAGAGGAAGAATAGGACCATTATGGAGATGGCCCGTGCTATGCTTGAGCATTCTTCATTACCTCAACGTTTCTGGGCTGAGGCGGCTTCCACTGCTGTCTACATTCAGAACAGGTCTCCTACTGCTGCTCTTTCCGACAAAACTCCATATGAGGCTTTCCATGATGAGAAGCCCTCCGTTCTTCATTTCCAGATATTTGGGTGTACGGCGTATGTTCATGTGCCTAAGGAGCACCGCTCCAAGTTGGACTCAAAGTCTCAGCGCATGACTTTTCTCGGATACAGCACTGTGTCCAAGGCAAGGTGGTAAGGTACGTAGTGTACGGTACGCTATCAGTACGTACGGAACGTACTTCTATACGGAACAAATTTTAAGGTACGTAAACAGTACGTACCATTTGTAAACAGTCCTAGAAACCTGAATATTTTGTAGACATAGCAACCAAAATACTTAAAATAAAGAGACTGAACCTCATTACTTAAAGTTTAAATCAATTATCAGTTACCAAGCCCATTACACAATACCTCATGTTAACAGTAAACAGTCATAGTGATATAAGCAAGAACCATGAAAGTCATAGATAATAAAAGAGAGTACAAATATCATGTCTACAGCTGCCAGCACATGTCCTGGTCCACAAGTGCAAAAAGCAAAACAATGAAACACTACACAGTTGTCTAGACTCTAGAGTCTAGACGCAAGAGTCTCAAATCTCATCATCAGATGAAGATGATGAGTCTTCTGAAGAGAGCATGCCTCCATCATTGATACCATTGCCCTCTTCATCGAACTCTGGCTCAGTAGCAACAAGCTCCAGTGCATCCTCATCATGTGCCTCGGGAATCTGAGTGTGAATGAGTTCGACAGCCTCATTTGCACGCCTCTGCTGGGTGCGACGAACTGGAAGCTTTCCCCTGCGAATGCTCTCTCATCTCGCAGAGCCTGGATCTGGAGCTGCCGGGCGTAGAGGAATGCTGAGCGATCGTGCACGTGAGCGGGTCACACAACGATCCACGCTCTCAAGCTCTCTATGTAAAGCTCTCAAAATCTCCTCTTGCTCATCTCTAATCTGCCGATCCACAAGCTCCGGGCTGGGTTCATCTACCATTTTGAGTAGTGTTGGATCAACCTGTTTAAACATGCCACAAATTGCATATTGGACATCCGAATCTTAGTGTGTATAAGGGAGTATGAGCTCCAGTTCCGCTCACATGCTCCAGCTGAGCAATCCTGTGCAAAAATGAGTGCAATGCGAGCAAATTTGTAAATCTTTCAATGCTAAAACATCAATCTTCATTTCCGAAGATTATACTTTAGAGATTAATTACAAGTTACCTGAGATAGAACACGAAGAGCAACTCGTGAAAGGTTTGGAAGACCAACCCTTCCATAAGAGTGCCACCATGTCAAAGGGAATTTCATGGCTTCCTTCCTCAATGACACAGGTCTCGCAAATGAAGCACCAATACCACTCATGTAAGTGGTGAACTCTCTATCAATCTGAAGTTGCTCCTCCTCTGAGAACATCCTTCCCACATACTCTGACTGCTTCATGCTCAAAGCAGTATTATTCCATAGCTCTGGCGACCTGTAGAGAGGATGGAGCATGGCAGCCATCGCATGGATGGGACGGCTCATGAATGTCCACCGTTTGTCTACAATGTCCAGGATCTCACCTCGGCTGAAAATGAGAGATTGAACATACATGTCTTAGGTTATAGTGCTAAGAGAATCGAGAATCGAGAAGTCATAAAAATCAAAGAAAGAGGAAGAAATTAGAACTATTGCTTACCGTTGAGCAGTCATCATGGAGCACTGAGCAACATGGTCTTTCATTTGCATAAACAAATGAAAGACCAGCCCAAAGTTGAGCCCTCCATGTCTGTAAGTCGGAGAAGGACATACACGGGCTTAAGTGCAACTGAAAGGCTATGAACTTGCTGCCAAAAATCATCATCCAGGATCCGCCTCTGCAAGTATTTTGTACGCTCATCCTCTGAATTATGCATCTGTCGCGCCACCTTGGATCCACAACTGTTGATGATAGTGAATCTCTTATCTTGTAGAGCCTATCCAAGACCAAGAACATGTAGGCAAACCTGGTCTTGGATGGTCTCACCATATCCAAAGGGCTATGGCTCCGAAAGATGGCAAGAGCCTGATGCTTCTTGCGGAAGAAGGTGGTGATCTTTACAGCATCTGCAACAATGGGCTGCACCCAAACAAGCTTCCCAATGTCTTCCATAAGTAAATCAAGACAATGGGCAGCACATGGAGTCCACACTATATGTGGAAACTCTGCCTCGACCATTTGACCCATTGCCTTGCAATTAGAGGCGTTGTCGGTCACCACCTGCACAACATTGTCCTCCCCAACCTCAAGGATAGCCTGTCGAATGTGGCCATAAATGAACTCCCCTGTGATCCTGTCGCCCGCTCTCCCTGCATCCACGGCACGCAAGAAATAGGTGCCCAAGCAAGATGACACAAGGATATTGATTATGTGCCTCTTGCGAATGTCTGCCCACCCATCTGAAATAATAGTGCATCCAAACTCCTGCCAACCTGCTTTCACAGGTGTGAGCGCCTTGTCTATCAAGGCCTTCTGCTCATCCAACATGGATGTACGCATCTTCATATACTGAAGACCTGTCCATGTCTCAGTAGGCCCTACCTGCGCAATTGCTTTCACCATTCTTTTCCATTGGTCTGTCCTTAACACATTGAAGGATATATTACACTCAATAAGAGTGCGACAAATCTCCATTTCTGCCACCCTTTGCCGCTCTTTTACCCAAGCTTGTGATGAGATACAAGAACGCAGAGTGGATTGCTTTGATGCCTCCCCTGTACCTCTCGCATCTTGTGGCAGGAGGTCCTCATCATCAGCAATACGTGCCCTCTTCCTGCCTGTGGTGGATTGGGCTGAAGCCGAAAGACTTTCACCCTCATCTACTGTACCTGAACCTGTAACATCTCCAATAAAAGCATCATGGAGAACATCTTGCGTACTTTCACCACCTCTAACACTGCTTGCACCACCCATTGCAGGACAATTCTCCGCAATCAATTGGTCCCTCACAGCTTGTGGTATTTTATCACATGGACCACATTGATTGGTGCACCCGATACCTGTCATGTGCTTGATGACGCGAGTTATGGTGCTAGTGTACTGCTCCCCGCAATACTTGCATGCCCATAGCCGAGTACCTGATCCTTGCTGAGAAGGGGTGTTAACAACCCTCAGGACATTGGTGTGGATTGCCCAGTTCGGGTTAGTCTTGCGCGGCATGATGAAGCCTGGGCGTGAGAGAGAGCGAAGAAGCTACTCTGCAGAGTTTTGCACGTACAAACGATTGTGCAAGTATTCACATGGACCCAAAATTTTTTCGCTTAATGCCCAAAATCTGGTCACTTATCCGCAAGCGCATGGTCGCCACACACGTTTCGCCACGCCACGCCACTTTTTTTTTTAAACCGTACGGATCCGTACAGTACGGTACTGTATCGTACCGTACGGCTGTACCGTACTGTACGGATCCGTACGTACGTACGTACCGAATCAACCTTGGTCCAAGGCATATCGTCTTTATGATCCTCAGGCCGGTAAAGTTGTTGTGAGTCGTGATGTGGTGTTGGATGAGACTCCTACATCTTCAGAGGGGGGTGGTGAGCTTCTGCTTCCTTCACCTCCGTCTCCGCCTCCTCCTCCTCCTCCTCCTGCTCTCGCTGCTTCTGTTACACCTCCAGCTGAGGATACTCAGTCAGATGATGATGATCCTCCTCCTCCTCCGGTGAGTTCGCCTAGATCTGTACCTGGTTGGTATTATCAAACAGTTCGTGATTCTGGGTTACGTGTGTTGGAAATAAGTGCACACTAGGTGTACTCTTTTCCTAGTCTAGTATAAACTTTTGTCTTGAGTCTTGTGTGTCTGCCATGTGGCATCTTATTTGTCCCACATATCAGCGTGGCTACTCTCTCTTGTACTACACACCTATATATTGTGGGTGTCACATCATAAGAAGTATCCAGCTTGTGTCTTGTCTACACTCATCTCAAGGTAACTCTTTGTCCTTCAATCTTGTTCTTATTTCATTTCTAGTCTTCTAGTTTCTAGCTCTTGCTTCCATATTTCTACATGGTATCAGAGCCACTGCTTCCTTGCTCCTAGAGATCGAGGAGAGGGAGGCCAAAAAGAGAAGCCATGCCCTCTCTCTCTTTCTCTAAGTGCAAGAGAGTATGCTCTCTTTCCTCTTGAGGACCTCTACTACCTACGTGGAGAAGCGACATCTTGAAGAGGAGGCCGCTCCAAGTTGCTGCCCGCCATCTCCATCTTCTGCCCGTCTTCTCCACGATTGCTGCTATTCAGGCCGTCACCTCTAGCTGCTGCCGTTCCTGTTCACGCTGTCTCTACTGCTGCAGATTTGCACGCCACTTCTGCCCCCTGCAGCCGCTCTTCTCAGAACAGAAATCTGCCACCATTATCTTGCTCAGTTCCGCTCTTATTCTCAGCCACCACTCAGCCTCGCAGGCCTGAACTTCTTACTGCACGCTGTTATTCGTGGAGAGAGAGCTAGAGCAGCAGCCGACCAGCATCTATTTGCTACCGACTTGCTGCTGCAGCAGCTCAGCAAATTTCCGCCGTTTTTTTTTGGAGCCACCTCAGCTTTGGACGTTCATCGTACTACCCTAATGCTTTCCTTTGGCTGCCTTCTTCATCGACTCAAGGGGCTGTCTCTGCCTGGGATTTATTGCGCTTGAAGAGTCTACAAGGTACTGTGCATTGTCTCCTTCAGTTTGCTGGCCAGTACTTTTGCAATTTGGATCTCTTCTTTCATTCATTTCTGCAATCTTGTAAGGGAATAGACACTGCCCTTGCATTTTAGCAAGAGGTAAGACCTTCCCACATGGCCAATTCTACTCATTCTCTCATGTCTATCGACAAATTCAATGGGTCCAGCTTTCATACTTGGCAAATCAAAATCAAGTGCCATCTTATGAAAGAAAGTCTTTGGGACGTTGTTCACCATGCTGCTCCCGAAGATTCCGACATTGAGCAAGTTGTCGCTTATGTTCCCACTGCCAAGAATGACAAAGCCTATGCTATCATCTTGCTCAGTCTTGGAGATGATTACATTCATCACATCTCCGACATACAGTCTGCTTCTCGAGCATGGATCACTTTGGATACCCTTTTTGGACCCTGCTCTAAAAACTCTAAGATTGCACTCATGATCTCATTCTTTGATCTATATATGCAGGAGGGAGCTACTATAGCCTCTCATGTCAATTATCTTCGCAGTCTTATGGTTCAGCTTGCATCAGTGAAGTCCCCCATCTCCGAAGATATTGCTATTGCTGTGCTTCTCAAAAGCTTACCTGACACCTATGCTACTCTTGTCACTACCTTCAAGTATCACAATAATCCTACTCTTGAAGGTATCATCAATGCTCTCCAAGAAGAGGAAAGAACTCAACAACAAAAGGTAACTGACACTGCATTTTTAGCAAAGAAAGGAAGTTCTAAGGTAAGAAAGCCTTGCACCCATTGTGGCAAAACTAATCATATGGAGAAGGACTGCTTCAAGGCTCATCCATGCACCATTTGTGGCCGTGATAATCACCGGGAGAAGGACTGCTACTCTAAACCCTCTACATCAGTCCCTACATCTACCTCAGCCCATGTTGCTGCAGCATCTCCATCAGCAGATCTTGCTATTCATTCCTCATATGATGAAACGTGGGCTTTCTGATTACTTCATCTTTCTTGTCTACCACCTTGACCACCGATGATGTAGGTCAAGGGGTTCTAGTGTCTTACTCATTCTGCTTTTGGACCTCTCTCTTGTCCCTACCCAAGAGGCAGAGATTGCCCTTGAGGAGGGGATGTCTTCAAGGTCCATCTATTTGTCTACAGTCAGTCTTCTGTCTATCTAGTCTTGTCTGTCTGTCTATTTGTCTATCAATCTGACTATGTCTTGTTTTAGATCCATCTTGTCCCTACCCTTGTGGACCCATATGAGGATATCACTTGAGGAGGGGTGTCTCAGGATCTTTTCTATCTTGTCTTCTATCTTGTCTTTCAGTCTTGGTCTTGTCTTGTCTGTCTTTCAGTCTTGTCTTTTGTCTTCCTCCTAGTGTTCACTTAAGGAGGGTGTTGGAAATAAGTGCACACTAGGTGTACTCTTTTCCTAGTCTAGTATAAACTTTTGTCTTGAGTCTTGTGTGTCTGCCATGTGGCATCTTATTTGTCCCACATATCAGTGTGGCTACTATCTCTTGTACTACACACCTATATATTGTGGGTGTCACATCATAAGAAGTATCCAGCTTGTGTCTTGTCTACACTCATCTCAAGGTAACTCTTTGTCCTTCAATCTTGTTCTTATTTCATTTCTAGTCTTCTAGTTTCTAGCTCTTGCTTCCATATTTCTACAACGTGAGCTTCCTTCTGCTCCTCCGCCTGGTTCTCTTTGGCGTTCTTCCAGAGTTACACAGGGAAACAAATTCATGAGGGCAACATGTTTGTTAATTATGCTCTTATGTCTACAATCATTAATGGTCCTTCTGATCCCACTTCTGTAGACGAGGCTCTTTCACATGAGCCTTGGCATCGTGCTATGCAGGCAGAGCTGGATGCTATCGAACGGAATGGCACTTGGATTTTGGTGCCTCGGCCTCTGCAGCGTAAGGTGATTGGTGTGCGTTGGATTTTCAAATCAAAGTTCCGAGCTGATGGCAGCTTGGACAAGCACAAGGCGAGGTTGGTTGCCAAGGGTTCTGCTCAGCCCCCTGGTGTCGACTTCGATGAGACCTTCACTCCGACGGCCCGGATGACTACCATTTGCACCGTTCTTGCACTTGCAGGACATCATAGATGGCCTGTTTTCCAGATGGATGTCAAGTCGGCTTTCCTAAATGGAGAGCTTACATAGGAAGTTTATATTGATCAGCCGCCAGGATTTGTTGTTTCGGGCAAACAAGATCATGTGTACCGGCTGAAGAAGGCTTTATATGGTCTAAAGCAGGCTCCATGGGCTTGGTACCAGCGAATTGATGAGTTCTTTTAGAAGCTCAGCCTACACCGTTCTCATGCAGATTCGAACCTTTATATCCTCCTTGAGAGGGGGTTGATTGTTATCATTGTGGTCTATGTTGATGACCTCATCTTTACAGGTTCTTATTCTGTGCGGATCCGTTCTATTATGGATGCTTTGGAGACGGAGTTTGAGATGACGGATCTTGGCCTCTTGCATTATTTTCTTGGCTTTGAGATTTGGCAGACCTCGAAGGGCATTTTCTTCTCTCAGCAGAAGTACACTCGGGAGATTCTCGACAGATTTCAGATGACTGGGTGCAAACCAATATCTTCTCCATGGATATTGGTGAGAAGTTTTCTTCACTTGATGCTTCTCCAAGGACTGATCATGGACAGTATCGGGTTCTCGTCGGTTGTTTGGTATGGTTGACCTACTCCCGATTGGACATATGCTTTGCAGTCAGTTTATTGAGTTCCTTCTCACCCAAACCCCGTCAATAGCATTGGCGGTGTGCTCTTAGAGTTCTTCGGTACTTGCGTGGCACTCTGGATTTTGGCATCTTTTATGGCCAAGGATGCACTCTTGTTGGATGGTCTGACTTAGACTAGGCTGGAGATCCAGATACACGGCGTTCAACCATTGGTTGTGTTTTTTCACTTGGGTCTGGAGCCATTTCTTGGAGCAGTAAAAAGCAGCCTACTGTGGCGCTTTCCTCTACCGAGGCGGAGTACCATGCAGTTTGTTATGCTGCATGTGAGGCGATATGGTTGCGGAGATTATTGGAGGAGCTCGGCTGTCCTCCTACCGGATCTACTCTTCTTTGGTGTGACAATCAGAGTTGCATCGCCATCGCCAAGAACCCTATGTTTCATGCTCGTACGAAACACATTGAGATTCAGTATCACTATGTTTGTGAATGGGTTCTTGCTGGAGATTTGCGTTTGGAGCATTGTCCTTCCGCAGAGAATGCTGCAAATTTGTTCACCAAGCCGATTTCTCAGCCCTCCTTGGCTCCTCATCTTCGGATTCTCGGAGTTTGTTCAGCATCTGGTGCTGAGAGGGGGTGTTAGCATATTCATCCCCAGAGTCTGCTCTTTTATGGTGCCCATTTGGTCCCTTTTGCATGGCCCTTGCTTGTGGGCTGGCCACCCCTTTTTCTACTATATTTTTGCGATTTTTCCCAGTCTTTCTAGCATTTACCAGTCGGCCATGTCCAGTAGCTCCAGTCGGCCAGCATTCCCTTACTATAAATAGTGGGTGCTGGCCTCTCTTTTCTCATTCAATCTTGTACATATTTTGCTCCCTCACTTATGAGACTTGTAGTGTCTCTTACTTGGGACTATTTTGCTTCAGTATATTCAGCATAGTTCTCTCCATCTCTCTCTCTCTCTTGCACTCTCTGTTTAGCACATTCTAGTGCCACTTTGCTTCCGCTCTGTGCACTCTTTCAATGATGTCTAACACCCCCTCTCAGCAACGGATGCTGAGTGAACTCCAAGAAGCGAGAGACGTCGTCCTCGATCAAAGACGAGAGACTGCAAAAACAGGTGCCAAGAAAGCTCCTCCACAAGCAATCTCCTCAGCAACTCAGCTACAAAAGCAATAGAACAAGCTACCAGGTACACCGCTCCTCTGGAAGAAAACAACTATGTAGGCTACGACATGCTACTCCAAATAATGGTTCCAAACCCAAGTCGAATGTCGTGTATCCAGCCTGGAGAAGGTATGAAAAACCTCAAAACCAACCAAGATCAGATCCTGTAGATAATCAATCCTGGGAGAAGCAAACTGCTCCTCACTGGAACCCTCAAAAGAAATCAAGAGTAGCCAAATGATGTACAAAAGCATCCTATGAAAAGGTCGGCATCGCAAGATGTAAGACTCTATAGAAAAGATGGGGTCCATCTGCTCAAACTCCGTACCATGAGTTGCCCAATGTTGTACATAAGTACATGCCACTGAGGTGGGCATCGCAAGATGAAAGGACTCCACATCCCCCTCTGAAAAAAGATGTCGTCAGACTGGTACAAGCCCAACTTGATTCTGATCCAAATCCAAAAAACTCTAGAAGTACCACTGTGCCCCAGGCACGGTTAGCAACCACAGATCCAAAGCATCCCACCGGGTCCAAAAAAACCATCCTCCAAAACAACAAACCTACACAACGCATCAAACTAGCAGGGGGAGGGGCTTCCTCAGAAGCATCACAAAGAGATGCAGAGATAGACTCCTCACAATGAGGAAGGGAAGCAGAAATATAAACTGCAATGTTAACAAGATCCCAAGAATCAGCAACAAACAAGTGATCCATGTGAAAGGATCACACCTCACAGGCAAAACACCCTCCTTTCTCTGCAAACACTGCAAAGAATACAGGCTCGGACAAAATAAACTCTGTTGAGGATCGCTGAAAAGATCACTGCTCTCCTCCAAAATCTGTAAACTCTTGTCACAGAAGAAAGTCTCCATAGAAACAAAACAGTTACCGAAACTGATCCTCAAGTGAAGTAGCTAGAGATGGGCCCCCTCTGAGTGTAGAAAACTCCTTTGGGAAGCAAAAACGCAGCCAAAACACTGCTGTCCAGCAAAAAACAGCACTCCACCGCCAACAAAAGAAACCGGGAAACTGTGTAGGCCAGGAACAAAACACACGTATAGATGCTCCAAAATCAGCAAAACGCTGACTGAAATCAGAAATTCAGTATCCTCCTCAAGTACCAACTGCCTCCAAAGCCACAATCCAAACAAGAAACCCCCTCTGCAAGTGATCTGTGTCCACTGGAGTCTAGAAAGGAAAACATAGCCAAACAAGGGCTACAAACCTGAAAATTCAGGCCAACCAATGTCCACACCTCCTATGAGGAAAAACACTGAAGAGAAGGTACCTTCGGGTCCAACGGATGAAGCCCAAGTGAAGGTAGAGCTACCAGCAGAAATCAGTCCAGAAAAACACCACCACCATGGCTGCAAATCTGAAAACGCAGAGGTATTCGGAGCACTAGAAAGGGCTGAGACTGGAAACGCAAAAGAAATAGGCAAACCCAAGCCTCAAATCAGCAAATCGGCATCAGAAAGCCTGTAAGAGAAAAAACGCAACATGTAGGCTGCTACTGTCCTGCACAGAATAGGCGGCCAGCACTAAGAGAGGGGGGGGGGGGGTAGATGCTGCTGAATACTGAAGACTTGCTGCAAAACTGCTGTAGACAACACCTAGACAACACCTGTAGAAAAACGCAGCACTCCAAGGTGCTGCTTTCCTTAAAACAGAGCAGCGGACAGGTGAAGAAGGGATCTCAAGGGTCAAACCTATAAAGGATGACCTCGGGCTGCAATGGAGAAGCGCTTGGAAGAGGCAGGCGACCAGCAGCAAACCTGAGAAGAAAAAACGCAGATTTGTCCATCTACAAAAAAACGCAGCCAAGAGGGAGAGGAGGGAGCATCCAACAATGAAAATCACCGGCGCTTTGATACCATGATAGAATGCATAGCGGAAGAAGGGAAAGTGGAAACTCAGGAGAGAGAGTGAGAGAGAAAGATGGAAAGGAAACACAGGTATAGACCTGCTCTCAATATCATCAACCAAGAATACATGTCCCGAGCAAGAGGGGAGAAGACCTCGTATGTGAGGGACTGCAGCAAACAATGCTAAGCAAGCAGTGAATAATGAGGGAGGCAAGCCCGGCTATATATATGCCCAAAAGTAGGCAGCTGACTAGCATCCACACGACTGGGATAAATGTCCAAGACTAGGGTAAATATCCAAGACACCATAAAAATGGGGATAAAATAGAGAAAAAATATGTGAGGAGTGACCAGCCCCTCTAGCTAACATGGTCAGCCCTAGAGGCTAAAATAGGACACCAAACAGGAAGCCAGCAACAAGGAGATGATCTCTAACAAGAATGCCACGATGACCTACATACAAAGGAGCATGACACTCTTCTATAACCTTTTGGCGCAACTCTTGGACCACACAAATATGGTTTTGCATCAATAGAAAACCATCTCGTATTGAATAAGATGGGACAGCAGTAGCACCATTCAAATCAGCCCAAATAAGCCGAAAATCTATGTCCAAAGAGTACATATCTCGCATCCCTGACAAAGTCCTAATGATAGGGTAGTCCCTGCATGAACTTGAGGCCTGCGTGAAAAAGCATCCGCTACTAAATTCTTCTTACCCAGAGTATGCAAAATCTAAAAATGAAACATGGACAAGAAATTTTTCCACCTTGGATGTAACTATTTGGCCCTCCTAGTTCTATTTCACATCATAGAACCCTTGCCCAAACACCAAACAGGTGAAAGAAGGCATGGGGAAACGGACCGTAAGGTTTGTTTAAAAAAAAGCACCAGTGCTAGTCAAAGAGCAAGAAAAAACAAAAAGTCAAACTAGGTTGACCACGAGCTAGGGGCACCACTAGCAAGAGGAGACTAAGCCGGACCAAAAAGCTAAAAGCCGCTTTTTCAAAAAGGAGCTTTAGGGCCGGAAAGCAAGGCCCTCAAGTTAGAAAAGCAAAGTTAAAGAACTTTGACAAAAGTGAGTAATATTTTATTATAAAGTGGAAAGCAAAGGGAAAAAGGCAAAAGCAAAAGCTTGGTTAAGCTTTTGGCAAAAAGCAGAGCCCTCTTCAAGTATAAAAAGGCTTCAACCTCTCTTGTAGCATCATGAAGGAGATCCTGGAGTGTGTGTGGGCATCATTATGATCATGGAGAGCTTCTTCGCCATCAACACCTTCTCCAACTTGCTTTTCAGATGTATCTTCAGCCCTATACTTGTATGGGCATATGCATGGGCAATACAGACGCGTGTATGGAGCTGTATAGACATGTGCGAAGCTGTACGGACTGAAATTTTCAAAAACCCTAAAACTACTGCAAAAACCCTAAAAACTGCTTTTTGGAGGTTTTTATCGCCCGAAAACCATTAAGATAGGTTTTATGTCAGTTATCTTGCCAGAAAGAGCTTTTCCATGGTTTTCTTCATCGACAAGGCTGTAGGAGTTGTAGAGATTACTCGTGGGATGAGCAAGTGATTCTTGGCCTTGAATTTGAACTTGGACTAGAACCTGGACTTGGACTTGGATTGCAACTTGGACTAGAACCTAGACCTGGAACCTGGACTTGGATTCATTGGATTTGGATATTGGACGTGGTACTAGCCCAGTGAGATTTTCTTGTGGGACATCCCCGTGGTGTGCCAACATCACGATATCGACTTGGATTCTACTTTGACATATTTGTTTGTTTTGTATTCATTGAATGTATTGATCCTGGCCAGCGTGCCCTTGGATTGTTCCGGAATAAATTCCTGAAAGGGAGCGAGACATGTTCCCCGCTCAATGTGGTGTACTGTGCAAGATCCCTATTCCCTTCTCTCTCTCCTCCCTCTCTCTCTATCATAACATCTTGGACACGTGGTTGAATTTGTCACAGTATGCCCCGGTGGGCTTACAGTGGTATCAGAGCAAGATTTCTCTTGAAGAAACTTTCTTGGGGTGACAGAACCATGACAAGAATAGAGGGAAAGCAAGGGCCTTATGAAGGGAACAACTATGAGACTGATCCAGAACTTCAGGATGGGAACCAAGGTCATCAGAAGAGAACCATGACTTTCAGCAGTTCAAGCGATTTCTGAGAGACGAAGAAGTCCTTGCTTGGAGAACCAAGAGGGAACAAGACCAAAGAAGGGCTCAAACGTTTGAAGATTTCATCAAGGATCGAGCCACCGAAGCAAAAGGAGTTGAAGCTGCTAAAGCCTATCTTCGGGCCAAAGGAGTCACCATTGCAAAAGGATCTAGAGCTACCGGGTCTATTTCTCATGGAGGAAACAGGAAAGTTATTCCCAAGCCTGCTTTCTCAGATGCAACTTCTTCGGGATAGGTAAGGGAAAGGAAGGCAAAGGAGACTACATCAACCAACAAGATGGACTTCATGCCGGGAGAGTTTGATGCTTTTCATGGAAAGTGGGATATCCAAAAAGCTTTATCCTTTGTCAAGCAATTTGATGCTGCTTTTGGAGGTGACGACTACTCCAAAAAGTCAAACCTTCGCATGGTTCGTATGCATTTGAAGGATGCCACCTTGAATTGGTGGCTAAAAGTAATACAACAAGGGACCAAGCCGAAGACATGGACGGCAAGACAAAGAACGACAATCGAGATCCATCTCAAAGGAAGAAGTTTAATGACCGATCCCCATCAAGAGCCAATTCTCAAGAGAAGAAGGATGGGAGTGGGAACAAACTCCCACTCTTTCGAAGAAGATTGTCCCTCGAGCAACGTGAAGAACATGCCAAAGAAGGGAAGTGTTTCCAATGTGGAAACAAGGGACATATGGCTGCAAATTGTCCTGACAAGCCAAAGCAAGAAGCCAGACAGATCAGAAGATCATCAGATTGACATCTTGCCATGAAGTTTGTCAAGAGGAGATTGCTTTGGAGCAATCTTGTACCATGAAGGCCATGGTGTGGCCTATAAAAGTCTTAGATGAGGGTTTCAAGGATTGTATTGGAACAGATTGTAGAATGGGAATTTTGTGACTTTTCTTGTCATCAAGAAAGACTCTTTTATGAAGTAAACCTGTTTATGTGTAACAAAGGACTTGAAGCCAAAAGTGACTACAACTCAAGCTTATTGGCCTAGCAGAAAGAACATTAAGTTTTATGTTCGAGAATGTTTTGTCAAAAGGTCAAAGTTTGATCGCCAAAGCTAGGAGGATTATTGCACCCATTTGAAGGAGAAAGCACAGGTGGAAGCATAAACAGTAAACATATGAGAGAGTGCAAAGGAGATAGAGAGAGTTGGACAAGATCACCTTTTATAACAGCAGTAAAGCTTTACAATAGCAATGGCCAGCAACTGAAGGTTGAACTATGTGCAAGTGGATTGGATGAAGAAGTGAATAAAGGGGAGCTCCTTATATAGTGCCTCAGTGAGCTGGACGACTGCCTCTACGGCTGATAAATAGGAGAAATACAATAAAATGTCAGATAAATAGTAGAAGCCCCAGAACACTGAGATGCACAATTCTAACACCCCCTCTGCAACTCAGAGCGTGCAAGAGTCAGAAGAAGATAAGTCGATGAAGATGCAACCATGGACCCTCCAGCACCGCGAATACTGGAATCACCTCGGAGAGAGCACCTGCCAACCTGTTTCCTCGAAACAAGATGCCACCATGAACAGCAAGGAACTTTGCTTGGCCACGAATTCCTACACAAAGTGTGCGGTGAACTCCAAAAATAGATGATGAGCTGCTAGACACACCGCGCCCATAATCCCCAACAGTGGACGGAATACATCACATCCCAAAAGCCTCGAACAATGAACTTGGAACAGATCCAGTTCATGATCTCTGTTGCGCCAAAGATAACCTTGTCCTGCCAGATATTTAATGCTTGGAACTCCGAATCACGATCTCCATGCACCAGTAGGTGGAGCTGTAATCAGCCCCCTCTCCTGCCCACAAGCCTCTTCTGGCTAGAAGCACATGGGGGAAACTGTATGTGTACTAAAGAAGCACACTATCTGGGATCTCCTGAGCCGGAAGCGCCCTGGGAGTCCTAGAAGTGGTACTAGAATCTGTATCACTATCCTGTGTCGTGTCTTTGTCTTTTCGCTGAGATGAAGCCTTGCCCTTGGTCTTGTCCTTCTTCTTGGACAAACAATCCTTGGACAGATGTCCTCTTTTCCCGCAAGAGAAACAACGACTTCGACCTTTCTTCTGAACCGAGGAAAGTGCCTGGTAAGAACTGTTGACAGACACCTTCAACTCACCCTGTGAGATGAGAACGGACTCCTCCTCCAAAAGCAGGGAGCTAAGATCATCAAAATCCAACTGAGTGGATGTGACCTGGCACCGCAAAGATCGAGAAATAACATCATAGTCCGGAGGAAGCTTGGTGAGGATAAGAGCAACCAGCTGAGAAGAGGACAAAGCAGCACCCATAGCCAGTAACTAGTCATGGATAACCTTGGCCTTCATGAGGAAAGACTGCATTGAATTGCCTTCAGGAAATAACAAACCATAGAGCTGCCCCTGCAAGATAACTGCCCTCATCGATGAATCTCGTGCAAAGAGATCCTCCAACTTTGACCATACCTGATGACCACTAGAGAGAGTTTGCACTGCCGGTGAGACCTCCTCGGTGATGGTCCGCACAAGCACAGAATGCACCTTCCGAGTCCCAATTCTCCTAGTTTTGTAATTCCACAGCAAATTCATCCTCCTGATCCTGAGTCCACCTCTTGGAGTTTTGAGGACGCTCGGGCTTCCTTTCAGTGCCCTGAACAATGTCCCACAAACCCTTGTGGATGAACTAGACCCGCATTTGAAGCTTCCAATGAGCATAGTTGGGTCCTTTCAACTTGTCATCTTTGTTCGTACAAGGGGGAGCCATATCCACAGCAGCAAAGAACAAATCTTAGCTCTCAAACAGTTCTCTCAAGTGCTTTCCAACGAAGCGAGGCACCGAGAACAATCAGCCCCCTCTCAAACCGTAGAGAGAAAGAGGCGGGACAGCAGCAAAACAGTCCAAGCTCCACCAGGAACCACCTACCGGAAGGGTAGGGACTCGTGGAGGAAGAAGAAAATGTACAGCCCCTTGTCTGGAAACTCCACATGCAAGAGAACTCACCAAATCTAATGCCGGTGCAGAAAACACAGCCACAACTCCACTGTTTTCCTCTGTAGAAGAAAACGCAGCCACCAAAACTGGCCGGATAGCCTCTGTAGGAGAAAATGCAGCCAAAACACTTCAAGATCTGCCTTTGAAGAGCAAAACACAACGTGTAGGGCTGGCCGACAGCAACCAGAAGAGGGCTGGACCAGAAACGCAGCAAGGTACTGAACACGCAGCAACTGTATGGACTGATCTGCAGCCGGAGAAGTGATGGAGGCAATACGCACAGCAGAAGTGGGCAGATTTGCAGGGTTTGGAGCAGCCTGGACCTAAGCGTATGATATCATGAAGGAGAAAGCACAGGCGGAAGCATAAACAGTAAACATATGAGAGAGTGCAAAGGAGATAGAGAGAGTTGGACAAGATCACCTTTTATAACAGCAGTAAAGCTTTACAATGGCAATGGCCAGCAACTGAATGTTGAACTATGTGCAAGTGGATTGGATGAAGAAGTGAATAAAGGGGAACTCCTTATATAGTGCCTCAGTGAACTGGCCGACTGCTCACAGGACAAATAAATAGGAGAAATACAATAAAATGTCAGATAAATAGTAGAAGCCCCAGAACACTGAGATGCAGAATTCTAACACCATTGAATGTTCTATGGGAGAGTTTGTTATGGATTTTATCTTTGGATTGCCAAAGTCAGGGAATGATGGTATATGGACCTCTTCACGAAACCACCAAGATCGACAGTGTATGTTATCGGTTGGACCTTTCAGATCACTGGAGGATATATAATGCCTTCCATGACAGTTTATGGAAACCATATACAGGGTTACCCCCAGAGGAGCTTGTATTTAAGGATCCATCAAGGATGGAAGAGCCAGAAAATATTGTGTTTCATTCTGTGAGACAAAAAAGAAAGACGTGGTCAAAAAGTTCCTCTTGGAGTTCAAGAATTATTTGCTATTTGATGCGAAATGGATGCCATAGAAGTACTTCAAGAACCATCCAGATATACTTCAAGCTTATGAGGAAGATATATATCTGTACTTCAGATATATTTGAAGTACAGGTATATCAATGTCTTGCGATCAAGACACATTCAAAAGGGAGAGATTGTACCTCTAGCCCTCTTCATTGTATATATATATTGGACTGGAATTGATCATTATTATGCTTATAATGGTTACTTGGATATGCTCTAGTTGGGTGGCAACGATGTCCGATAGCCCAAGGAGAAAGATTTGTATATGGGAGGCAACGATGCCAAATGACCCATTGACAGCAACGATGCCAAATATCTTGGACTTCACAGTCGGGCAGTCATTGCAACCAGATGGCCAAGATGCATGTATTGGATTTCACGGTCGGGTGGTCATTGCGACCAGATGGCCTAGATGACTGTATTGGATTTCATAGTCGGGCGGTCAACCAGATGGCCCAGATGACTGTTTTGGATGTCATAGTCGAGCGGACAATGAGACCAGATAGCCCAAATGACTAATGATGAATTCTCGGGCGGTCCTAGTGACTAGATGGCCTTGAGCGATAGTTTGAGCGGTTTCCCTCAGGAGCCAGATAGCTCAACACGGTTCTCGATGAAACCAGACAAGAAAATCCATGAACAGGAGGATCATTACTTGTGCACTGCATACTGATGTATGTTTGAATTTCTTTGACTTTGTGTGCTGTTTTTTATGTGTGGACAATGCTTGGATTTATGGCATGTGATAGTCCACTGGGCTCCAGACTACCTGGCCAGTATTTGGAATACCTAGTAGACACGAATGATACTTGTTTGTTGACTAGTTTGTGTCTAGTTTTTGCAGAAGGTAAGTATGCATTTATTATATCTAACACATGTGACACGCCATGAAGATGTACCATCAAGAACAAGGACATCGATCAAAGAAAAGGCATAGAGATGTTGCCATATGAGCAGAAGGCACCACATTTATGAGGAAAGACCAGATGCGCAAGATCACCAAATGGGGCTAGTACCAGGAACATGTGGATATACTTGGAACATATGGATGTACTTGGAAAAATATGGATATGCTTGGAACACTTGCAGCCCGGAATTGAGGACAACCGTGATCTAAGAGGGAAGGAATGTAACTATTTGGACCTCTTGGCTCTATTTCACATCATAGAACCCTTGCCCAGACACCAACAGGTGAAAGAAGGCATGGGGACAGAGACTGTAAGATTTGCTCAAGAAAAAGCACCAGTTCTAGTCAAAAAGCAAGAAAAAGCAAAGAGTCAAAGTAGGTTGACCGTGAGCCAAGGACACCACCTGCAAGAGGAGATTGAGCCGGACCAAAAAGCCCTTTCCAAAAAGCAGCTCCAAGGCCAAAAAGCAAGGCCCTGAAGTTAGAAAAGCAAAGTTGAAGAACTTGGACAAAAGTGAGTAATATTTTATTATAAAGTGGAAAGCAAAGGGAAAAAGGTAAAAGCAAAAGCTTGGTTAAGCTTTTGGCAAAAACAGAGCCCTCTTCAAGTATAAAAAGACTTGAACCTCTCTTGTAGCATCATGAAGGAGATCGTGGAGTGTGTGTGTGTGGGAATCATTATGATCATGGAGAGCTTCTTCTTCGCCATCAACACCTTCTCCAACTTGCTTTTCAGATGTACGTTCAGCCCTATACTTGTATGGGCATATGCATGGGGATACAGACGCGTGTATGGAGCTGTATGGACGTGTGATAAGCTGTATGGACTGAAAACTTCAAAAACCCTTAAAATTTTAGAAACCCTTAAACAACGTTTTGGAGGTTTTTATGCCCAAAAACCATTAAAAGAGGTTTTATATCAGTTGTCTTGCCATAAAGAGCTTTTCCATGGTTTTCTTCATCGACAAGGCTGTAGGAGCTGTGGAGATTACTCATGGGATGAGTGAGTGATTCTTGGACTTGAATTTGAACTTGGACTAGAACCTGGACTTGGACTTGGACTTGGATTGGAACTTGGACTAGAACCTAGACCTGGAACCTGGACTTGGATTCATTGGATTTGGATATTGGACCTAGTACTAGCCCAGTGAGTTTCTTGTGGGGCATCCCCGTGGTGTGCCAACATCAAAGATCTTATGCCTCGACATCGACTTGGATTCTACTTCGACATATTTGTTTGTTTTGTATTCATTGAATGTATTGATCCTGGCCGGCGTGCCCTTGGATTGTTCCTGAATAAATTCCTGAAAGGGAGCGGGGCATGTTCCCCGCTCAATGTGGTGTATGTTAGCAGTCATCTCCTGTCTGTACCATACTACTCAGTGAGGGCCTTTGTTGTGGGTGTTCCCGCCCAAGAGTTCTCTCCATTTTTTCCATGTTTTTTGGTCATGGGGGCTGTCTTGTACTAGCCGACTTCACTTCTGTCCTGGCCAACTATACATCATGTACTGGAAGCCTAGTCCTTTACCCAGTTGTGGACATATTTGCTGCTGTCGCCGGCTGTTTTTGGGTTGGGGCCGACCAGCACTATAGGGTGGTATAAATACCACCCTTGCCCCCTACTTCCACATTGTACCAGATCTTGTGTATATAGCAAAGTTTATACTGCTTCTCTCTCTCTCTACACTTCTACGTTTTGTTTCTCACAGTAGTTGTCTCATTTTCCATTGTGCATTCCGACATGGTATCAGAGCCCCAGGTGGCTTGAAGCTTGGAGACGGTGAGAGCTTGAGGGTTTGCTGTTTTTTGGTGTTGATTGGAGATTTCTTGGGCTGTTCGGGACTTGGAGAACGGGTAGAAGGTGGCCATCACTGTTAGACAGTCACCTTGCATAGTGTTTGCAGCCTCTTCTTCATTTTTTCCCCACCCACCCTCCCTTCACAAGACCTTGTGAACCCTTGAGATGGCAGATTTGCTTGAGATGGCTAAGAAGCATGTGAAGATCCCCACTCTCCCCACATTCTCTGTGGATCGACAGTTGGACGGGACCAACTATGGCATCTGGAAGGTAATGATGGAGTCTGTCTTGGAGTCTTATGACTTGGTTGATTTCATTGTGGTTGGTGTTCCACGGCCAGAGTTGGAGGACGGGGAGCTTTTACCCTCTACTAGGAAAGAACGAGAGGCTCAAGCACAGTTATGGGATCGTGTCAATGCCCATGTGCATTCTTTCATCTTCCTTAATTGCACACCCTAGGTGATTAATCATATCAAACACATGACGCTGGCTAGAGGGATTTGGCAGCACTTGGCTTCTCTGTATAACAGGGTATCACCCATGAAGCGGATTTCCTTGGAAGTACAGATGCGAGTAATGAATCCTGCAATGTCTTCAACGATGCGGAAACACGTCAACAAACTCCAAGCTCTTCAACAGGAGGTTCTTCAACCTGGGAATGAGATATCTTCAGAGGATATGGCCATCACTTTGCTGTCTCATCTGACCTCACAGTATTCAGCTTTCTATTCCTCTTTGATCACCAGTGGGAGGCTCAACACCATCACATGGGAGGAGCTTGTACCTATGGTTTTGGACCAGGAAGAGTGTTTTATATGAACCCTCCACAGGGTGAAGGTTTTGAGGCCTTGACTGGCCAAAGGTCGAAAGGCCGCAACAACAACAATACGGGCAAAGGGAAGTCTTCATCGGAGAAGTCTTCTGAGAAGAAGCTTGACTCAAAGCGTGATGCTTTCAAGGCCGAGCGGACCTGTAACCATTGTGGCTAGGGCATGAATAACGGCCAATAACTCTTTCACATAAACCTGCAAATACAATTCTGCATGTTGCAGGCGGCGACTTTCATAAGCCACTGCATGTCCCTCTTGATTCAAAACAACCCCCGAACAAATTCCACATGCATCACACTCGACCACAAAAGGTCTATGCAAGTCTAGAATAATAAGAACAGGCCCTGAGATGATGGCGTCCTTCAATTTTTGGAAAGCTGCTCTTTCTGAATCAGACCAACGGAATGCAGCTTTCTTCTTCGTTAAATCATGAAACGGAGAAGCCAAGAAAGCAAAGTGTCCAATAAATCAACAATAGTAAGAACATAGACCAATGAAGCTCGTAACTTGATGAACGTTTTGAAGTTCTAGCCAGTCCTTAATAGCTTGAATCTTTGTCATCTTTCGAAACAATACGCCCCAAATAATGGATCTCTGACAAGAAAAATTCACTCAAAAGCTTGTGTTTCCCAAGCTCTTCAAAAACAATGGCGAGATGTTCCTTATGCTTAGCCTCACTCTTTGAAAAGATAAAAATATCATCAAAGAAAGTTCATGTGAACTTGCGGTGAGGTCGAAAGATTCTATCTATTGTTCTATTGAAAGTGGCGGGAGCATTTGTAAGACCAAATAGCACCACCAAATATTCATAGAGCCCAAATGTTGTCCTGAAAGCCGTTTTGTGTACATCTTGAGGTACCACTCTAATCTGATGGTAGCCACTCTTAAGATCAATGCGACTGAAACAAGCAACTCCCTCAAGCTTGTCAAGAATATCATCGATTCTAGGAATCGGAAACCTGTTCTTGATGGTTATCTTGTTAAGAGCCCTGTAATCAATACACATTCTGTACGACCCATCCTTTTTCTGCATTAAGATCTTCCGCATCTCTCATATGGGTTGAAAACCCTTCATCATCTACTCGGGCTGCGCATGTCGATATACATCATTCCCTCGGGTTGCATGCCCTCTCATAACATCTCTTGCTCGGGCTGCATGTCCTCTCACATCACTGGTCACATCACTGGTTTGGGTTGCATGCCCTCTCACAACATCATCAGAATTCCCTTCATGGGATTGCCTGCGAGGTTGCCGTGTGAAGACCCACTTGCCCTCATCATTGGAAACAACATCTCCACGGCTTTTCAAATAAGCAACCGCCAACTCTCGAAGTTTCTCAATCCCATCTGTTGGACAATTGCATCAAAAGTGACCACATATGCCTTAACCTGAGACTTGGACTCAAGAACCCTCTGTACATCCGGGTCCCTTTGCAAGGCATGGAGCTCTTCAAGCTCATTCATCAAAGCATCAAGATCCTGCTGATCTTCAGCCCTAGCAGATAATTGTGGATAGTTACCTGCCAAAGCCCCAACTTGGTCCCTGTCTCTATCCTCTTCCCGCATGCGGCAAATACGAGTGATAGAATCCTCCACAAAATGATCTAAATGGCTGGCCATGATGTATTTACCAGGTCTTCAGAAAGAAAAGAATTTATGTGCCCCAGTATCGCTCTCTACCAGCTTTCCAAGGATGATATTGAATAGACTGCAAGGGTGCAATAGTGCCCCTACACAGATAGGAGGGCCATAAAGTCTTTCCACACGCTCAATGCCACTTAAACCAAAGGTAACCTCTTTCGAAGCGTGATAGTAAGACCAGGGCTACCTCAGAATCTCAACCTTCTCTCACGGATAATGACTCCTTACAACACCAGACCTAGCGTCATATATGGCACAAGCTTTGTAGAAAGCCAAGCTCTGATACCAATGTAACGGAAGGGCAGCTATAACACGGAAATCTTATCAATCATGAAAAACTGATCAAACACATGAACATGCCAGATAAGAGCACCACACTAGGGGGCAGAAGATGGTTAGATTACCAAAAAGGAGTCTGGTACTAGCACTTGATCCTTCCAGTGCAAGATGAAAACAAAAGCAAAACATATGCTAAATTTGATGTTCGTCCTCAGAACAAGAGAGCTTCCTCACATCAGCCCGTGACAGCCCTGTAACTCCATCTTCCACTTGTCTGGCTCACGGAGCAAATCGACCAGCCTTGAGGGGCTGTTTTCAGCAGTCGACCAGCTCTCAGTAGCCCCAAGAAGAGTCGGCCAGCAGAGGTTTACATGCCAGAAGGTAGCCGATCAGCAGAGCCAGCCTCCCACACAAATCGACCAGCTTTTATGGTATTCTAGATGCCCTGACCAGCAGCTTTTTCAGGGCTGTAAACAGCCGGCCAGCACCAGAATCACCTCCAGAAGCAATCAACCAGCTCCCTCCTTACACTTGGTTGATATCTATCGCAGTGGATGGCGGTAGAAGGCTCCAGATAGGGTCGACCAGCTCTCCATGCACCAGATAAGCATGCGCATGCTCCAAACTCGAGTTCTCCTCCAATAATATTAGTATGTGAAATCATAAAGCTATAAATTGCGTTTTTAGGGACACTTACCACCTGCAAAACACATGTAGACCACCTATCAATCCCAAACAAGTGTGCACATACACATCCACCACAGGGTGCCCAGGCATCCCCGGCCCCATGGACAACACAAGCAGTAATCTCAGGCATTGTCCCGACAAACAAGACAAGTCATCCAAATATAAAATCAAAGTCATGCACACACATGAGTGCAGCTAGACTGGAAGAAACATCTCCTCAGTTGTATCAAGTAAAGTGTTCAGGGCTTCATGATCCTTCTGGAATCTTCCCAAAACATAAGTACAGATATCACCAAGATAGCTAGTCCCATGAAATCACATCATGTCAGGCTCCATTGTAGAGTTTGAAGCTCTTAGGATTAGGGTTTCGAAGGCACTTCAGCAGGAGGCGTGAGAGTGTGAGAGAGGAACACGACTGCTCATGTATTGATTGTTGATAAAATGAAGTACAATAGCCACATAAAAGATGTGACCTAAAAGGTGTGTTCACATGGTCCGGCCATAAAGTGTGCCATGTGGACCAAATCTCCACTAACTGAAGTAAAAAGTGCCCCAGTAACCTACTGATGATCACTAGCAGTCCCCTGGGTGCATACACAACATAAAACCCAACAAACCCCCCTGGAGTGATATGTAATCACTGTACATCATCCACCAAAAGGAAACAAATTCAAAGCAGTGCGGAATGCTTCAAATTTCGGACGTGGTAATGCCTTGGTGAAGATGTCTGCAACATTCTGATCTGTAGGGCAGTAAATCAGACTGATATCACCCACCTGGAGTCTCTCCCGAACAAAATGATAGTGAATCTCAATGTGTTTCATGCGAGCATGAAACACAGGATTCCTGGCCACGGCAATGGCACTCTGACTATCAGTATAGATAGGTGTAGGCTCCTCCACTGAAATATCCATATCAGTCATGAGACGACGCAGCCAGACACACTCAACGGTAGTAGTGTAAGCTGCTCTGTACTCTGCCTCACAAGACGAAGTGGCCACTGTGGTCTGTTTCTTGCTTAGCCAAGAAATACATGAAGAGCCAAGAAAGAAACAATTTCCACTAGTGGAATGTCTGGTATCAAAATCACCAACCCAATCTGAATCGTTGTAAGCATATAACTGCATGTCACCCCCCTCAGGATAAAGCAATCCAAGAGACAAGGTACCCTGCAAATACCGAAATACACGCTTCACAGCTTGCCAATGTGACAATCGCGGGCTGTGCATGAATCTGCTCAACTGAGATACGGCATACTGAATATCTGGCCGTGTAGTACACAAGTAAATAAGGCACCCAACAGCCTGAGCATATGTAGTGGCATCAAATAAAATACTGTCATCCTGTAGTGACAGTTTCATCCCACGCTCCATAGGAGTGCTGATAGGCTTGCAATCCTGAAATTTGAACTTCTCCAGAAGTTTAGCAACATACCGAGATTGCAACAACCCAATGCCTCTGTTATCCTGCACAAGCTGTATGCCCAAATAGTAGTGTACGAGCCCCAAATCAGACATGTTAAATGTCTGTCGCAGTATCTCTTTAAAAGCTGCAATTTTGTCATCATTTGATCCCATGAGCAAAAGATCATCTACATAAAGACTGATGACCAGCAGATCTTTCTCTTCTTTCTTTACATACAAAGTGGCCTCTGATGGACTGTTCACAAAGCCTTGAGTGAGCAGGAAAGCATCTATCTTTGCATACCAAGCTCGTGGAGCTTGTTTCAAACCATACAAGGCCTTTTTCAGCCTGCATACTTTCCCTTCATGACCATGTTCTGCAAAACCTATGGGCTGATGTACATAAACTTCCTCCTCGAGGTCCCCATGTAGAAAAGCAGTCTTGATGTCCAACTAATGAACAACCCAACCACGATGTGCAGCCAATGCAATGACACACCTAAGTGTCGACATACGGGATGTAGGAGCAAATGTCTCCTCATAATCAATGCCCTTCTTCTGTGCATAGCCCTTTGCAACTAGACGGGCTTTGTACCTGTCAATGGATCCATCTACATGTCTTTTCAACTTATAGACCCACTTAGTCCCAATGGCTTTCTTGCCTTTGGGCAGATCAACCAAATCCCATGTTTGATTCTTTTTAATAGAATCAAGTTCATCCTGCATGGCTTTGTTCCAATGCACATTGTCTCGTGCATCCACAAATGAATCAGGCTCATCATCATCCTGTAAACTGGCTGCCATAACCATATTTAAATCCATGATGTGTGCATGCTCATTGGTCCGTGTCTCCCTACGAGTACGACCAGCAAGAGGAGTCTCTAGATGGCTGTCCTGTAATGTCCTCAAATACCATCTAGGTATATGTCTGACCTGTGGAGCCTGTTGCCCCATATTTGGTTCAACTTCTGGCTCAATTTGCTGCTGAATTTCTGCACCATCTTCATGATTAGCTGGCTGTCCTGCACCCTCATGGGTTGGATCACCAACTGTGGAATGAAACTCCATAGGTAGTAGGCCTTCAAACACATCATTTTCAGCCTGATTTACATCATAACCAGCCATGGATATTTCTGATTTTTTATCAAAAATCACATCCCGACTAGTAAATATCTTCTTGGACAGTGGGTCATATAACCGGTAGCCCTTGCTCTCACGGCTATACCCAACAAAAACACATCTTGTGGCTTTATCATCCAACTTCCTCCTCAACTCTTTGGGTATGTGTGCATATGCAAGACACCCAAAAGTACGAAAATGTGATACCGAAGGCTTGTGGCCATGCCAAGCCTCAAAAGGAGTAATGGAAACCAATGCCTTTGTGGGACATCGATTCAAAATATGACAAGCACACATTATAGCTTCCACCCAAAAGATATGTGGTAGCTTCTTTGCCTTTAACATACATCTGGCCATCTCCATGAGTGACCGATTCTTCCTTTCTGCAACCCCATTTTACTGTGGAGTATAAGGAGTAGTATACTGATGTTTGATACCTCTACTCTCAAGAAAGGAATTCAACATGTGTGACATATATTCCCCCCCTCGGTCAGAACGGAGAGTCTTAACCTTGCATCCTGACTTTGTTTCACCAAGTGCTACAAAGGCCAAAAATGCATCATATACCTGTGATTTCTGTGTCAACGGATAGACCCAGCATATACGAGAGAAGTCATCAATAAATGTAGCAAAATAGAAGCAACCTCCTAATGACTTCGTCTACATGGGACCACAAAGATCACTGTGTATAAGCTGCAACTTTGCAGTTGCAGTTGCTCGTAGAGCCTGATCACGTGGAAAGGAAAACCGATACATTTTTCCCAAAATACATCCTTCACATATGTGATCTAGAGGCTTCTCCATAAGAGGTAGGTCTGTCAACATGTTATGTCGCTGCATAAGCATAAGACTACCAAAATTTACATGCCCCATGCGAGCATGCCATAACTCCGCATCAACCATAGCTGGAGTAAGAGTGAATGCATTATAAGCAGACTGATCCACTGGCTGAAATGCATCCAACTGATAAAGTCCATGACATAAGGTACCAGTAAGCATCAAGGTCAAGGCATTAGCTTTGTCTCTGACCATGCATTTGTCATCATCAAAGTTGACTTGCATACCACACTGTGCTAAAGAAGAAATGAACAATAGATTCTTCTTTATCCCTGGTACATATAAGGCATCTGTAAGGCGAAGAATAGAGCCATCAATGGCTGTGAGAGCTGAATCTCCCCAATGCCACAAACTGGATATGAAGCATTATTGGCACACTGAACAGTTTTGCCAACAGGGGCAGGGTATACATGACGAAACAAATCCCTGCGAGATGTGATATGCTTTGAAGCACCACTATCAAAATACCAAGTACATGCATGCTCAGTCACACTGAGTGCCTGTGAAGACCATGAGGCATCATAACTGCATGTGTAGAAACAGTAATCCCTGTCTTCAACAAAAGAAGCAGTCTCCGGAGGAGCTTTAGAGGCATCATTTACAGACATCCCAGATTCCTTTGCCTTCTCTTTGGCAATCCTCTTCCTACACTCTGTGATGTAGTGACCTCGCTTCTTACAATAATGGCATTTGCCCTTCTTCCTCGGCTGTCCATCACCTTTCTTGGTATCCTGAGATGAACCACCATCACCTGAATTCTGATTTGAACTCTTTGACTGAGATTTGCCTTTCCCTTTTTGACCTGTAGTAAATGCTTGTTCAGCACTTGTATTCATGTTCATGTTCTTCCTGATTTGCTCCTCCTGTAACAAGAGAGCAACAAGTTCCTGATATTAAGGGGCTCAACAGCATTCCTCATGCTGAGGTTCAAAGAGGTATGAAAAGCCAAGTAGGATCTTGGCAAAGAGTTCAAGATGGTGGATACAAGCTGTGTCTCAGGAATAATCTCATCCACATTGATGAGTTGCTCTCTCAAATCCTGCAGCTTGTTCAAGTGGTTAGACATATCATCTCCCTCATGCATTTTCTGATTTTCCAGCTCTCTTTTCAAGAATGAGATCCGTGCCTCATTACGAGCAGCATACATTTGCTCCAAAGTCACCCATGCATTCCGTGAAGAGCCAGCAGAACGTATATGAGGTATAATAGACCTCTGTACTGACAATGCAATAAGTGATAAGGCTTGTGCATCTCTGGCATCCCATGTCTTCTGAGCATTTGTTCTTTGAATAGGCAGTGGCTGACCTGGTGCCTGTGCCTATTGTCCTCTTCCACAAGCACCCCCTTGGGGAGGAGTCTCTGGAGCCAATGGACCTGGACGTGGTTCATCACCACTAACAAAATCCCAAAGACCTTTTGCCACGAGCACATTTCTCAGCATAAAACTCCACAAGGAGTAATTCATGCCATCCAACTTGTCTTCCTTAGACAAGTACGTGAACACATCACTCTGCTGTTGATTTGCCATTATGCCAATGCACAATGTTGTACCTGTGTATCAAAAAACCCAATAGCAACAACCCTGAAAGCAACTGTACTCTACTGAATACAGCTTACCCAAATATGCCTGCACTCTCAATCCTCTGAATGTGCAACACAATGCACCACTGACTGAGTAGAGCAACAAAAATGGCTCACACAGTGCCAAAATGCCCAAATTTACTACACCCAAAACCTTGCAAAAGACCTGTAGAGATTTCTTTGCAAGAAAATCTCCCTGTATCTGCCAGAAATTTTTCACAGAGAAAATGCCCAAATTTCAAAACATGTAAAGCTTACCAAAAAATGTTATTTTGCAGGTACACTCGACTGTTTGCTGTACGGAACAGTAGTCAGGTAGAGGTCGACTGTAGGCTGTACGAAATAACAGTACGGAAACAGGCGTAGCAGGTACTGGTCTGCTGTACGGAGCAGGTACGGTCGACTGTACGGCTACTGTCCAAAGCAGAGTATTGTACGGAACTGTGTGAACCTGCTCTACTGCTGGCGTCTGACTGTACGAGCAGCTGCAGGGTGCGGAACAGAACTGGTCGCCTCCAGGTACTGTACCTGGGCGTGCAGCTGATGGCGAATGGCTAGGCGACGAACTGAGCAGGCTGGTCAACCAATGTACGGAGCAGAGTACGGAACAGGATAGGCGCATGTACAGAGTGTACGGTTGAAGGCGACTGCCTGTACGTGGCTGCAGCTGAAGGCGACTAACTATACGTGCAGTTGATGGCGATTGACTGAGTGGCTGCAGCAGCTGAACTGAAAACAGGCAAACTGATGGCTATGGCCTGTACGGACAGCTAGGCTAACCTGCTCTGATACCAAATGTAGAGTTTGGAGCTGTTAGGATTAGGGTTTGGAAGGCACTTCAGGAGGAGGCGTGAGAGTGTGAGAGAGGAACACGACTGCTCATGTATTGATTGTTGATAAAATGAAGTACAAGACACATGGCTGGTTACTCCCTTTGTACAAAGGGGATAAGGTCTGGGCGGTGGAGGCAAGTGCTTTGTGGAGCAAGCTAGAGTGGACACATGGCTGGTTACTCCCTTTGTACAAAGGGGATAAGGTCTGGGCGGTGGACATTTGGTTATGTCCACCTCGGGACTTCAGTGTGTGTGTACACTGGGCTGGTCATAATTTATAAGTGAGTTTTGGTCGCCCAAAACTTAATGAAGTGTGTACACACTCACTTATAAATTAGTGCTAACTCCTAAGGTCAAGTTCATGACCAATACTTACCACTTGTCACATGCCACATAACCATGTTTTTTTTATGGATATTTTCTTTTAGTTTTACTTTCAGTACCATGATGATGAATTCCATGGAAATGATGTAACATTTTGGTCTCATAGGTCATTTTGGCCTTTTGAAGATGTGAATACACTCTCTCTCTCTCTCTCTCTCTCTCTCTCTCTCTCTCTCATAGGGATTTTTGCCTCGCCATCGCCTATGTATCACATATTACACCCCGATTATGGTACTGGTTGGAGCTAGACAGATCTGCATTGCAATCTTGTATACCCTACGCATATAGGTTGCATACTGAGCCTCTAGCAGTAGTGCTCCATCCATCACACCCCCCCACTAGCTCAATACTTTCATAGTTTGTTTCATGTTCATTTTGTCCTTTTTTTGGACATCGATAGTTGTACATTGATTTGTCTCATAGGTCGAGTTCGGCCTCTAGTAGACGTTAATACAGCTTTCTTTCTTTCTTTCTTTCTCTCTCTCTCTTATCTTCTCTACTTTATGCTATTCATCATAAAGGGGGGAAGGCTTTGGCTGTGCCCTGCAACATAAAAATGAGTTTTTTTTCTAGAACAAAGAGGAGTGCTACCATGCACACCTAAAGGAGCACGTTTGGACCTAAATTATGATGATCAGCTTGAAGTGTTTGACAAGCCAGAGTGGTGACTGGTTTTGGTTGCACTAGTGTCTAAAGCAACTATGGTCTTCTCATCATACCTTGAGTGAGAGCAGAAATGCATCTGATCTTTCAAGTGGTCTGTGATTGATTCTCATTTTGAGGCTCTACTGTGGTTTCTCTCTGCCACTCCCTTGCCAAAAAACACGCTCATTATGATGCTCAGTAAACTTATTATTATTTTTAAATGGCCCATTCTGAGCAAATCAACCATCATGGCTGGAAAGGATCTCAAAAGACCTAAGCTTTGGTACCAATGGTAACACACGGAAGCTCTGGGGGTCTTCTTTCAACCCTAAACACCTCTTAGAACATGCTGATGCAATAAACGCAAACAGAAGGGAGAGTAGAGAGATAGCTGGAAATTCAGTATATTCATATGGTACAAAAAGGTACATAGGTTCTACAGCCATAGGCTGCCTTCCATGAAAAGGTGGATCACCCAAAATAATCCTAATACTGGACCCACTCCCTAGTGGAGTGAATGGACACATCATGAGCAAATGCACCTTTATATAGGCCCTTGGACAAAAGGAGTGCTAGTCGACCAACCGTCGGCCAGCCAACTGGTCTATAATTAAAAAGCATTGTTCTCCATGCAGCCGCCGACAGCCCTTCAATGTCTTCCATGTCCTGCTCCAAGTCCAACACTAGCCAAAACTGCACTTCATGCTCCAAAACCTGGTTCTAGTCATCTTTTTCTGGTTGCCCCTTCTGGATTAGCTTCAGGACATGTCCATGGGCAAACTTGCACATGACATCCCCCTCTGCTAAACTTGATGATGGAATTCCAACCTGTTCTTGGATGACTGTCATCATCCCATTCTGTTCCCTGAGTCCCTCTGTCATCCATCCGTCTCTGGCAACCCTTTTCACTGAAAACCCGGCCCGGTCTCCAAAACCACTCTGACTCTGAGAATAAGATCTATGCATTTGTTCCATCCAGTCCCCAATCCGTTCCTGCCTTGACTCTGAACACCGTCTTGGTCTTCCTGAGAAATGAGTCTGGCACTCTCACTCCACTCCACTCCTTGGAGGATCATCCTCCCTTGGGATCGTTGCCCGAAAACCTTTCTGGCTCACAGGACTGCCATCCCCTCTGGGCTATGTGGAACACCACCAACAAACCTCCTAGGAGCTCTTCCCGATCTTGTGTTCCTTACCTTGGGCTTCGTACCCGTGCACTTTCCTGTACCTTGAATCAGGGTTTAGCCTTGCTGAATCTGATGCTTTGATACCAATGTAACATGCGGAAGCTCTGGGGGTCTTCTTTCAGCCCTAAACACCTCTTAGAACATGCTGACGCGAAAAACGCCGACAGAAGGGAGAGTAGAGAGATAGCTGGAAATTCAGTATATTCATATGGTACAAAAAGGTACATAGGTTCTACAGCCATAGGCTGCCTTCCATGAAAAGGTGGATCACCCAAAATAATCCTAATACTGGACCCACTCCCTAGTGGAGTGAATGAACACATCAATGAGCAAATGTGCCTTTATATAGGCCCTTGGACAAAAGGAGTGCTGGTCGACCAGCAGTCGGCCAGCCAACTGGTCTATAATTAAAAAACGATGTTCTCCATGCAGCCGACAGCCCTTCAATGTCTTCCATGTCCTGCTCCAAGTCCAACACTGGCCAAAACTGCACTTCATGCTCCAAAACCTAGTTCTAGTCATCTTTTTCTGGCTGCCCCTTCTGGATTAGCTTCAGGACATGTCCATGGGCAAACTTGCACATGACACCAATGTATGGATGTTTGCAATGAAGACTTAAGACAACCTTAGGCTGGTTACACGTAGCCTAAGCACAAGACTATCATGTGGCCAGGAATTGTCAGCTACACAAGTGGAACGGTGTTTAGCTTGGTCACCCCTTATAGACTGGAGAAAGGGGAAAACTATGAAATGACAGGCTTTTTGTCCTTTTCTTAGTGGTAAAAAGTTACATGCTGTGGTTTTTAAGGGACCCTTGTTCTTGATTGGTTGGAATTGGAGTTGGAGTTGGAGTTGGAGTGTCCCTCACATACCCAGCCTCATTGGCTGCCCACATTTTCATATGATGGGCACTAGGTGGCATGCTAGTCAGCAAGGATGGACTTAGCTTGGCCTAAATTGCTGTGTAAATGTAACATGCGGAAGCTTACAGACAAGGATTTATACTTTGATAAATACTTTCAGCCCTTGGTTCTTGACATGCCTCTCTCTCTCTCTCTCTCTCTCTCACACACACACACCCATGCCTGATTCAACCAGATTTTTGTGCTCCATATAGCATGGAGGAAGAAATGATAATGTCACCTTTGAGAGATATTCAATGTACTCATAAACATTCTGGCCAGAACTTGATCCGGTTGCCAAGAAAGAGATCAGGTTTCCTTCAAACTTTAACCAGGCCTTTGACTTTTTGCTATGGAGCAGAGGTACAGAAGGTACATTTTGAGCCCTGACCTGTTAAGAAAATGAGAAGGGCTTCTATCAATGATCGCCTAACCTCAAAAAACTGCAAATCCAATTTTAGCTTCTTTTTTTTATAAAATATTGTAGGTGAATAAGTTAAATGGACAAGACAGCTTATACTGAAGCAGCTTATAACAAGCTTTGACTAAGATAGCAAAAAACAGAAACTGGAGAAGTAGGCGGATTTTTTTTTTCCCCTAATCCAATGTGGATACTGAAATCAGATGCCAGTCAGCAGATTCAAACCTAGTACCCCCCTTCCGAGGGCAAGGGGGGTTGTATAACCGCTGATTATCAAAAACACATTGCATAGCCAGAGAAAAAAAAAGGGAATGTCATTTGGTTTGTGTTAAAAAACCTGGTTCTGACATTGTGGCCATGGGAATGGACGTGTGTAACCAGAGGGGACATCTACAAAACATTGGTGATCTTTGCCTGCTGCTTGTTCACAAGGCTTTCTCTCCCGCGAGAAGCTTTCTTGGCAGGAGATAAAATCTCTCATGGAAGGGGGGCAAGCAAGAAACTGCTCTTGTTTTGTGTCAGTGCTTGCCCCAGATTTCTGCATCACTTTGGTCTTTGAAAAACTGCTATTGCTTTCAAAAGGGCCATCAACAACAACAAAACCGTCTTGGATTTCAAAGGAGGCCCCAATCAGCAGCTGCGTAGCAGACAGGAACCCATCAGAAGCTAAAACATATGAAGTTTTTTGAAGGGGAGAGAGGTGCCTGGCTTTCCAAGAGAGCCCAAATGATTCGTTTGCTGTTGCTTTTGCATTTGCGCTTGCAAGGTGCCATGGCTGCCCAAATGCTCCAATTGTTCTTGCTGTTGCAGAGTTCGGGCTCAAATGATCAATTGGGTCTATTGCTTCTAGGCGCGCAATGGACGAAAATACTAATACTCGCATTAGAGACGCGAACAGGAGAGGTTTCGAAAGATGATGATGATGCATGATGTGGGGGCTAAGGGCTACAAACAATGTTAAGGCTGCATAGCAGCTACCCAGACCCTGGGAGCAGCTTCAAGTCCTAGAGAACAAAGCGTTCTTGATTGGCTAGGCACTCCAAAAGATTTCTATTAGCCTAAGTACAATAAAGCCAAGTGCTCTCCTTATGCTACAAGAAAGCCAAGTGGTAGACCAGGTGGGCCACTATTATAGGTGCCTCTACCTAGAGGCTAGAGGCTCAATAAGAGGGCTTGAGTTGATAATGGGGGGGGGTTCATTGGCTCAATGTATTAAATGCAAGGGGCTTCATTTAACTCTGGTGGTGGAAAGAGAAAAAACTTAAAATGTTGTCGTGAACTAAGTTGCACAATTCACTTTGCGTCCATGTTTTTAAGGTGCCAACTCATATCTACCTTGATGCCACCAAAATTCCTTCGACATGTGCGCAGGCTATGAAGTGCTTATCTATAATGTGTTAGCCAATGGCCACCCTCCCTCTCTTAGGGTGTTCACATCATTAATCTACATCACCATGTGACTTGGTAATGATACTCCAACTTGGATATGTTTTGCAACTTAAACCATGTTTCCTAACTTCACTCTTTAATTAAAGGGATCTTTACATATCAAAGGGATGGGCAAGTAGGATGGCCAATTGCTCCGGAATCCCAATAGCCCCCACTCGCCAAACGTCTCCATTGTCCATCATTCTAACTTGTCAAGTCTCTAGAGCAACATCTCTAATCCATCAAGCTTTTTCACTGCCCCATCATTCTTATGTTTTAAGAGACTGTAATCACAACCTACTCTTTGCAAGTAACTAGGATATACCAAGGTCAGTAAGTGGCCATTTGGGTAAATTCTTCCCTCTCTATTTAGGGTTGAAATTTAGGCATTCTTATTGCATTGACACTCAAAATTGCAAATATGTCCTTGGTATATTAACAAAAAAAAGGTGTTCTAAACATGGAAATGGAATGTTATAGTAAATCCCCCTCCTCGGGGACCTTCCAAAAAGTGCACACACTGACACCACTTGTCCCCCATTAATCAAATGGTTGCATCCTCCCACTTGTGGTGGTTGTATTACAACCCTCTCCAAATATTTTTTTGAACCTCAACAAAGAGGAAAGTAAGAAAAAACAAAAACTTACTTACACATTTAGTAGGTTCAAAGTTTAGTAGTGAATAAAATGATGTTTTTCATTTTAAAAAATCTAGCTACCCTCTCTTTTAAGCTACTTGCTTGCTTGAATTTGTGTTGATACCTTTCTTAAGAGAACATTGCACTTCTTTAAAACTTTTTTTTGTTTCACAAAGTGAAAAAGTGGAGTGTTCACTATACCTTTAAAACCTTTTCTCATTTCACAAAGTGAACAAGTGGAGTGTTCATACGCTTGACTTTGGGCTTTCACATTTACTTCCTTTTTGAAGCATTAGTAGATATTACTTTATCCCCTTATATATTTTAATTTTGTTTTCATAGTTGTATATAGTTATCTTTTATAATAGCTTGTATGACCTTGAAAGATAAAGGCATACGTGTGCCTCTCTCTCTCTCTCTCTCTCTCTCTCTCTCTCTCTCTCTCTCTCTCTCTCTCTCTCTCTCTCTCTAGTAGCACGAATTTAAAACAATAATTTAAGATGTTGTGAGGAAGGATATCACCATTAGAGGCTTTGTGATGATCATGACCCCCTGTCAGGGACTTGTCTTGGCCTTGGAGAGGACTAGCCACCAACACTATGACTCTATTGTTTTGACCTTGAAAGAAGAGGCTCTAGACAAGGAGCGAGCTATCAGACATAAGTTGGCTACGCTTTAGAGGGAACTTGAGAGCAACTTGAGTCCAAAATCTCTTGTCCACTGTTAAAGCTCAGTACAAGTGGCCATGGATAGGCGGGTTGAGTTTGTATTTCATGTTAACTAAACATTTTAGACACAAATGGGTGGTAGATAAATAAATCGTTTTTCTCGGCACTTGGACCTATGAATAATAAGGATAGTTTGAGATGCTTGTAGGATTCTCAGTGCATGGACCTATGCACAATAGGGATAGTTTGAGATGCTTATAGGATTCTCATGAAGATTTTGGCACTGATCCAAATAAGGTGAGGAGTATCGCCTCAGATTTTTAACAGACCTTACTCTCTACAAAGGTCCACTTGTTGGATAGAGATGTTGCACAACAAAAAATCTGGGAGTGCATGCCGATGCTTATTACAAACGATATGTGTGCCTCTTTTGATGCCCCCTTTTTGAAGGATGAGTTGATACACGCTTTGCATGCCCTCTCGAAAGGCAAATGCCCAGGGGGATGATGGTATCTTTCCATCCTTCTTTTTGTAGTTTTGGGATTACATTGGTGATGATGTTACTACTGCTCTAATAAGAGATGTGGTGTACTGGTATGATGCCTCCTTTTCTCATGGAGGCTCTTATCCACCTTGTCCCGAACGGTGGGCACAAGACCAATATTAGATAGTGGAGGCCCATAACTCTACTTAGATATGCTTACAAAATCTTAGCAAAGGTAGTGAGTATGAGGCTGCAGCCTATTCTTCAAAGAGTTATTCATGATACACAGAATGGTTTCCTCTAAGGAAGGAGTATTTTTTATAATATCTTTTCATTCTAGGAAGCTATGGAGTGAGCTTAATCTTGCCATTATCTTACTGGACTTTGAAAAATCTTATAATAGAGTGGATTGGGACTTAATGGAAGGCACGATGGCATGGATGGGTTTCTCCCCCGGATCAGAGGGGTCTCTTGCACATATAAGGAGACCTATAGCACACTTTTGTCCCATAGAGAATGTGGTGACCTCTTTTAGATCTCTCGTTCTATGAGGCAGGTTTCCCTTAGCTTCACTACTTTACCTCATAGTAGCAGAGGCTATGAGCAGGTTTCTTAGGGTTACCCTAGGGGTTTTGGCCTCAGACTACCTCTTCCCATAGAGGAAGAGTTAATCGACTTAAATTTAGCAGATGATATTGCTATGTTTTTGGAGGCCTCACAAGCATGAATTTGTGCTTTGTCCACACTGCCTTGGAGATGTTTTGTTTAGCAGCCATTATTTGCTAACTTATTGGTGCTTTGAACCTATAATGAAAATTTAATAAATGAGCTTATCTTTCTAATCACATTAAAGTTCAATCTTATTGGATCTCATTGATTTACCTCTTGAACTTTGCCTTTATCTTCCCACACATATCTTTAGTGCATGCTTAGCTCACATCAAATGCTATGAATGTATCCCTCACCATGGGGAATTTGTTCTAAGGAAAGTTATAAAAAGTGTCATTACTCGGGCATTCCATTATCCAAAGAAAAGTTTTATTACTTTTCTAAAGTTTTCCTCCATAAATGCAAAAGTAGATGTTGGGGAGACTCGACCTCCCAATAGTTATTTTTTAATCCATAAGAGACTTGAATTTTTGGATCGTTAACAATGTGCACATCAAACTAGGAAAGGACATCAAAAGAGAATGTTGTGGCATCCCTATGGTGGGCACCACTACATTGTAAATTCTATCTCTACTTAATTTTGGGAAAAAAATGCAAACTTAGAAAGAGATGGAATATCCTTCATTACTTTGCACAAATCTACAAAAACTATGATGATATTTTACTTCTCAATGTTCCAAACCCTATTTCCATACTAAGGTACATACAAACTTCTCACCATTCACGAAACCCCAATGATATTTTACTTCTTAATGTTCCAAACACCACTATTTATACTAAGGTACATACAAAATTCTCACCATTCACTATTTATCCAAGTGACTTCATTTCAATAGACATTTTTATAACTTCCTTTTGACTATTACTTGGGGTTTGGATGTGGGATTTACTTAGATTGAGAGAGGATGCACTTCCAAATACCTTGGCTATTAGGTTGGCATTGGCATCTCACTTGCACAATAGTTTGGTCATGGGCATTAAAAGTAAACTTCAGCATTAGAGTAGCAAGAAGCTTGATTTGGCCTTTAGAGCCTTGGTACCTAACTTGGTATGTAACATCGTGCTGGTTTTTCATAAGGGATGCATTGGTCAGCTTCATTGGTTTATTCAAAACTTCACACCAAGGTGAGAGTCGCTTGTTAGGATACCATTATTATGCCTCTGGTTATGTATGATGGGTGTCCTCCTTTACCTACATTGGGACCTGAGTGGAGTGGAAGTGGAGGGATTCTTTTAACCCCATGAAAATCATTCCCTTCTTCAATTACATTGTGTGTGCAAAATGCCAGACACCTAGTTCTGGGACAAATTTAGAGAGTCCCTCCTTTTAGACCTCATTGGGAGGCTTATGGGATGAGCCTTGACATTTAGAGAGTTTTTTGGTAAATATTATGGCACTCATACAAGGAAATAAAGATTTCATTTTTTGGTGCTATTACTTGGTTGGCATAGTCGGGCCCATAACTTAGGTTTAAAGGGAATGACATAGAGATATGGTCATGCGAGTTACCTAGGGATTGGGTCGGTGGTGCCATCTTCAAGACATGGCAGAGTCGGGCTACGTATCACAAGCACAAAGATTAGATACTGAATGAGAGATCATTGCTAGCATCATAGCCTGGCACATTTGGAAGGCTAGATGCACCGAAGCCATGGAGAGCACTTTGGTTTATGATACATTGTGCATTTGCAGGATCTATTGTGATATTATCCACATGCTTGGCCACTTGGGCCAAGATCATGGATCTTCAAGGACTACAGAGAGAAAACATGGCCAATTCATGAGAGAATGGGATTATGAAATCTTTTTCACTCTCTTTCATATGGGACCTTGTTGGCAGCACAAGGCACTAGATTGGTTGAGATTTCCCTCTTGCTTTGATTTGAAATCTCCCTTCTTGTAAACTTTTTCATACTTACTAGAAGTCTCTTTTTTGAAGGGAAAAATGAGGGAGCGGATCTATACATGCATCTATCCAAAATAACAACACAAAATACATTGGGTTAGTCTAGGGTATGCAAGGATCAAGTATGATGTTGATATCCTTGTCACATGGAGGTCCTATAACAAATTAAGCAATGGTTGAGCATCCCACGCCAACAACTCCTATCAAAGGGCATGCACAATTCACCTAATGTGACATTACCTCCACTTGTCCTAGGACCGCAACCACCTCCACCAAGGGTGACACCTCTTAATTAAGTAAGCTTTAAGGAGCCTACTGATTACTAAGAATATGAGGTGGATGTCGAACCCATTCTGCACTTATTTGAGAAACCCACAGAGCTTCATCTGGACTATTATGTAGTGGATGGGAGAGGGGGAGTTAAGTCAATTTACCAACTTGCCGCACTATGGGAAGGAGCTGGGACATCAATGCAACAAGAAGGAGAATGTCTCTTCAATGTTACCAATGTCAAGGTCCCATCGAGTTTCAGAATGGAGTATAAAGTTTCCTTAACTCAGCCAGGCTATGCCCTGAAACATGCCACCAGCTACTTGTAACCGTTGTGAGATAGGTCATTGGATTAAAGGCTGTCCCAACAAGTCTATGTGGTGACAAGTCCACATACGAGACCCATTATCACACCCCTAAACATGATTGGGGTAAGTAATCAAACATAAAGGTAGATCTTAAAAAAATTTAGATCCCACACCTTTGAATGCTATCACCTAGCTACAAGATCAGAACCAACTTGTTCTCGGGCAACGATCTGTGGCCTCGGAGAAAAAAATTGATTAAGAACGAGAAAACAAAAGAGACCAAAAAGATAAATCTGGGAACACCTCAAGAGCCAATCTTCATTAGGGACCTGGATAGATTCCTTGGACACAAGGGCCAATTCTAAACTAGGTAGGGAGATACCACCCAAAACCAAGAACACGAGAAAGAAGACCCCAAGGGAACCTGTAATTCTTGAAATAAAATCACACATGATGAAAATTGGCTCTTATACTGATCCTCAGAAAGAGATTGAGCAAGTCCAAGAATTCAATGATTTAGTTAAACACAAGAGGAGCTAGAATCAAAGCCCAAGCAAGTGAGAATCTCAGATACTATACACCCTAATACACGACTACTACTAAGACTCACAAACCCCTAGATGTGCCCAATGCATCATGGAAGAGACTACTACTGAGACTCACAAAAAAGTGAGAGTCTTAGATATTGTACACCCTAGTACCTTAATGACTACTACTGAGACTCACAAACCCCTGGTGGATGTGCCTAGTGTCATCATGGAAGAGGCTACTACTATATACCCTAGTACCTTAAGGTACACCCTGGTACCTTAACAACTACTACTAAGACTCACAAACCCCTAGATGTGCCCAATGTCATCATGGAAGAGACTAAGGACTCCACCCTAAGCTCATCTCTCAAAGATGGATTTTCTAGTCTCACCTTTCTATGGAAAGGAGGTCATGATTTTGGCATTGAGCATCCCCAAGTTGGATTTTATGGCTTCACAAACAAGTATAATGAGATCCTGAATTGTTTGAAGTAATGAGAGCTATCCTTAATGGATAACTCAATGTAGGATTACCACCATTTACTGACATTCCTAAGGCATATCCCCACTATACAATGGAGACACCTCGAGTTGTGCCCAAATCAACAATCCTAGTCGAAGAAGAAAATGCTAAATCTATAGTTAAAATTCCACTTAATAAATTGAAATAATACTTTGAAAGAAATGAGTCTAATGCATTACTACCAGTCTCACTGCTAACAATAATGGGAGTCTTCGATGATGGTGCGGGAATGAGCACAATCACTAAGAAATGCTAAGAGAAGATGGCCAAGCCACATCTGGAAGTCTCAGATATCATTATCAAGATGGTTAACGGGACTGTCACCAAAAACCTATCGAGATGTTATGAGATTTAAAGATCAAGGTTCTTAAATATAGGGTTAAACATACTTTCATTATTATGGACTTTTCCAAACAACCCAAATTGTATGAAATGATCTTAGGAATCCCCTTCATGGAGAGAGGCAAAGATGGTGCATGATTGGTCTAAGAACCATGTCTACCTCCAATTCGATGATTCCATCATTAAGGTTGATCTTGTGATGGGGTTCTGGTCATGTACATCCTATGGGTAGTGGAGGATTTTTTTAAAATCATTTAGACACCACCACTCATTACTGTTATATTTGCATAGAAGAGATCAATGTAGGGAAGATCCCACCCTACAAGGATGTTGAAAAACAAGCTATTGAACTTGAAGATGATCTAAACTGGATACATATGATGGCTACAATCGATAGTTGGGAAACCAAAGTATCTACATGTTACACCTGATGGTGGTGAAGAGCTCCCCAAGGTTGTGCGATTATGAATGGTTTGTTCTTTGTATTCTGACGTTGAAGGGATTGGTTATATTGAACTTGAGTCCACATGGAACGAATTTGATACAAGCACCAATGGTGGTGATGAGCAGTCTGAAATAGAGACCAGAAGAGACACCAAATCCTCAGATACTACGATAAAAAAAAGATCTCATAATATCAAGAGAAACCGTGTGAAGTGAAATCAAAACTGCAAGGAATAGCTCTAAATCTGATATTAAGTCCCAATCTAAAGAAAGGGATGAAGTTCCTTAAAATACCAAGGAGTATCTCTGAAAATGGTGGACGAAAACGACATACATCCAGTCATCATAAAAGGCTACAAGAGAGGATGACTGCTATCCACCAATGGCTACAATATGTTGGTGCATTTAATGTATATCACAAGTTTATTGGCGATTGGGGAGAGGAATTACAAAAAGTTATGTATTGCAACCCTCCTCCTACATTGAGTTGATAGCCAAAATCAATGTATTGCAACGCTCCTCCCACTAAGTTGATAGCCAAAATCGATGTTGTTGTTGACAAAATGTTATGTATTGCAACCCTCCTCCCATCACTGAGTTGATAGCCAAAATTGATATTGCTAACAAACCAAAGCTTAATGGTTATGCTAGTAGGCGAAAGAAGAACAAGGAGTTGGCCCAAAAAAGAGAAAGAAAGAAGAAGAAGCTACAGCTAAAGTAGCCAAAAACAATTAGGAGTCAACACCTAGTTTATGCCCTGCCTGAGAGCATAATCTCATCATGGGATGAAACACCAATGCCATGTGTCCTATACACCTTAGAAAAATGGTGTAGTTGAATCCAAAAATAGGTCTCTCATGGAGATGGCTCATTGAATCCAAAAATAGGTCTCTCATGGAGATGGCTCATTGTATGGTTAAAAGTTAGGAGTTACCTAATGGTTTCTGGCTAGAAGCAGTCATTTGTGTAGCATACGTTTTGAATAGGTGTCATACGAAGGCTTTGCATTCAGTTACACCTTTTGAAGCTTGGAATGATAGAAAGCCCTTTCTGGCTCACTTCCACATTTTTGGTTGTCTTGCTTATGTACTTGTGCCTGGGTAAATTTGCAATAAGCTTGATGATAAGGGTATTAAATATATTTTTGTGGAGTATAGCTCAGAAAGTAAAGGTTACTATCTCTATCATTTGTTAGGATACACTCAATGCCCACCTTTCAACATGTATCTCACTTTGATGTATAATGCACATTTGTTAGGCCCCCATTATGAGGAGTAGCCATGGTGTATATGTCTTTAGTGGGAACCCCAGCTTAGACGCCGATGGGGTCATTATTGTGACCATTGATGATGGTTAGGAGATGGTCAAGGGTACGGGCGTTAGTTGGGGTTCGATGATATGAGGAATATTTCCTAGAATATTCTCCTAGATACTAGGTCCATCATTAATGGGCGGTGTTCGGTGGGCCACGTTTTTGATATACTTCGTACATACTCCATGAGCTAAGCCATCCAATGCTTGTGAGTATCCACCCCCTTCTACACTTCGTACATACTCCATCCAGAGTCTGTCTAGATCGCCATCTAAGCTCTACTTGAGAGCGCACGAGTGGACAACACCATCACTTATACCTCTTTGGTATAATTAGAATTTTAAATTCTCTCCATTGTGTAACTATTGCATTGTCTATTGTGCTTTGTCTTTCTATCTCTTTCCATTGTGCCATATTCTTATATCATCCTCTACCAAGTGGATTCTTGTGGAGTAGAGACGTATTTGTGGAAGATGCAACTCAACCCTTGCTTTTGTGTAAAAAATAACAAAAATGTATGTTCACAGGACATATTCAAAACTCCCCTTCCATTGTTCAATGTAGGACGCATTTATGTAGAGCATTTGGATATTCAAAGGAATGCTGAAAATTACCCCACACAGGTTAAAAATTAGCATGTTTTTCAGCCCATAGATCAGCCTATTAATGGGGCAAATGTGAATGGTACAGGTGATGAGGAAAGAAGGGAAATTGAGGAGTCAAAAAGTATGCCAAAATGGCTGGTGTGCAACATTAGCCATTCATTTGCCTAGAAGAACACGTGCAAGTTCTCATCACATATCTCATGTTGACGTAGGTCATGGTCTTATTTCTAGTTAGTGTAATGAAGAGAAACATGTCTCCTTTGATGAAGCAAGGCTATTAGAACAATGGATGAGTGCTATGTAATCTGAATATGATGCTTTCTTAAAAAATGATACTTGGAGTTGTCTTATTTGCCTCATGGGCAAAAGGCCATTGGCACAAAATGGGTTTATAAAGCTAATGGTAGTGTTGAGTGATAGAAAGTAAGGCTTGTTGCAAAGGGTTATGCACATAAAAAAGGGATTGACTATGGTGAGACCTTTGCACCCACATATCATATGACTACCATGAAGGGTATCATTACATTAGTAGTATATAAAGGTTAGAATGTACATCAATTAGACATCAATACTGTTTTTTTGAATGGAGATTTACATGAGGAGGTCTATGTATCTCAACCTTGTGGTTTTGTTGAGATAGGTCAGGAATAAGAAGTATGCAGATTGAAAAAAGCTTTGTATGGTCTTAAGCAGGCTCCTAGAGCATGGTATGAGAAGATACATTCATACTTGGTTGTTCAAGGCTTTTGTAATAGTCCTACTAACAGTACCCTCTACATTAAGAGGACTAAAGATGAATTTTTGGTCTCATCGTGCTATATGTTGGTGACATGCTGCTCATCATAGGCCCTAATGATGATCATATTTTAGCCTTTATAGAGCTGATTTACAAAAGTCTTTTTGAAATGTCAGATCTTGGCCCATTGCACTATTATTTGGGCATTGAGTTTCGGCAACATAATGATGGCATATGTTGGAGACACAATACATGGAGGCATTGTTGAAGAGGTTCAATCTTGCAGACTGTAAACCTGTTGGAGCCTGGTTTGCGACTTAATCTTGAAGATGCAAGGTGATCCTTTTGGTGCTAGCATGTATCAAGAAGCTTTTGGATACCTTATCTTCTTATGTAACTCTAGGCCTGACATTCATTATGGGATCTTAGTATTGAGGAGATTTATACATAGCCCAAGAATAAAGCATTAGCATTTTGTCAAACGGGTGTTCTCTTACCTAAAGGGCACGAAGCACTTTGGGTTGTTTTATCCCAAGGGGGGTAAATCATAACTATATGCATTTACAGAGTCAAATTGGACAGATGTTATGACACGCGATTGTCCATGAGTGGTTTTTACCTTTGCCTTGGTGATTCATGTATATCATGGCTCAGCAACAAGCAACCCACTGTGGCCACTTCTAACTGTGAAGCTGAGTGCAAGGCAACATTCATAGCTACAACTGAGTGTGTTTGGCTCAAACGTCTTATTGCTGATTTGGGTAGTCCTTAGCTACCATCTTTACTGTCAATTAGAGTGCTATGGCAGTTGTAAGGAATCTAATTTTTCATACTCACACAAAGCACATTGAGTTACATTATCATGATGTCACATAGATATGCTTCACAGGGGAAATCTACTTGGCTTATGTGCCAACATCATAGGACAACATGGCAAATTTATTCACAAAGGATCTCTCATGAGAGGTCCAAGGCTTTTCACAAAGTTTGAACTTACTTTCCTTCAGGGATTAGTCTGCGCTCCCTCTCATAGTCCAAAGAGCCTGGCACATCTTTGTACTTTTAGTGCCAACTCACCCCTTGTTCACATCATCACTCCTAAGGGGGATTTATAGCCATATTTGGTACTAATGTGTGTGAACATACTAGGACTAGTTGGGACACTTTTTTCCTCTTCAGGAGGTTTTCCCCCATCCATGCTAGTATACACCCATCTTGAATTATACTATCATCTCCTTTGTACATCACACATTGGTTATCTATCTATCTATTATCTCATTGTGTGCTCCCTTGAGCTTCTCCACTGTGTGTGTGTGTGTGTGTGTGTGTGTGTGTGTGTGTGTACACATTCCTACAACCCTACTTCCAATAGGCTACACGATGTATGATTGATTGGTAAACGAGGTGTGTCTCTATGGGTGAAGCTAGTTGAACATTCTACTCATAACCCCCTACCACCTCTCACTCTTATCGAAAGTCATACACAAGGAGGAAGCCTCAACATCTACTAAATCTAAAGAAATCCCTCCACCTCATCGTTTACTATTCAAAGGAATCTTGATTCTTTTCCCTCCACATGGCTAACACCTCCATGTCAAAAGGACCAACCGATACATGTAAAATATACCTTGAAATGGGTTCCCAAGATTTCTTCATCCGTACCACCTCAACCAACCAAGCGAAGGAGGTCTCAATGAAATAGTCAAGATAGAAAGTCCAACTACAAGTCACCCCAAAATGGATACCTAAATGCTTATTACAAGTTACAAGTTCGAGGCTACTACGAGGATAAGTGTTGTATTTGGATAAATTTATACCACTAGCCTCACTGACATTGCTTGCCAATTTCCAAGTCTTCTCAGTGGTAGACAAAAGCTTCATAGGCTCAAATTCAAGCAAAGCGAAGAATATTGTATATGAACCTTCACCACCATCACCTAAACAAGTCTGGACTCCTTAGATAAACCCTATCTCAAGAGACAAAGTGATTAATGGGGAAGCTTCTACTTCACAAGATGTTGCAAAGCCCTTGCTAGTTATCCAAGCCCAAATCCCTTTGGTTTCCCTAGAGCTACCCACTATGCAAATAGAAATTGTCTTGTCACACAAGTGTCATCTCCCCAATGCTCATCTGTAAGGAACAACCAATCAGCTCCATTTGGTCTTATAAAGTCTCTTGCTACTCTTAAAGCTGCAGATTAATATGTCACACAAGTAACAAAGGGTGCTCCTAACCACAACAAACACTATGAAGCAAAGTTGGAAAGGATGGTTACATAAAGCCTACAATACCTTTTGCAAAGTCAAGGTATAACAAAAGTAGGAAGGGGGGATTTGTGCTAATATCATCACTTTTATCCCCGCATTTTTCTCTCCAACAAATTTCATGTCCATATCAAGAGGGAGCTTATTGGGAAAAGCTAACCCCATGACAATATAGCTTGCACCAACATATACAGCAATATAGCATATATACATATGATAAAAATACAAATAAGAATAAAAATTAACTAAGATGATGAGAAAGAGAACATACCAAAAAGAGAGAATGAATTTATGTCTCTATTGTTAATACAGGGCTTGAGCATAGACTTTTTCTAGACCAATATACGTGACCCTATCTTGGACCTAGATTGTCTGGATTGGTACTGTCAAGGGGAGCTAAGTATTCCTCCTTTCCAAACCTACTCACAATATTTGTATGCACCATTAGGGGAGCAATGTTACAAAGCTACCTTTGTGGACCTATTCTGCTTACAATTTCATCTCCTTGAACCATGTTTTACCTGTGAGCATCACATGTTATCCATAGCGTCCTACTGATGAACTTATTTTAGGCGCTATGGGATAGGGCTCTGTAATCCATAATAGGAGAGACCCCATAAACAACATGATGAAGTGAGTGTACTTTAAGTGTTAGGAGGACCCTATTAAGTAAGAAAGGCACAGGGAGACTCGTAGAGTAGGGGAGGAGGGAAAGAGATTACACACTTACACCATCATTCTATGGAATGATTTTATTGACTCCTCACCCTTTCTGGAGCATGGTGGTTCATTTCCTTGATAGCTTAGCTAAGTAGCGTGCCCTACTCTTACTTTTTTATCTTTGAATTTAAAAGTATAATTTCTTAATTTTAAAAAAAGTAAGAAAATATTGTAAATAGATCACTTAGTAATTTTATTTATGAGGCTAGATGATAGCTAGAGATGGTTTCACAAAAGTGATAGTGTATAGAGACAGATCATAACCATAGGCATATTGTTAACTCAATTTTGTCTTAGATAGAATTTGGACTAACATTAATATTACCCTTGCAATAACTAGGCAATTTCATATTGGGTGTGTAAGTGGCATGACTGGTATTAAATTTGCATGAATATCCGGCTAGGGGGCCTAGGAACTCTTTTCCCTGGTACCCGGGACAAAACCTAACCAAATTCTAAATTGGATCCCATCACTACAGTGGTTGGGCAATTGGCTAACCCATGGGCTTTGCTGATGGATCCGTGAAATGAGACTCAATTCTTTAATACGATAGATGAAGTAAATCTCGGATAGTAAGAAAATATTCTATATGATGGTGGGGAATCTAGGTTGAGAAAGATCATGGTCTTCTTGATTAAGGAATCTGGCCTAAAAGCGATCATGGTCTTCTTGATTAAGGAAACCTTTCTTATGTTCCACAACATTAGGAATATTGTACATGAATTTTGCAATGTCTTTGAGAACGCTAGACTATGGAGGATTATCTACCACTACCTTCAATCATGGAGAATTCTCCAATTCTCATGTTGATGTAAAACAATTGATTGTTTTCTTGAGAAGTATTGGTGGGTACTAGGTCATCCATATCAATCACATAGTATGAATGACCTCTCTAGTGTGGGGGGATGGTGGACGGAGGGTTACATCTCCCAAATCAAACCCCATGTTCCATAACATTAGTAATATTATACATGAATTTTGCAACATATTTGAGAAAGCTAGACTATGGATGATTATCTACCACTACCTTCAATCATGGAGAATTCCCCAATTCTCTTATTTATGTAAAAAATTTGATTGTTTTCTTGAGAAATGTTGGTGGGCACTAGGTCATCCATATCAAACACATAGTATCCACCATTACCTCTCTAGTGTGGGATTGACGGAGGGTTACATGGACACGTGCACTCATACAAATAGTTTTCAAGCTTTATGTGACATTTTATCTTCTATTCGAAAACTCTTGTATGATGGTGTTATTAAATTTCCATAATCTAGCAAGTGCATAACCAAGTTTACCTTTTTAATTGCCATAGTCTATTGATTTCATATCCAAGTTTACCTTCACAAATACCAAAAAACTACCTTCAATACCTAACCCACAGTTGCCAAGAAATGTGCCACCATATGTCTAAGGTACATGCACTAAATGAATACCTTAATCATGTCGCTACCTTGTAAGCAGATACTACTAGCAAAACATTAAAACTTACCACCTCCCCCTCTATTAGCAACCACATGGCACCTACCACGCAATCATGACTATGTAGTTATCAGGTGGGTATGGCTACAAGCCTTGCACCCCTCTCTACACAAATCAAATATATATTACCTAATTCTTGATTATAAGGTATGGTGTATGCAATTGGAAGGCCCTAGCACCATGGGAAGGATGCATGGAGCAACCCAATATCCTGGGGCTTTTCCCAACCACACTCGGGAGTATAAACAACTCAACCGAGAAACCAATATGCCATGGCCTAGCTCACAAATAAAAAATCAGGGTCTGTCACATGAAATCACATTGCCTGGGATTATTGTAGGTACATTGTTGCCATGTAGAAGCACCCAAGAGCTCCACTCCAAGGAAACTCGACCCTCCTCTCACTCAATCTCTCTCTCACACACACACACACACTCACACACATGTAATGAGCATATAAGAGCTCTAATCATAATAGGCAACTAATAGGAAAGAGGCAAGAGATTAGAGAAGAAGAGCACTCTTCGATTTCGCATAAGAGATTAAGAGGTTTTGGCTACAAGTGACCTTATCTAATTTATTTTTAGGGTTTACACCATTGGGCGACCAAAGCTTAAAAATTAGATCCTTTGAGAATCCTAGGCTCCTACACTAGTGCAAACACTTAGCCATTAATAGAAACCTCAATGTAAAGTCCCATGGTTTTCCTTTAATAGACAATTGGAAACACACATGTAAAACAATACATTATAATGGTCAACATTTCTCAATAATGAAAACTAGGCTTCCAATTAGCACTTGTGGCCACAATATGAGGTAGAAGTTGTTCAGCATGTCCAAACATCAATGCCAAGAAAGTCTCTGGAAAGGGTTAATATACCTCTCTTCCTAATGCAAATTTCATCCTTAGAATATGTCAATGAAGATGCATCGAGGTTGTATGCCAAATGGGTATTTTGTTGCATGTTGCCATTGGAGAAGCTTGTGGAGATGTTGGTCTTGTAAGATCTGTAAGGCAACATGGTATAACTAGTAAGGCATTCCAGTAAAAAATATTTAAACTTTAAGCACACAATGCAAACACCTAGTCAAGCATGAGAGGGAATTTTTGTTTTGTGACCGATCAAACTTCACAGATTGAGCCATCTTTAAAACAATCATTTAATGAAACCATAGTATCACTGATCACAATCCTCCAAAATATTCGGTTGAATCTTAATTTCCAATCATTCCTTCATCGAACTATCTATGGCATCATTGGCAACCAGAACGCTCACCACTTGTTCACTCACACCTGTTCACTCAGGGGCCTTTTCGATAGTTCCTAGATCATAGTACCCGGCAAATATTCACTTATAAAAATCAAGATGGAATCCTCGTTGAAGATCAACAAGATCAACCAACAGATCCATATAAGAGAGCTATGGACTCATCAGTTGAGGACCGGCAAGGTCAATCAACCAGATCCATACTCGGTTTCAGAAAACAACTCTTACTCCTTGTTCCAGTATCTTCCACGACGCACGTGTGGGTATCTTCGGTAACCCAGAGCTCGAGCACCGTATGGTCAGCACTCTCTAGGATCCTTTGCAGGTCACTTAGCGCTTCACTCATAGGCCGCTTCCTTGGTCCCTCATCCATCGTACCAGAAGCTCACCATTTAAATCGAACCGAGGCTGGTCAAGACCTCGGTTGACATTGCTACGTGAGACGTCCTCCGTTGACTCTCCGTCAGCTGTTGCAACTTTATCAGGTAGGTCTCCACGACCACATTCTCAAGACAGCCAAAATGCTTCCCCAGCATTCTTGACAAAAAATAGTCATTTACAAACAGTTCCCAAATACAGTTTCTATAATGAACTCACGTCTTTCCAGATTGTTCCGCATCAATCCATATTACTTAACCCAAATCCAAATCATATGTGTATCCGTTCTTGACCAGATACATCATTTTCCATCCCATCACATAAGATTCATTCACTTCACATAACATCCATTCCTATCTTTCTTAATTTACATTACGTCTCATCACATCCATTTCTCATTACATCTCATTCGTTCACATCTTATATTATTCATTCACATTCTGATTCACATGACATCTCATCTCATCCATTCGCTCATATCGACTTCATATCCATTCACATACATATTCGCATTCATTATTCCACATACACATCCACATTCGTACATCCACATTCACATCTACATCCATACATCCATTTTCACATCCACATTCATACATCCACATCCACATCCACATTCATACATCCACATCCATACACATCCACATCCATACATCCATTTTCACGTCCACATCCACATCCATACATCCATATCTACATCCATACATCCATTTTCTTATCCACATTCATACATCAACATCCACATCCATACATCCACATCCACATCCACATCCACATTCATACATCCATATCCACATCCATATCTACATCCATACATCCATTTTCACATCCACATTTATACATCCACATCCACATCCATACATCCATACATCCACATCCATATCTACATCCATACATCCATTTTCACATCCACATCCACATCCACATCCACATCCACATCCATATCCACATCCATACATCCACATCCATATCTACATCCATACATCCATTTTCACATCCACATCCATATCCATACATCCATACATCCACATCCACATCTACATCCACATCCATACATCCACATCCATATCTACATCCATACATCCATTTTCACATCCACATCCATACATCCACATCCACATCCACATTCATACGTCCACATCCATATCTACATCCATACATCCATTTTCACATCCACATTCATACATCCACATCCACATCCATACATCCATACATCCACATCCACATCCACATCCACATCCACATCCACATCTACATCCATACATCCATTTTCACATCCACATTCATACATCCACATCCACATCCACATCCATACATCCATACCACATCCACATTCATTTATCCACATCCACATCATCCATTCATTAACCTACATCAACCCACATTATTCACACATCAAACCACATCATCCATATATCAATCTACATTAACCTAGATCATTCACACATCAAACCACATCATCCATTCACATCTGATTCACATGTCATCATTCATTCACATCCCTTATCATTCATTCATATCACGATTCACATTCCTTCACATCCTATACCATTCATTCACATCCTAATTCACAAGACATCACATCCTTTCATCCATTTTCATTTATCTAATTCATATCACTTCCATCCATCCATTTACATCTATCTGATTCCTGTCACATCACATCACATCTATTTATAGAATGTAAGAGAATTCTAATTTTTTGATATAAAGATTCTTTACGCATCTAATTAGGCATAAAGAAAACTTTAGTAGGAATAACACTTTTATAAAAATCCTTTTATGCATCTATTTAGGCATAAATTCAATTTTAAGAAAAATAACACTTTCGAATTAAAAATAAATCTTTTATGCATTTTACTATGCACCATTTTAATGAGAATAACACTTTCAAAATAGAAATAAATCTTTTATGCATAAATTCAATTTCAATGAAAATAATACTTTCGAAATAAAAACAAATCTTTTATGCATCTTTCTATGAATAAAATCAAAATTGATGAAAATAACTCTTGAATTAAAAATAAAATTCTTTATGCATCTATTTATGCATAAAATCAAAATTGATGAAAATAACTCTTTTGAAATAATATAGATTTTTAATGCATCTTTCTATGCATAAAATCAAAATTGATGAGAATAACACTTTTGGATTAAAATAAATTCTTTATGCATCTATCCATGCATAAATCCAATTTAGTAGGAATTACACTTTTAGAATAAAAGAATTTCTCTTATGAATCTAATTTATGCATAAAATCCATTTATGATGAAAATCACACTTTTAATATAAAAATTATCTTTTATGCATTTGTTTATGCATACAAATCATTTATGATGAAAATCACTCTTTTAATATAAAAGAATTTCTTTTATGCATCCATTTATGCATAAAAATCATTTATGATGAAAATCACACTTTTAATATAAAAATTATCTTTTATGCATATGTTTATGCATACAATCATTTATGATGAAAATCACTCTTTTAATATAAAATAATTTCTTTTATGCATCCATTTATGCATAAAATCATTTATGATGAATATAACACTTTTATAATCAAATTAACAATTTCAATATGCTTCCTTCTATGCATAGAATTTAATTCTAAAGAAAGTAACACTTTTTTAATAAAATATTTTTAGTATGCATTTTTCTATACCTAGGATGAAAAATAACACTTTAAGAATACATATACGATGGGAATTACTCTTTTTGAATAAAAAAAGTAAAACTTATTTTACACAATTTTAAAATTTTTTGCCATAACCTCCTTTGTATGGCTGACCATTTTTCAATTTTTAACTCTCTAAAATTAATTAGAATTTCACCAAGAGTATTTAAATAATTATAATGTAAACATTTTCGCCCTTCTCCTTAAATATTCCCCTCAATTGGATGAAGAGCAGCTAATGGCCAGGTTCATTCGGGGAATGAACGAGCCATTGGATACTTTAGTCAAGAATGCCAAACCTATCTCAATGGCCGAAGCAGTAAGAATAGCGAAGGATTTTGCCAAATCCTTTGATGTCAAAGTCCCGCCAAAGCCAACACCATCACCTTTCAAAAGGTATTTATTCCCAGAAGCTGATTCCAACCTTCCTCCGCCTAAGAGATATCAGGGTCAAACCCAGGATATGAAAAGTTCCAGAATGGAAGAAATGTCCTTTTCCCGAAACTCAATTCCCTGGATTTCAACTTCAAAAGTTCCACCCTTGAACAAAAGAGTAAAATGCTATAACTGTCAAGGAGTTGGACATCGACGTATGGATTGCCCAACTCCTTTTGGATCAAGGTTTTCAGGGCACGAAAATCAGGGATCAAGATTCCAGACTCCTGCCCCTTCCTTCGAGAGTAATCACGGTTCCATCCGCCAAAATCAGGGATCAAGATTCCAGACTCTAGCCCCTTCCTTCGAGAGTAATCACGGTTCTATCCGCCAAAATCAGGGAAATCCCAGAGGTAGACCCTCTATCCAACATGCAGTTTCAATCCAAAGTAATGCAAGACCTCCACCTCAGAATAGGGGAAGTCAAAGAGAGTTGTTCCCAAAGCAGCCGTCCACTTCCAAGGCAGTAACGCTGGAAGTGATTGAAAAAGAAGAAGATTCTGAAAGAGATCATACTCCACCTGCGAGATGAGGACATCTCGCGTTTTTTAAGTGGGGTAGAATGTAAGATTCCTCCTCAGCCTCTCAGGATGTTCAATATCTTCCCTTGTAGTCAAATCCCTCTTCAGAAATATAAAAGATATTATTTCTACCTGTTTTGGCCTAGAGAGAAAAAATATTCTAAAGAGAGGTTATTTAGATTTTGGATATTTTTGGATGGAAAAATATCTCTTTGTATTTAAATAAGTTCCCCCGAAACAGAAGTTCAAAAAGATTTTCAGAAGGTGCATTAAAAATCAAGTATAATCTGTTCAAGAGGCCTTATCCTAGGGGTCAAGATTTTTTCGAAATTTTAAATTAAGGTTCCTATGAACCAATAAGATTCATCCAAATGTAGGGAGGAGATAAATGGAAGAATAAAAGGAAAATCTCCCAAAAATGAGTAAATACTCACATAAGATGAAGAGTTGACTAAGGACAAAGTTAATAGTTAAAAAAGAAAGATATTTAGAAGAAATGATGCATTTTTTGACACCTCAGTATGGGGGAATTCCCCTCATGAAGGAGACGCCTATTTCACATGTGTGGGAGAGTTTTAAACTCCCAAATAATGAGATATTTTTATCTCTCCTCTCTCCTATTTCAACTAGATTCAAAAAGTGAGCTAAACAGACCTAAAAATGGTCAAAATTGCATAAACTGATCTGGAAAATTCTAGAATCAATTTGCTTGGTTAGAGGCGTACTTTTTCCTATAAATAGAAGCCTTCCCCTTTGTTGAAGCTTAATAGTGTTTTTTGCACTGTTACCTTGCTTCTCCCAAGAGCGAAAAACTGTGAATTTACTCATAATTCATTAGTTTTTGACCTTTCCCTCTTCTAAAGATTGGTGGCCACTCTTGTTTCAAACAAGAGTAGATCCCTCAAGCCATCAAGCCAAAGGAAAGCTCTCATATTCTCCTTGTAAGTTGGAGATTCTTCTCTTTTCTATTTCATTTTATGGTTTTTATGATTTTTGTCTTCTCTAAAATGAATATGATGTTATGCCTCATTGAGAAAAGGCATAACAGATGGTACTCTTCAATTGTCCGGTTTTCCTGCTTTAGTTCCAAGTACTCATTCATCTTAATTTCAAGAAAGCCTGGGGGACAAAACCTCTTTCTGAGGTAAGAAGATCGTTCTAGGTTTGGGTATTTCGATCGAGACGGTTTGTCTCGCAGTGGTTTCTCCATGCCACTCTAGCTGTCTCCACTATCTTCAACCTTGCAAGAGCCATTTTGCTCTTCTCATTGTACCCGGTGACATCGAAGTATTCTTCCATTGATTCGATCCACTTCTCCATAGCCTTGCCCAAGTTTTCCCCTTCACCCTTGAAAGGTCCAGGCTGCGAACTATGAAGAGTTTTACGAACATCCAGGTCGAGCTCTTCTTCATCGAGTTGGGGGTTAACATTTCTACCACGACGACCTCGATCCATGTTCCTATCAATACGAAAATTCTTGTTAAGTCTCTTTATTTATGATTCAACTGATTCCGGGGTTCTCTAAATAGGTCGGCTCCCCACAGAATCAAGGGATAAAGATACTCATATAGAATGCATTATCAATTCATTCAGAATATCTCATTTATATCTTTAACATAATAATGGTCCATCGGACTGAATTTTTTCCATCTGAAGAGTCCTCCATGGGGTTTTTATTTTTTTTTTAGATTTTTAATTTATCAACCCTTAACTTGATCCACTGATCAAAAGTTAACAGTAGTAATTTGCCAGCACAATCCACTAATCTCATAGTGATTTGTTGAGGTCGTTAACGTCATTCCAGTTAAGAACATCATCACAGGGACTCGTCCCATTCATCACAGGGACTCGTCCCATTCATCCTCAGTGTGGTTTTGCTCAGCTTATTACATTTCAACCAAATTTCAGGGATCATCATTTTTCAATCAGAATCCAAATGAACTCATCAGTTCTCAACCAAAATTTAAAAATCATATCAACCACATTCAAATTCATCGTCTGGATAGCATTAATGCCTATAATTTCAAGTCTTAGATTTACTCGTATATATTGCCAGTAAAGAACTGCAGTTATACCCTCGGTATATACGGGTAGTCATGGTTCTTGGAACTATAAGGTAAATACCATCATGTCTAGGCCTCAAGCAAGTCAAGGATTCCATACAATTGCAGTACTTCCATCTAAAGACCCAATTGCCAATTTATGAATTTCAGTTTGAATATCAAATTGTATGAATTTTATTACACAACTACAACCTTTTAGTGCTTCTTGATAAATTTTTGACATATTTGGCTTCTCGGTTGATCCTCATTAGCCAAATAGCTCTGATACCAATTGTAAGATCCCCGTCCCCACTGCGCAACGGATTTGGGGGTACTAGCAACGGAAGTAGCACTTCTTGCGTGGACAGGGTCCCACACTCGGGGCCTCGCCCACGGATATCCGGACAAGAGACTAATCCATCGATTTTTCCAAAACCGAACTCGGAAAAACTTCCTTTGCCCGAAAAGCACAGGCTATTCCACCAAGATAACTTTTCCGTAACGTAGTCAAGGTTATTAAACTGACCAAACTGATCTGACCTAACCTATAAAGACACTCGGTCAGATCAAGGAAGAAACTTGCACTTGGATCATAGAGATCAATGCTTTTTTCCCCATCAAGAGGCACAGCCATTGATTCTTATCCATAGAACAATTACTATCCGGGATTTACTTCATCTATCGTATTATAACAGAATTGAGTCTCATTTTACGGATCCATCAGTCCAGCCTAACCCCATCCAGTCCCATGGGTTAGCCAACCGCCCAACCACTGTAGTGATGGGGTCCAATTTAGAATCTGGTTAGGTTTTTTCCCGGGTACCAGGGAAAAGAGTTCCCAGGCCCCCTAGCCGGATATTCATGCAAATTTAACACTAGTCATGCCACTTACACACCTAATATGAAATTACCTTTTTCACAGATTCATGCATCTTTAAAACAATCATTTAATGAAACCATAGTATCAATGATCACAATCCTCCAAAATATTCGGTTGAATCTTAATTTCCAATCATTCCTTCATCGGAGTATCTATGGCATCATTGGCAACCAGAACGCTCACCACCTGTTAACTCAGGGGCCTTTTCGATAGTTCCTAGCTCATAGTACCCGGCAAATATTCACTAATAAAAATCAAGATGGAATCCTCGTTAAAGATCAGCAAGATCAACCAACAGATCCATATAAGAGAGTTATGGACTCATCAGTTGAGGACCAGCAAGGTCAATCAACTAGACTCATACTCGGTTTCAGAGAAAACAACTCTTACTCCTTGTTCCAATATCTTTCACGATGCATGTGTGGGTATCTTCGGCGACCCAGAGCCTGAGCACTGTATGGTCAGCACCCTCTAGGATCCTTCGTCCGAAGGTGACCTAGCGCTTCACTCATAGGCCGCTTCCTTGGTCCTTCATCCACCGTACCGGAAGCTCACCATTTAAATCGAACCGAGGCTGGTCAAGACCTCAGCTGACCTTGCTACGTGAGACGTCCTCCGTTGACTCTCTATCAGCTGTTGTAACTTTATCAGGTAGGTCTCCACGACCACAGTCTCAAGACAATCAAAATGCTTCCCCAGCATTCTTGACATAAAACAGTCATTTACAAATAGTTCACAAATACAGTTTCTATAATGAACTCATGTCTTTCCAGATTGTTCCGCATCAATCCATATTACTTAACCCAAATCCAAATCATATGTGTATCCGTTCTTGACCAGATACATCATTTTCCATCCCATCACATCAGATTCATTCACTTCACAAAACATCCATTCCTATCTTTCTTAATTTACATTACGTCTCATCACATCCATTTCTCATTACATCTCATTCGTTCACATCTTATATTATTCATTCACATTCTGATTCACATGACATCTCATCTCATCCATTCGCATTCTGATCTCATCTCATCCATTTGCTCATATCAACTTCATATCCATTCACATACATATTCGCATTCTAATCTCATCTCATCCATTTGCTCATATCAACTTCATATCCATTCACATACATATTCGCATTCATTATTCCACATACACATACACATCTACATTCGTACATCCACATTCACATCTACATCCATACATCCATTTTCACATCCACATCCACATCCACATCCACATTCATACATCCACATCCACATCCACATCCATATCTACATCCATACATCCATTTTCACATCCACATCCATACATCCACATCCACATCCATACATCCATACATCCACATCCATATCTACATCCATACATCCATTTTCACATCCACATTCATACATCCACATCCACATCTACATCCATACATCCACATCCATATCTACATCCATACATCCGTTTTCACATCCACATTCATACATCCACATCCACATCCACATCCACATCCATACATGCATACATCCACATCCACATCCACATCCATACATCCATTTTCACATCCACATTCATACATCCACATCCACATCCTTACATCCATAAATCCACATCCACATCCACATTCATACATCCACATCCACATCCATATCTACATCCATACATCCATTTTCACATCCACATTCATACATCCACATCCATACATCCATACATCCACATCCATACATCCATACATCCACATCCACATCCACATCCATATATCCACATCCATAAATCCACATCCATATCTACATCCATACATCTATTTTCACATCCACATCCACATCCATACATCCATACATCCACATCCACATTCATACATCCACATCCACATCATCCATATATCCATCTACATCAACCCACATCATTCACACATCATACCACATCATCCATACATCAATCCACATTAACCTACATCATTCACACATCAAACCACATCATCCATTCACATCTGATTCACATGTCGTCATTTATTCACATCCCTTATCATTCATTCATATCACGATTCACATTCCTTCACATGTTATACCATTCATTCACATCCTAATTCACAGGACATCACATCCATTCATCCATTTTCATTTATCTAATTCATATCACTTCCATCCATCCATTTACATCTATCTGATTCCTATGACATCACATCACATCTATTTATAGGATGTAAGAGAATTCTATTTTTTTGATATAAAGATTCTTTTTGCATCTAATTAGCATAAAGATAACTTTAGTAGGAATAACACTTTTATAAAAATCCTTTTATGTATCTATTTAGGCATAAATTCAATTTTAAGGAAAATAACACTTTCGAATTAAAAATAAACCTTTTATGCATTTTACTATGCATGAATTCCATTTACATGAGAATAACACTTTCAAAATAAAAATAAATCTTTTATGCATTTTACTATGCATAAATTCCATTTTAATGAGAATAACACTTTCAAAATAAAAATAAATCTTTTATGCATAAATTAAATTTCAATGAAAATAATACTTTGAAAATTAAAATAAATCTTTTATGCATCTTTCTATGCATAAAATCAAAATTGATGAAAATAACTCTTTTGAATTAAAAATAAAATTCTTTATGCATCTATTCATGCATAAAATCAAAATTGATGAAAATAACTCTTTTGAAATAAAAATAGATTTTTTAATGCATCTTTCTATGCATAAAATCAAAATTGATGAGAATAACACTTTTGGATTAAAATAAATTCTTTATGCATCTATCCATGCATAAATCCAATTTAGTAGGAATTACACTTTTAGAATAAAAGAATCTCTCTTATGCATCTAATTTACGCATAAAATCCATTTATGATGAAAATCACACTTTTAATATAAAAATTATCTTTTATGCATTTGTTTATGCATACAAATCATTTATGATGAAAATCACTCTTTTTTTTCTATACCTAGGATGAAAAATAACACTTTAAGAATACATATACGATGGGAATTACTCTTTTTGAATTAAAAAAAGTAAAACTTATTTTACACAATTTTAGAAAAATTTACCAACCATAACCTCCTTTGAATGACTGACCATTTTTCAATTTTTAACTCTCTAAAATTAATTAGAATTTCACCAAGAGTATTTAAATCATTCTAATGTAAACATTTTCTATTTATTTAAGAGAAACATTATGAAAAACTTGATTTTATTCATTAATCATTCATCTAGGATAAAGAATGGTTGGATTTACTAAAGAAGAGAGGGGAATGCCTTTTTTCAATGAGGCATAACATCATATTCATTTTGGAGAAGACAAAAATCATAAAAACCATAAAATGAAATCGAAAAGAGAAGAATCTCCAACTTACAAGGAGAATTTGAGAGCTTTCCTTTGGCTTGATGGTTTGAGGGATCTACTCTTGTTTGAAACAAGAGTGGCCACCAATCTTAAGAAGAGGGAAAGGTCAAAAACTAATGAATTATTAGTAAATTCATTGTTTTTGGCTCTTGGGAGAAGTAGGGTAACAGTGCAAAAAACACTATTAAGCTTCAACAAAGGGGAAGGCTTCTATTTATAGGAAAAAGTGAGCCTCTAACCAAGCAAATTGATTCTAGAATTTTCTAGATCAGTTTGGTCAATTTTTGATCATTTTTAGGTCAGTTTAGCTCACTTTTTGGATCTAGTTGAAACAGGAGAGAGGAGAGATAAAAATATCTCATTATTTGGGAGTTTAAAACTCTCCCACACATGTGAAATAGGTGCCTCCCTCATGAGGGAAAATCCCCCATACTGAGGTGTCAAAAAATGCATCATTTCTTCTAAATATCTCTCTTTTTTAACTATTAACCTTGTCCTTAGTCAACTCTTTATCTTATGTGAGTATTTACTCATTTTTGGGGGATTTTCCTTTTATTCTTCCATTTATCTCCTCCCTACATTTGGATGAATCTTATTGGTCCATAGGAACCTTAATTTAAAATTTCGAAAAAATCTTGACCCCTAGGATGGCCTCTTGAACAGATTATACTTGATGTCTAATGCACCTTCTGAAAATATTTTTGAACTTCTGTTTCGGGGGAACTTATGTAAATACAAACCCATTCATCCTCATTACTTTTTCGCTCATATTACATTTCAACCAAATTTCAGGGATCATCATTTTTTAATCAGAATCTAAATGAACTCATCAGTTCTAAACTAGAATTTAAAAATCATATCAACCACATTCAAATTCATCATCTGGATAGCATTAATGCCTATAATTTCAAGTCTTAGATTTACTCGTATATACTGCCAGTAAAGAGCTGTAGTTATACCCTCGGTATATACGGGTAGTCATGGTTCTTGGAACTATAAGGTAAATACCATCATGTCTAGGCCTCAAGCAAGTCAGGGATTCCATACAATTGCGGTACTTCCATCCAAAGATCCAATTACCAATTTACGAATTTCAGTTTGAATATCAAATTGTATGAATTTTATTACACAACTACAACCTTTTGCTTCTTGATAAATTTTTGACATATTTGGCTTCTCGGTTGATCCTCATTAGCCAAATAGCTCTGATACTAACTGTAAGATCCATGTCCCCATCGCGTAATGGATTTGGGGATACTAGCAGCGAAAGTAGCACTTCTTGCGTGGGGCAGGGTCCCACACTCGGGGCCTCGCCCACGGATATCCGGACAAGAGACTAATCCATCGGTTTTTCCAAAACCGAACCCGAAAAAACTTCCTTTGCCCGAAAAGCACAGGCTAGTCAACCAGGATAACTTTTCCCTAACGTAGTCAAGGTTATTACTGACCAAATTGATCTGACCAAACCTATAAAGACACTCGGTCAGATCAAGGAAGAAACTTGCACTTGGATCATAGAGATCAATGCTTTTTTCCCCATCGAGAGGCATAGCCGTTGATTCTTATCCATAGAACAATTACTATCCGGGATTTACTTCATCTATCGTATTATAACATAATTGAGTCTCATTTTACGGATCCATCAGTCCAGCGTAACCCCATCCAGTCCCATGGGTTAGCCAACCGCCCAACCACTGTAGTGATGGGGTCCAATTTAGAATCTCGTTAGGTTTTATCCCGAGTACCAGGGAAAAGAGTTCCCAAGCCCCCTAGCCGGATATTCATGCAAATTTAACACCAATCATGCCACTTACACACCAAATATGAAATTGCCTTTTTCACAGATTCATGCATCTTTAAAACAATCATTTAATGAAACCTTAGTATCATTGATCACAATCCTCCAAAATATCTGGTTGAATCTTAATTTCTAATCATTCCGTCATCGGAGTATCTATGGATTCATTGGCAACCAAAACGCTCACCACCTGTTCACTCAGGGGCCTTTTCGATAGTTCCTAGCTCATAGTACTCGGCAAATATTCACTTATAAAAATCAAGATGGAATCCTCGTTGAAGATCAGCAAGATCAACCAACAGATCCATATAAGAGAGCTATGGACTCATCATTTGAGGACCAGCAAGGTCAATCAACCAGATCCATACTCGGTTTCAGAAAACAACTCTTACTCCTTGTTCCAATATCTTTCATGACGCACGTGTGGGTATCTTCGGCGACCCAGAGCCCGAGCACCGTATGGTCAGCACCCTCTAGGATCCTTCGTCTCGCAGGTGACCTAGCGCTTCACTCATAGGCCGCTTCCTTGGTCCCTCATCCACCGTACCGGAAGCTCACCATTTAAATCAAACCGAGGCTGGTCAAGACCTCAGCTGACCTTGCTACGCAAGATGTCCTCCGTTGACTCTCCGTCAACTGTTGCAACTTTATCAGGTAGGTCTCCACGACCACATTCTCAAGACAGTCAAAATGCTTCCCCAGCATTCTTGACATAAAACAGTCATTTACAAACAGTTCACAAATACAGTTTCTATAATGAACTCACGTCTTTCTAGATTGTTCCACATCAATCCATATTACTTAACCCAAATCCAAATCATATGTGTATCCATTCTTGACCAGATACATCATTTGCCATCCCATCACATCAGATTCATTCACTTCACATAACATCCATTCCTATCTTTCTTAATTTACATTACGTCTCATCACATCCATTTCTCATTACATCTCATTCGTTCATATCTTATATTATTCATTCACATTTTGATTCACATGACATCTCATCTCATCCATTCGCTCATATCGACTTCATATCCATTCACATACATATTCGCATTCATTATTCCATATACACATCCATATTCATACATCCACATTCACATCTACATCCATACATCTATTTTCACATCCACATCCACATCCACATCCAAATCCATACATCCATCCCATATCTACATCCATACATCCATTTTCACATCCACATCCACATCCATACATCCACATCCATATCTACAGCCATACATCCACATCCATATCTACATCCATACATCCATTTTCACATCCACATTCATACATCCACATCCACATCTACATCCAAACATCCACATCCATATCTACATCCATACATCCATTTTCACATCCACATTCATACATCCACATCCACATCCATACATCCACATCCACATCCACATCCACATCCATATCTCCATCCATACATCCATTTTCACATCCACATCCACATCCACATCCACATCCACATCCACATCCACATCCATATCTACATCCATACATCCATTTTCACATCCACATTCATACGTCCACATCCACATTCACATCCAGGCAGTAACGCTGGAAGTGATTGAAGAAGAAGAAGAAGAAGAAGATGAAAGAGATCATACTCCACCTACGAGATGAGGACATCTCGCGTTTTTTAAGTGGGGTAGAATGTAAGATTCCTCCCCAGCCTCTCAGGATGTCCAGTATCTTCCCCTGTAGTCAAATCCCTCTTCAGAAATATAAAAGATCTTGTTTCTTCCTGTTTTGGCCTAGAGAGAGAAAATATTCTAGAGAGAGATTATTCAGATTTTGGATATTTTTGGATGGAAAAATATCTCTTTGTATTTACATAAGTTCCCGTGAAATAGAAGTTCAAAAAGATTTTCAGAAGGTGCATTAGAAATCAAGTATAATCTGTTCAAGAGGCCTTATCCTAGGGATCAAGATTTTTTTGAAATTTTAAATTAAGGTTCCTATGGACCAATAAGATTCATCCAAATCTAGGGAGGAGATAAATGGAAGAATAAAAGGAAAATCCCCCAAAAATGAGTAAATACTCACATAAGATGAAGAGTTGACTAAGGACAAGATTAATAGATAAAAAAGAGAGATATTTAGAAGAAATGATGCATTTTTGACACCTCAGTATGGGGGAATTTCCCTCATGAAGGAGGTGCCTATTTCACATGTGTGGGAGAGTTTTAAACTCCCAAATAATGAGATATTTTTATCTCTCCTCTCTCCTGTTTCAACTAGATCCAAAAAGTGAGCTAAACTGACCTAAAAATGGTCAAAAATTGACCAAACTGATCTAGAAAATTGTAGAATCAATTTGCTTGGTTAGAGGCTCACTTTTTCCTATAAATAGAAGCCTTCTCCTTTGTTGAAGCTTAATAGTGTTTTTTGCACTGTTACCCTGCTTCTCCCAAGAGCCAAAAACTGTGAATTTACTCATAATTCATTAGTTTTTGACCTTTCCCTCTTCTAAAGCTTGGTGGCTACTCTTGTTTCAAACAAGAGTAGATCCCTCAAACCATCAAGCCAAAGGAAAGCTCTCAAATTCTCCTTTTGTAAGTTGGAGATTCTTCTCTTTTCTATTTCGTTTTATGGTTTCTATGATTTTTGTCTTCTCTAAAATGAATATGATGTTATGCCTCATTGAAAAAAGGCATTCCCCTCTCGTCTTTAGTAAATCCAACCATTCTTTGTCCTAGATGAATGATTAATGGATAAAATTAAGTTTTTCATGATGTTTCTCTTAAATAAGTAGAAAATGTTTACATAAGAATGATTTAAATACTCTTGGTGCAATTCTAACTAATTTTAGAGAGTTAATAATTGAAAAATGGTCAGCCATACAAAGGAGGTTATGGTTGGCAAAATTTTCTAAAATTGTGTAAAATAAGTTTTACTTTTTTTTATTGAAAAAGAGTAATTCCCATCGTATATGTATTCTTAAAGTGTTATTTTTTATCCTAGGTATAGAAAAATGCATACTAAAAATATTTTATTAAAAAAGTGTTACTTTCTTGAATTAAATTCTATGCATAGAAGGAAGCATATTGAAATTGTTAATTTGATTATAAAAGTGTTATATTCATCATAAATAATTTTATGCATAAATGGATGCATAAAAGAAATTATTTTATATTAAAAGAGTGATTTTTATCATAAATGATTATATGCATAAATCATAAATTATTATATGCATAAACATATGCATAAAAGATAATTTTTATATTAAAAAGCGTGATTTTCATCATAAATGATTTTTATGCATAAATGGATGCATAAAAGAATTTGTTTTATATTAAAAGAGTGATTTTCATCATAAATGATTTGTATGCATAAACAAATGCATAAAAGATAATTTTTATATTAAAAGTATGATTTTCATCATAAATGGATTTTATGCGTAAATTAGATGCATAAGAGAAATCCTTTTATTCTACAAGTGTAATTCCTACTAAATTGGATTTATGCATGGATAGATGCATAAAGAATTGGATTTATGCATGGATAGATGCATAAAGAATTGGATTTATGCATGGATAGATGCATAAAGAATTTATTTTAATCCAAAAGTGTTATTCTTATCAATTTTGATTTTATGCATAGAAAGATGCATAAAAAAATCTATTTTTATTTCAAAAGAGTTATTTTCATCAATTTTGATTTTATGCATAAATAGATGCATAAAGAATTTTATTTTTAATTCAAAAGAGTTATTTTCATCAATTTTGATTTTATGCATAGAAAGATGCATAAAAGATTTATTTTAATTTCGAAAGTATTATTTTCATTGAAATTGAATTTATGCATAGATAGATGCATAAAAGATTTATTTTTATTTTGAAAGTGTTATTCTCATTAAAATGGAATTTATGCATAGTAAAATGCATAAAAGATTTATTTTTATTTTAAAAGTGCTATTCTCTTTAAAATGGAATTTATGCATAGTAAAATGCATAAAAGGTTTATTTTTAATTCGAAAGTGTTATTTTCCTTAAAATTAAATTTATGCCTAAATAGATGCATAAAAGGATTTTTATAAAAGTGTTATTCCTACTAAAGTATGCCTAATTAGATGCGTAAAGAATCTTTATATCAAAAAATTAGAATTCTCTTACATTCTATAAATAGATGTGATGTGATTTGATGATGTGATGTGATAAGAATCAGATAGATGTAAATGGATGAATGGAAGTGATATAAATCAGATAAATGAAAATGGATGAATGGATGTGATGTCCTGTGAATTAGGATGTGAATGAATGGTATAGGATGTGAAGGAATGTGAATCGTGATATGAATGAATGATAAGGGACGTGAATGAATGATTGCATGTGAATCGGATGTGAATGGATGATGTGGTTCGATGTGTAAATGATGTAGGTTAATGTAGATTGATGTATGGATGATGTGGTTTGATGTGTGAATGATGTGGGCTGATGTAGATGGGTGAATGGATGATGTGGATGTGGATGTATGGATGTATGGATGTATGGATGTGGATGTGGATGTATGAATGTGGATGTGAAAATGGATGTATGGATGTAGATATGGATGTGGATGTCTGGATGTGGATGTGGATGTGGATGTGGATGTATCGATGTATGGACGTGGATATGGACGTATGAGTGTGGATCTGAAAATGGATGTATGGATGTAGATATGGATGTGGATGTGGATGTATGAATGTGGATGTGGATGTGGATGTGGATGTATGGATGTATGGATGTGGATGTGGATGTGAAAATGGATGTATGGATGTAGATATGGATGTGGATGTATGGATGTGGATGTGGATGTATGGATGTATGGATGTGGATGTGGATGTATGAATATGGATGTGAAAATGGATGTAGATATGGATGTGGATGTATGGATGTAGATGTGGATGTGGATGTATGAATGTGGATGTGAAAATGGATGTATGGATGTAGATATGGATGTGGATGTATGGATTATGGATGTGGATGTGGATGTATGAATGTGGATGTGAAAATGGTTGTATGGATGTAGATATGGATGTGGATGTGGATGTGGATGTGGATGTGGATGTTTGAATGTGGATGTATGAATGTGGATGTGAAAATGGATGTATGGATGTAGATGTGAATGTGGATGTGTATGTGAAATAATGAATGCGAATATGTATGTGAATGGATATGAGCGAATGGATGAGATGAGATGTCATGTGAATCAGAATGTGAATGAATAATATAAGATGTGAGCGAATGAGATGTAATGAGAAATGGATGTGATGAGACGTAATGTAAATTAAGAAAGATAGGAATGGATGTTATGTGAAGTGAATGAATCTGATGTGATGGGATGGAAAATGATGTATCTGGCCAAGAATGGATACACATATGATTTGGATTTAGGTTAAGTAATATGGATTGATGTGGAACAATCTAGAAAGACGTGAGTTCATTATAGAAACTGTTGTGAACTGTTTGTAAATGACTGTTTTATATCAAGAATGCTGGGGAAGCATTTTGACTGTCTTGATAATGTGGTCGTGGAGACCTACATGATAAAGTTGCAACAGCTGACGGCGGAGAGTCAACGGAGGACATCTCGCGTAGCAAGGTCGGCCGAGGTCTTGACCAGCCTCGGTTCGATTTAAATGGTGAGCTCCCGGTACGGTGGATGAGGGACCAAGGAAGCGACCTATGAGTGAAGTGCTAGGTGACCTGCGAAGGATCCTAGAGGGTGCTGACCATACGGTGCTCGGGCTTGGGTCGCCGAAGATACCCACATGTGCGTTGTAGAAGATATTGGAACAAGGAGTAAGAGTTGTTTTCTGAAACCGAGTATGGATCTAGTTGATTGACCTTGCTGGTCCTCAACTGATGAGTCCATAGCTCTCTTATATGGATCTGTTGGTTGATCTTGCTGATCTTCAACGAGGATTCTATCTTGATTTTTATAAGTGAATATTTACTAGGTACTATGAGCTAGGAATTATCGAAAAGGCCCCTGAGTGAACAGGTGGTGAGCGTTTTGGTTGCCAATGATGCCATAGATACTTCGATGAAGGAATGATTGGAAATTAAGATTCAACCAGATATTTTGGAGGATTGTGATCAGTGATACTATGGTTTCATTAAATGATTGTTTTAAAGATGGCTAAATCTGTGAAAAAGGCAATTTCATATTGGGTGTGTAAGTGGCATGACTAATGTTAAATTTGCATGAATATCCGGCTATAGGGGGCCTGGGAACTCTTTTCCCTGGTACCAGGGACAAAACCTAACCAAATTCTAAATTGGATCCCATCACTATAGTGGTCTAACCCATAGGACTGGATGGGGTTAGGCTGGACTGATGGATCCATAAAATGAGACTCAATTCTGTTATAATACGATAGATGAAGTAAATCCCGAATAGTAATTGTTCTATGGATAAGAATCAATGGATGTGCCTCTCGATGATGGGAAAAAAAGCATTGATCTCTATGATCCAAGTGCAAGTTTCTTCCTTGATCTGACCGAGTGTCTTTATAGGTTTGGTCAGATCAGTTTGGTCAGTAATAATCTTGACTACGTTAGGGAAAAGTTATCCTGGTGGAATGGCCTGTGCTTTCCAGGCAAAGGAAGTTTTTTCGGGTTTAGTTTTGAAAAAATGGATGGATTAGTCTCTTGTCTGGATATCCGTGGGCGAGGCCCCGAGTGTGGGACCCTGCCCCACGCAAGAAGTGCTACTTATGCTGCTAGTACCCCCAAATCCGTTGCACGGTGGGGACGGGGATCTTACAGTTGGTTGTATCAGAGCTATTTGGCTAATGAGGATCAACCGAGAAGCCAAATATTTTTAAAATTTATCAAGAAGCACTAAAAGGTTGTAGTTGTGTAATAAAATTCATACAATTTGATATTCAAACTGAAATTCATAAATTGGTAATTGGGTCTTTAGATGGAAGTACCGTAATTGTATGGAATCCCTGACTTGCTTGAGGCCTAGACATGATGGTATTTACCTTATAATTCCAAGAACCATGACTACCCGTATATACCGAGGGTATAATTGCAGCTCTTTACTGGCAGTATATACGAGTAAATCTAAGACTTGAAATTATAGGCATTAATGCTATCCAGATGATGAATTCGAATGTGGTTGATATGATTTTTAGCTTGAGGCCTAGACATGATGGTATTTACCTTATAGTTCCAAGAACCATGACTACCCGTATATACCGAGGGTATAACTACAGCTCTTTACTGGCAGTATATACGAGTAAATCTAAGACTTGAAATTATAGGCATTAATGCTATCCAGATGATGAATTCGAATGTGGTTGATATGATTTTTAAATTCTGGTTGAGAACTGATGAGTTCATTTGGCTTCTGATTGAAAAATGATGATCCCTGAAATTTGGTTGAAATGTAATAAGCTGAGCGAAAAAGTAATGAGGATGAATGGGACAAGTCCCTGTGATGATGTTCTTAACTGCAATGACGTTAAACGACCTCAGCAAATCACTATGAGATTAGTGGATTGTGCTGGCAGATTACTACTATTAACTTTTGATCAATGGATCAAGTTAAGGGTTGATAAATTAAAAATCTAAAAAAATTTTGAAATCCCCATGGAGGACTATTCAAATGGAAAAAATTTAGTCCGATGGACCATTATTGTGTTAAAGATATGAATGAGATATTCTGAATGAAATGATAATGCGTTCTATATGAGTATCTTTATCCCTTGATTCTGTGGGGAGCCGACCTATTTAGAAAACCCCCGGAATCAGTTGAATCATAAATAAAGAGACTTAACAAGAATTTTCATATTGATAGGAACATGGATCGAGGTCGTCGTGGTAGAAATGTTAACCCCCAACTCGATGAAGAAGAGCTCGACCTGGATGTTCGTAAAACTCTTCATAGTTCACAGCCTGGACCTTTCAAGGGTGAAGGGGAAAACTTGGGCGAGGCTGTGGAGAAGTGGATCGAATTAATGGACGAATACTTCGATGTCACCGGGTACAATGAGAAGAGCAAAATGGCTCTTGCAAGGCTGAAGATAGTGGAGATAGCTAGAGTGGCATGGAGAAACCACTGCGAGACAAACCATCTCGATCGAAATACCCAAACCTGGACCGATCTCAAGGCTTACCTCAGAAAGAGGTTTTGTCCCCCAGGCTTTCGTGAAATTAAGATGAATGAGTTCTTGGAACTAAAGCAGGAAAACCGAACAATTGAAGAGTACCGTCAGGCTTTTGCCCTTCTCCTTAAATATTCCCCTCAATTGGATGAAGAGCAGCTGATGGCCAGGTTCATTCGGGGAATGAACGAGCCATTGGATACTTTAGTCAAGAATACCAAACCTATCTCAATGGCCGAAGCAGTAAGAATGGCGAAGGATTTCACCAAAGCCTTTGATGTCAAAGTCCCGCCAAAGCCAGCACCATTACCTTTCAAAAGGGTTTTATTCCTAGAAGGTGATTCCAACCTTCCTCTGCCTAAGAGGTATCAGGGTTAAACCCAAGATATGGGAAGTTCCAGAATGGAAGAAATGTCCTTTTCCCGAAACTCAATTCCCTGGATTTCAACTTCAGAAGTTCCACCCTTGAACAAGAGAATGAAATGCTATAACTGTCAAGGATTTGGACATCGCAGTATGGATTGCCCAACTCCTTTTGGATCAAGGTTTTCAGGGCAGGGAAATCAGGGATCAAGATTCCAGACTCCAGCCCCTTCCTTCAAGAGTAATCACGGTTCTATCCGCCAAAATCAGGGAAATCCCAGAGGTAGACCCTCTATCTAACCTGCAGTTTCAATCCAAAGTAATGCAAGACCTCCACCTCAGAATAGGGGAAGTCAAAGAGAGTTGTTCCCAAAGCGGCCGTCCACTTCCAAGGCAGTAACGCTGGAAGTGATTGAAGAAGAAGAAGATGATGAAAGAGATCATACTCCACCTGCGAGATGAGGACATCTCGCGTTTTTTTAAGTGGGGTAGAATTTAAGATTCCTCCCCAGCCTCTCAGGATGTCCAATATCTTCCCTTGTAGTCAAATCCCTCTTCAGAAATATAAAAGATCTTGTTTCTACCTGTTTTGGCCTAGAGAGAGAAAATATTCTAGAGAGAGATTATTCAGATTTTGGATATTTTTGGATGGAAAAATATCTCTTCGTATTTACATAAGTTCCCATGAAATAGAAGTTCAAAAAGATTTTCAGAAGGTGCATTAGAAATCAAGTATAATCTGTTCAAGAGGCCTTATCCTAGGGGTCAAGATTTTTTCAAAATTTTAAATTAAGGTTCCTATGGACCAATAAGATTCATCCAAATGTAGGGAGGAGATAAATGGAAGAATAAAAGAAAAATCCCCTAAAAATGAGTAAATACTCACATAAGATGAAGAGTTGACTAAGAACAAGGTTAATAGTTAAAAAAGAGAGATATTTAGAAGAAATGATGCATTTTTTGACACCTCAATATGGGGGAATTCCCCTCATGAAGGAGGTGCCTATTTCACATGTGTGGGAGAGTTTTAAACTCCCAAATAATGAGATATTTTTATCTCTCCTCTCTCCTGTTTCAACTAGATCCAAAAAGTGAGCTAAACTGACCTAAAAATGGTCAAAAATTGACCAAACTGATCTGGAAAATTCTAGAATCAATTTGCTTGGTTAGAGGCTCACTTTTTCCTATAAATAGAAGCCTTCCCCTTTGTTGAAGCTTAATAGTATTTTTTGCACTGTTACCCTGCTTCTCCCAAGAGCCAAAAACTATGAATTTACTCATAATTCATTAGTTTTTGACCTTTCCCTCTTCTAAAGCTTGGTGGCCACTCTTGTTTTAAACAAGAGTAGATCCCTCAAACCATCAAGCCGAAGGAAAGCTCTCAAATTCTCCTTGTAAGTTGGAGATTCTTCTCTTTTCTATTTCATTTTATGGTTTTTATAATTTTTGTCTTCTCTAAAATGAATATGATGTTATGCCTCATTGAAAAAAGGCATTCCCCTCTCTTCTTTAGTAAATCCAACCATTCTTTATCCTAGATGAATGATTAATGGATAAAATCAAGTTTTTCATGATGTTTCTCTTAAATAAGTAGAAAATGTTTACATTAGAATGATTTAAATACTCTTGGTGAAATTCTAATTAATTTTAGAGAGTTAAAAATTGAAAAATGGTCAGCCATACAAAGGAGATTATGGTTGGCAAAATTTTCTAAAATTGTGTAAAATAAGTTTTACTTTTTTTAATTCAAAAAGAGTAATTCCCATCGTAAATGTATTCTTAAAGTGTTATTTTTCATCCTAGGTATAGAAAAATGCATACTAAAAATATTTTTGATTCTTATCCATAGAACAATTACTATCCGGGATTTACTTCATCTATCGTATTATAACAGAATTAAGTCTCATTTTACGGATCCATCAGTCCAGCCTAACCCCATCTAGTCCCATGGGTTAGCCAACCGCCCAACCACTGTAGTGATGGGGTCCAATTTAGAATTTGGTTAGGTTTTGTCCCGGGTACCAGGAAAAAGAGTTCCCAGGTCCCCTAGCTGGATATTCATGCAAATTTAACACCAGTCATGCCACTTACACACCAAATATGAAATTGCCTTTTTCACAGATTCAACCATCTTTAAAACAATCATTTAATGGAACCATAATATCACTAATCACAATCCTCCAAAATATCCGATTGAATCTTAATTTCTAATAATTCCTTCATCGGAGTATCTATGGCATCATTGGCAACCAGAACGCTCACCACCTGTTCACTCAGGGGCCTTTTTCGATAGTTCCTAGCTCATAGTACCCGATAAATATTCACTTATAAAAATCAAGATGGAATCCTCGTTGAAGATCAGTGAGATCAACCAATAGATCCATATAATAAGAGAGCTATGGACTCATCAGTTGAGGACCAGCAAGGTTAATCAACCAGATCTATACTTGGTTTTCAGCAAACAACTCTTACTCCTTGTTCCAATATCTTCTACAACGCACGTGTGGGTATCTTCGACGACCGAGAGCCCGAGCACCGTATGGTCAGCACCCTCTAGGATCCTTTGCAGGTCACCTAGCGCTTCACTCATAGGCCGCTTCCTTGGTCCCTCATCCATCGTACCGGAAGCTCACCATTTAAATTGAACCAAGGCTGGTCAAGACCTCGGCCGACCTTGCTATGCAAGATATCCTCCGTTGACTCTCCGTCAGCTGTTGCAACTTTATCATGTAGGTCTCCACGACCACATTCTCAAGACAGTCAAAATGCTTCCCCAGCATTCTTGACATAAAACGGTCATTTACAAATACAGTTTCTATAATGAACTCACGTCTCTCTAGATTGTTCTACATCAATCCATATTACTTAACCCAAATCCGAATCATATGTGTATCCATTCTTGACCAGATACATCATTTTCCATCCCATCACATCAGATTCATTCACTTCACATAACATCCATTCCTATCTTTCTTAATTTACATTACGTCTCATCACATCCATTTCTCATTACATCTCATTTGTTCACATCTTATATTATTCATTCACATTCTGATTCACATGACATCTCATCTCATCCATTCGCTCATATCGACTTCATATCCATTCACATACATATTCGCATTCATTATTCCACATACACATCCACATTCACATCTACATCTATACATCAATTTTCACATCCACATTCATACATCCACATCCACATCCACATTCATACATCCACATCCACATCCACATCCACATCCACACCCACATTCATACATCCACATCCACATCCACATCCAAATCCATACATCCACATCCATATCTACATCCATACATCCATTTTCACATCCACATTCATACATCCACATCCACATCCACATCCATACATCCATACATCCACATCCATATCTACATCCATACATCCACATCCATATCTACATCCATACATCCATTTTCACATCCACATCCACATCTACATCCATACATCCACATCCATATCTACATCCATACATCCATTTTCACATCCACATTCATACATCCACATCTACATCCATACATCCATACATCCACATCGACATCCACATCCATACATCCATTTTCACATCCACATTCATACATCCACATCCACATGCATACATCCATACATCCACATCCACATCCACATTCATACATTCACATCCACATCCACATCCACATCCATATCTACATCCATACATCCATTTTCACATCCACATTCATACGTCCACATCCACATCCATACATCCACATCCACATCCATATCTACATCCATACATCCATTTTCACATCCACATTCATACATCCACATCCATACATCCATACATCCACACCCACATCCATTCATCCATCTACATCAACCCACATCATTCACAACTTTAGTAGAAATAACACTTTTATAAAAATCCTTTTATGCATCTATTTAGGCATAAATTCAATTTTAAGGAAAATAATACTTTTGAATTAAAAATAAATCTTTTATGCATTTTACTATGCATAAATTCCATTTTAATGAGAATAACAATTTCAAAATAAAAATAAATCTTTTATGTATTTTACTATGCATAAATTCCATTTTAATGAGAGTAACACTTTCAAAATAAAAAGAAATCTTTTATGCATCTATCTATGCATAAATTCAATTTCAATGAAAATAATACTTTCGAAATAAAAAAATCTTTTATACATCTTTCTATGCATAAAAACAAAATTGATGAAAATAACTCTTTTGAATTAAAAATAAAATTCTTTATGCATCTATTTATGCATAAAATCCAAATTGATGAAAATAACTCTTTTGAAATAAAAATAGATTTTTTTGCATCTTTCTATGCATAAAATTAAAATTGATGAGAATAACACTTTTGGATTAAAATAAATTCTTTATGCATCTATCCATGCATAAATCCAATTTAGTAGGAATTACACTTTTAGAATAAAAGAATTTCTCTTATGCATCTAATTTACGCATAAAATCCATTTATGATTAAAATCACACTTTTAATATAAAAATTATCTTTTATGCATTTGTTTATGCATACAAATCATTTATGATGAAAATCACTCTTTTAATATAAAAGAATTTCTTTTATGCATCCATTTATGCATAAAAATCATTTATGATGAAAATCACACTTTTAATATAAAAATTATCTTTTATGCATATGTTTATGCATAGAATCATTTATGATGAAAATCACTCTTTTAATATAAAATAATTTCTTTAATGCATAAAATCATTTATGATGAATATAACACTTTTATAATCAAATTAACAATTTCAATATGCTTCCTTCTATGCATAGAATTTGAGAGCTTTCCTTTGGCTTGATGGTTTGAGGGATCTACTCTTGTTTGAAATAAGAGTGGCCACCAATCTTTAGAAGAGGGAAAGGTCAAAAACTAATGAATTATGCGAAATTCACAATTTTTAGCTCTTGGGAGAAGCAGGTAACAGTGCAAAAAACACTATTAAGCTTCAACAAAGGGGAAGGCTTCTATTTAAAGGAAAAAGTGAGCATCTAACCAAGCAAACTGATTCTAGAATTTTCCAGATCAGTTTGGTCAATTTTTGACCATTTTTAGGTCAGTTTAGCTCACTTTTTGGATCTAGTTGAAACAAGAGAGAGGAGAGATAGAAATATCTCATTATTTGGGAGTTTAAAACTCTCCCACACATGTGAAATAGGTTCCTCCTTCATGAGGGAAATTCCCCCATACTGAGGTATCAAAAAATGCATCATTTCTTTTAAATATCTCTCTTTTTTAACTATTAACCTTGTCCTTAGTTAACTCTTTATCTTATGTGAGTATTTACTCATTTTTGGGAGATTTTCCTTTTATTCTTCCATTTATCTTGTAAGATTCCTCCCCTAGCCTCTCATCAGGATGTCCAGTATCTTCTCCTGTAATCATTTTCCTCTTCAAAAATATAAGAGATCTTGTTTCTACCTGTTTTGGCCTAGAGAGAGAAAATATTCTACAGAGATAATATTCAGATTTTAAATATTTTTGGATAGAAAAATACCTCATCTTATTAAAATAAGTTTCCCTGCAACAGAAGTTCAAAAAGATTTTTAGAAGGTGCATTAGAAATTAAGTATAATCAGACAAGAGGCATTATCCTAGGAGTGAAGATTTTTTCAAAATTTTAAATTAAGGTTCCTATGGACCAATAAGATTCATCCAAATGTAGGGAGGAGATAAATGAAGAAATAAAAGGAAAATCTCCCAAAAATGAGTAAATACTCACATAACATGAAGAGTTGACTAAGGACAAGGTTAATAGTTAAAAAAGAGATATTTAGGTGAAATGATGCATTTTTGACACCTCTGCATGGGGGAATTTCCCTCATGAAGAGGGCACCTATTTCACATGCTTGAATGAGTTTTAAACTCCCAAATAATGAGATATTTTCATCTCTCCTCTTTCTTGTTTCAACTAGATCCAAAAAGTGACCAAAACTAACCCAAAAATGGTTAAAATTAACCAAACTGATCTGGAAAATTCTAGAATCATTTGGCTTGGTTAGAGGCTCACTTTTTCCTATAAATAGAAGCCCTCCCCTTTGTTGAAACTTAATAGTATTTTATGCACTGTTACTCTGCTCCTCCCAAGCCAAGAACTGTGAATTTATTAATAATTCACTAGTTTTTGACATTTCCCTCTCCCAAAGATTGGTCGCCACTCTTGTCACAAACAAGAGTTAAACCCTCAAACCATCAAGCCAAAGGAAAGCTCCAAGAAATTATGTAAGTAGAGATTCTTATATTCTTCTTTATTGATTTTATGTTTTTCTAATGTTTATGATTGTTTGAAGTGATAAATGGATGTTATGCCTTGATCGAAAGGCTTTTCCCCTCTCTCTTCTTAGAATCAATCCTTCTTTATCCTAGTTAAGTGAAAATTTATGGAATTAAACTTTTTATAATATTTTCTCTTTTATAAGTGAATTTTTATTAGTATAGATTACTTTAAATTAATTAGAGTTAATTTTTAAGATAAAATTAAGTAGAAAAATTTAAAAAATGGTCAGCCATACAAAGGAGGTTATAGCGAAATTTTTAGAAATAAGAATTATCTTTTATTATGCTAAAAGAGTAATTCCTATCAATTCTATACTCTAAAAGTGTCATTTTCATGCATAGAAGATGTGTTGGATAGGTTTCATCTCCAGATGGTGTCACGCTAGTGGCACACTCTTTAGCCTCTAGGCATTTTTGGGATTTATAGCATTCATTTCCATTTTTTCCTATTTACACACATTTTTGGGTGGAGGAAAGGGTGGAGGAACTTTCCTATATATATGAGGCATTGTAGTTCATTTCTAATGAAGTTGGCTAGTGGTTCATTGATGAGTTCTTGAGTACATTGTCTCTTCTCTCATCTCTTCTTTCTCACATGGTATTAGAGCAAGGTGGTGGCGCACATAGAGCCTCCTTATCCTTCTTCATCTCTACCTCTAGTCCTCTTCAACAACTCCGCTTTCAATTGCGTTTTTTCATTCTTGATTATCTGCTAAACGGATGCGTTTTTGAGGATTGTGCTCGCACAAGACCTACTGGAATCATCGTGGTCTACAACTTTCCAGAAGAAAGATTTCACAAATTCTTCACCGTTTTTGAGTTATTCTTCGCAGACTGCCTGCATGCAGAATTTCTGCTTGCGTTTTTTACAGAAGCCCTTACATTCTTGATTATCTGTTAAACGGATGCGTTTTTGAGGATTGTGCTTACGTGACCTACTGGAATCATTGTGGTCTACAACTTTGCAGAAAAAAGTTTTCGCAACTTCCTCACCGTTTTTGAGTTATTCTTCGCAGACTACCTGCATGCAAAATTTTTGCTTGCGTTTTTTGTAGAAGCCCTTACTCATCATCCTTGCACTCACTCAATGATGCAAGAGGCTTCAAACTAGCCCCTTACCATCCTCTACAAGTGTGTTTTTAAAGCACTTCAATCCGAGTCCTACAACTCTACTTGCGGTGAAAACATTGCCAACTAGTTTTCCTTACATGCGGTAGCGTTTTTTTGGAGGCTTCTTGTGGAGCCATTTCTTGGCTGCGTTTTCATCATCAACTTCAGTCCTCTTCATGGAGTTTTGAGATACATATTCATCCTCTTTTCTACACCTTTCTACCGGCTGAAAATTCTATTTTGCTACACACTTTGTGTTTGCGTTTTTGTCGACAATCAACTCCTCCATACTCCTTCTACCTAAGGCTACATTCTCAGCCCTCTTTTGATGGTTTCTACGGAGTCTATTGGTTCATATATCGGCTGCATTTTGTGGCTGCGTTTTCGTACTTTGTGCATATTTGGAGATACTTCCTTGGTGGACAGCCCATCTATTGGCTGCATTTTTTGGAGGTACGACACTTCTTCCCTTGTGTTTTCCCACCCTCCACTCCCTATGGGATCTCGGAAGTCCTCTACTCCAAAAGACAAAGGCAAACTTGAAGATACTATGGATCCTACATCTCCTACGACGGTTGGACCGGCAACTACTACAACGAAAGTTAGTGCAATTCCTTCTTCGGTAGGTGCTTCTACTTTCTCTTTTTCGTCGTATCCGTTACCTTCTACGGATCCATACACTCTTTCTTCTTTGTCCTTTAGGCCTTACATACTTCTATGCCCTCTATGGTATATCCCCCTACATCATCTATGCCTTTTATGGCAACTTCATCTACTATGATTCCTTCTTCTACTACTTCCACTACTCCTCTCCCCACTCAATCATATCAGCCCTTTAACCCATTCACTCAATCTTTGAGTCTTCCAAGTCTTTCCGATTCACAAAAGCTTACCCCAAACAACTACCACACTTGGTCCTTGTTTATGCAACTTCTTTTGGAAAGCGCCGGGGTGTGGTCTATAATCACTTCTTCTCATATGGTGTCTTCTCAATATCAAACCTATATGGATGCACGGGCCAAAGCTTTACTTATGCATGGCATGTCTACATCGGTTGTGTCTCAATTTCTCTCTACAAGGAGTACGGCTCAACAATTATGGCACGCTATACAAATACAATATGGAAGACTTTCAACGGTTAAGACGGCTAAGTTGAAAGAAGATTTGGATAAGCTTTCTATCTCCGAATCCGACAACATAGTGGAGAAGCTTGGAGAATTCAATCGAATCAAGCGGTAACTTGAAGAGTTTGGTACATTGGTAAGCAATCTGGTCCACAAGCTACTTGGTAAATTGCCTTCTTCTTTTGAATCGTTCAAAGATCTTCGAGTTCCTTTCCCTTCCTTTGAAGAGACTTTGGGTCTTCTTCATGATAAGTGCCTTACTCGTCTCGCAAGCAAAACAAAAAGGGCTCGGCTTTTGTAAGCCAAGGCAAGGGCAAAGGCAAAGGCAAGGGGAATGATCAACGCAAAGGCTCTAATTCCAGTGCTAAAGATTCTTCAAACAAAGGTGACAAGGACACATCAAAGGATTCTTCCAAGGAGTGCACTTTCTGTGGTTGTAGTGGCCATACGGAGGATCGTTGTTTTGCTAAGAAGGCGGCATCCAAGAAGGTAAAAGCTAAACTTGAATGCAAATCTAAGGGTTCTTCTACATCAACATCTTCTCACGACAAAAACAAAGACAAGAAGAAAGACGGTAACGCCAAGATTGCATATGTTGCTATGTCTTCTACTTCTTCATGTGACACATCACTTGTGGTAATCAAAGATCTTGATACGCATACTGCGGATGAGTGGATTGCCGATAGTGGTGCTACCTCTCACATGACGAATAGTTCTTCCTTATTGGAAAACTATAAGTCTATCTCTTCATCAGTACACATTGGTGATGCTTCGTCTCTCCCTATGATTGGTATTGGTGATGTTTCTTTTGGAGATGCTATCTTACATGATGTTTTGCATGTGCCTAAGATGTCTGCCAACTTATTTTCTATCTCTAAGGCTACTTCTAAAGGTCTTGGAGTTTACTTTGATGATGAAGTGATTAAAATCATTGATAGACAGTCACTTTCTTGTGTGGCACATGGTTATCAAAATGCTGGGCTTAATCATATAAGCTCTTTTACAGCACAGTTGCCACCACATAAGTCTCATCTTCATCAAATATTTGCTTCTCCTAAAGTACTTGTTTCTAATGAAGATAGTGATCTATGGCATTTCCGCTTTGGCCATGTTCCTCTTTTGCTACTTTGCAACATCTTGTCTCACATGACATGGTTACAGGTCTACCAAAGCTTCAGAAACCTCGCCATCATATTTGTTCTACTTGTGCTCAAGGAAAGCAACATTGGGCTTCTTTTCCAGAGGAGGCTACTTATAGGGCCACACGCATACTTGAGCTTATTCATGCTGATCTTGTAGTACAATCACTTGGTGGATCCAAGTATTATATGCTTCTTGTGGATGACTTCTCTCGCAAATCATGGGTTTATTTCTTACCTAAGAAGTCTGATGCTCTTTCTCAAATTTTGAATCACCTTGGATGTTCATCTACTCCGACACTCATCTACTCAGATTCACAGAGTGCTATTGCTTTAGCCAAAAATCCAGTTATTCGAGGACGATCCAAACAGATTGATGTTCATTTTCATTTTGTTCGTGATTGGATTTCTGAAGGTCGCATTCAGCTTGAGTATTGTGCTACCAAAGATAGTGTTGCTGATTTGTTTACTAAGCCTCTTCCTCGACCTACCTTGGATTATATTCTTCAGCGCGTTGGCGTTGGTCCTCCTATCTGGACCTAAAGAGGAGGTGTTGGATAGGTGTCATCTCCAGATGGTGTCACGCTAGTGGCACACTCTTTAGCCTCTAGAAATAATTTTTATTTTTATTATTCTTATGCATAAAGGAATAATTTTCTTTTATGAAAGTGTTACTTTCATCAAAATAGATTTTTATGCATAAATGAATAATTTTCTTTTATTATGAAAGTGTTACTTTCATCAAAATAGATTTTTATGCATAAAAGAATAATTTTCTTTTATTATGCAAGTGTTACTTTCATCAAAATGGATTTTTAGGCATAAAAGATTATTATTTTATTATAAAAGTGTTACTTTTATCATATTTGATTTTCATGCATAGAGGTATGCATAAAAGATTATTATTTTATTGTAAAAGTGTTACTTTTATCATAATTGATTTTCATGCATAGAGGTATGCATAAAAGGTTATTATTTTATTGTAAAAGTGTTACTTTTATCATAATTAATTTTTCATGCATAGAGGTATGCACATAAAAGGTTATTATTTTATTGTAAAAGTGTTACTTTTATCATATTTGATTTTCATGCATAAAGGTATGCATAAAAGATTATTATTTTATTGTAAAAGTGTTACTTTTATCATATTTGATTTTCATGCATAAAGGTATGCATAAAAGATTATTATTTTATTATAAAAGTGTTACTTTTATCATATTTAATTTTCATGCATAAAAGTATGCATAAAAGATTATTATTTTATTGTAAAAGTGTTACTTTTATCATATTTGATTTTCATGCATAAAGGTATGCATAAAAGATTATTATTTTATTGTAAAAGTGTTACTTTTATCATATTTGATTTTCATGCATAGAAGTATGCATAAAAGATTATTATTTTTATATAAAAGTGTTACTTTCATCATAAATGATTTTATGCATAAAAGAAATTCTTTTATATTAAAAGAGTGATTTTCATCATAAATGATTTTATGCATAAAAGATATTTTTTTATATTAAAAGAGTGATTTTCATCATAAATGATTTTATGCATAAATAGGATGCATAAGAAAAAATCTTTTATTCTAAAAGTGTAAGTCCTACTAAATTGGATTTATGCATAGAAAGATGCATAAAGAAATCTATTTTTTGTTCAAAAGAGTTATTTTCGTCAATTTTGATTTTATGCATAGGAAGATGCATTAAAGAATTGATTTTCTATTCAAAAGTATCATTCTCATTTAAAATGAACTTATGCATAGGAAGATGCATAAAAGATTGATTTTTATTTCGAAAGTGTTAGTCTCCTTAAAATGGAATTTATGCATAAATAAATGTGTAAAGAAATCTTATATCAAAAATAAAAATTCTCTTGTATTCTATAAATAGATATGAGGATGTGAAACGAATCAATTAGATGAATATGAATGAGGAATAGATGGAGATGTATGTATGTGAAAGAAATGATGTAGATGTGGAATGTGGATATGGATGTATAAATGAGAATGTGAATGTGGATGTGGATGTATGTAAATGTGAATAAGGATGTGGAATGTGGATATGGATCTCTGTATGTGAATGTGGATGTATGTGAATGTGAATGTGGATGTGTGAATGTGGATATGGATGTAGATATGGAATGTGGATGTGGATGTATGTAAATGTGAATAAGGATGTGGAATGTGGATATGGATTTCTAGATGTGAATGTGAATGAGAATGTGAATGTGGATGTATGTGAATGTGAATGTGGATGTGTGAATGGGGATATGGATGTAGATATGGAATGTGAATGCGGATGTACGTGAATATGAATGGATGTGTGAATGGGGATATGGATGTAGATATGGAATGTGGATGTGGATGTATGTGAATGTGAATGAGGATGTGGAATGTGGATATGGATGTATGGATGTGAATGTGAATGTGGATGTATGAATGTAGATGTGGATGTATGAATGTGGATTTGGATGTGGATGTATGAATGTGGATGTGAAAATGGATGTATAAATATAGATGTGAATGTGAATGTACGAATGTCGATGTACGAATGTCGATGTGTGTGTGGAATAATGAATGCAAATATGAATGTGAATGGATATGAAGTCGATATGAGCGAATGGATGAGATGAGATGTTATGTGAATCATCAGAATGTGAATGAATAATATAAGATCTGAACGAATGAGATATAATGAGAAATGGATGTGATGAGACGTAATGTAAATTAAGAAAGATAGGAATGGATGTTATGTGAAGTGAATGAATCCGATGCGATGGGATGAAAAATGATGTATCTGGTCAAGAATGGATACACATATGAATTGGAATTGGATTAAATAATATGGATTAATGTGGAATAATGTGGAAAGACGAGAGTTCAATATAGAAACTCTATTTGTGACCTGTTTGTAAATGACTATTTTATGTCAAGAATGCTAGGGAAGCATTTTGACCATCTTGTGATTAAGGTCGTGGAGTCCTAACTGATAAAGTTGCAACTGCTGAGACGGAGAGTCAATGGAGGACGTCTCGCGTAGCAAGGTCGGCCGAGGTCTTGACCAGCCTCGGTTCGATTTAAATGGTGAGCTTCCGGTACGGTGGATGAGGGACCAAGGAAGCGGCCTATGAGTGAAGCGCTAGGTGACCTGCGAAGGATCCTAGAGAGTGCTGACCATACGGTGCTCGGGCTCTGGGCCATCGAAGATACCCACACGTGCGTCGTGGAAGATATTGGAACAAGGAGTAAGAGTTGTTTTCTGAAACCGGGCATGGATCTAGTTGATTGACCTTGCTGGTCCTCAACGGATGAGTCCATGGCTCTCTTATATGGATCTGTTGATTGATCTTGCTGATCTCGAGAATACTGTAAGATCCCTGTTCCCACTGCGCAACGGATTCAGGGTGCTAGCAGCGGAAGTAGCACATCTTGCACGGGGTAGGGTCCCACACTCGGGGCCTCATCCACGGATATCCGGACAGGTGACTAGTTCCTCGATTCTTCCAAACCGAACTCGAAAAAACTTCTCTTGCCCGGAAAGCACGGGCGATTCCACTAGGATAACTTTTCTCTAACGTAGTCAAAAGCCTTACTTAACTGAACTGATTTGACCGAACTTGTAAGTTCCATAGTCAGATCAAGGGACAGATTTCACTTGGATCATAGAGACCAACGCTTTTTTCCTCATCGAGAGGCACAACCGTTGATCCTTTTTCCATAGCACAATTTTTGTCCAGGATTTACTTCATCTATCGAACTAAACAGAAATTGAGTCTCGATTTACGGATCCATCAGTCCAGCCTAACCCCATCCAGTCTTGTGGGTTAGCCAACCACCCAACCACTGTAGTGATGGGATCCAATTAGGAATTTGGTTAGGTTTTGTCCCGGGTACCAGGGAAAAGAGTTCGTAGGTCCCCTAGCCGGAAGTTCATGCAAACATAAAACTAGTCACACCACTTACACACCCAATATAAAATTGTCTTTTTCTCAGTATCAACTAACTTTAAAACAATCGTTTAATGAAACCATTATGTCACTGATGACAATCCTCAAAAACTCTGGTTGAATCCATATTTCCAATGTAAATGTGAATAAGGATGTGGAATGTGGATATGGATGTCTGGATGTGAATGTGAATGTGAATGTGGATGTATGTGAATGTGAATGTGGATGTGTGAATGGGGATATGGATGTAGATATGGAATGTGAATGTGGATGTACGTGAATATGAGTGGATGTGTGAATGGGGATATGGATGTAGATATGGAATGTGGATGTGGATGTATGTGAATGTGAATGAGGATGTGGAATGTGGATATGGATGTATGGATGTGAATGTGAATGTGGATGTATGAATGTAGATGTGGATGTGGATGTATGAATGTGGATTTGGATGTGGATGTGAAAATGGATGTATAAATGTAGATGTGAATGTGGATGTACAAATGTGGATGTGTGTGTGGAATAATGAATGCAAATATGAATGTGAATGGATATTAAGTCGATATGAGCGAATGGATGAGATGAGATGTTATGTGAACCATCAAAATGTGAATGAATAATATAAGATCTGAACGAATGAGATATAATGAGAAATGGATGTGATGAGACGTAATGTAAATTAAGAAAGATAGGAATGGATGTTATGTGAAGTGAATGAATCCGATGTGATGGGACGGAAAATGATGTATCTAGTCAAGAATGGATACACATATGAATTGGAATTGGATTAAATAATATGGTGAAATAATGTGGAAAGACGAGAGTTCAATATAGAAACTGTATTTGTGATGACATGTTTATAAATGACTGTTTTATGTCAAGAATGCTAGGGAAGCATTTTGACCATCTTGTGATTAAGGTCGTGGAGTCCTAACTGATAAAGTTGCAACTACTGAGACGGAGAGTCAATGGAGGACGTCTCGCGTAGCAAGGTCGGCGGAGGTCTTGACCAGCCTCGGTTCGATTTAAATGGTGAGCTTCCGGTACGGTGGATGAGGGACCAAGGAAGCGGCCTATGAGTGAAGCGCTAGGTGACCTGCGAAGGATCCTAGAGGGTGCTGGCCATACGGTGCTTGGGCTCTGGGTCACCAAAGATACCCACACGTGCGTCGTGGAAGATATTGGAACAAGGAGTAAGAGTTGTTTTCTAAAACCGGGCATGGATCTAGTTGATTGACCTTGCTGGTCCTCAACGGATGAGTCCATGGCTCTCTTATATGGATCTGTTGATTGATCTTGCTGATCTTCAATGAGGATTCCATCTTGATTTTTATATGTGAAAATATTGTCGGGTACTATGAGCTAGGAACTATTGAAAAGGCCCCTGAGTGAACAGGTGGTGAGCGTTCTGGTTGCCAATGAGCTAGGAACTATTGAAAAGGCCCCTGAGTGAACAGGTGGTGAGCGTTCTGGTTGCCAATGATGCCATAAGTGCACCGATAAATATATGATTGAAAATATGGATTCAACTAGAGATTTTGAGGATTGTCATCAGTGACATAATGGTTTCATTAAAGGATTGTTTTAAAGTTAGCTGATGCTGAGAAAAAGGCAATTTCATATTGGGTGTGTAAGTGGTGTGACTAGTTTTATGTTTACATGAACTTCCGTCTAGGGGGCCTGGGAACTCTTGTCCCTGGTACCCGGGACAAAACCTAACCAAATTCCTGATTGGATCCCATCACTACAGTGGTTGGGTGGTTGGCTAACCCATGGGACTGGATGGGGTTAGGCTGGACTGATGGATCCGTAAATCGAGACTCAATTTCTGTTTAGTTTGATAGATGAAGTAAATCCCGGACAAAAATTGTTCTATGGAAAAAGGATCAACGGCTGTGCCTCTCGATGAGGAAAAAAGCGTTGGTCTCTATGATCCAAGTGCAATCTATCCCTTGAGCTGACTATGGAACTTACGAGTTCGCTCAAATCAGTTCAGTTAAGTAAGGCTTTTGACTACGTTAGGGAAAAGTTATCCTGGTGGAATCGCCCGTGCTTTCCGGCCAAGAGAAGTTTTTCCAAGTTCGGCTTGGAAGAATCGAGGAACTAGTCACCTGTCCGGATATCCGTGGACGAGGCCCCGAGTGTGGGACCCTGCCCCGCGCAAGATGTGCTACTTCCGCTGCTAGCACCCCGAATCCGTTGCGCGGTGGGGATAGGGATCTTACAGTTGGTATCAGAGCATTTGGCTAATGAGAATCAACCGAGAAGCCAAATATGTCAAAATTTTATCAAGAAGCCAAAAAGGTTATAATTGTGTGATAAAAAATTCATACAATTCGATATTCAAACTGAAATTCGTAATTTGGTAATTCGGTCTTCAGGTGGAGGTACCGCAATTGTATGGAATCCCTGACTTGCTTGATGCCTAGACATGATAGTATTTACCTTATAATTCCAAGGACCGTGACTACCCGTATATACCGAGGGTATAACTGCAGCTCTTTACTGGTTGTATATACGAGTAAATCTAAGACTTGAAATTATAAGCATTAATGCTATCCAATTGATGAATTCGAATGTGGTTGATATGATTTTTAAATTGTGGTTGTGAACTGATGAGTTGATTTGGATTCTGATTGAAAAATGATGATCCTTGAAAATTGGTTGAAATGTAATAAGCTGAGCGAAACCGCAATGAGGATGAATGGGACGAGTCCCTGTGATAATGAATGACTTCGGCCAATCACTATGAGATTAGTGGATTGTGCTGCAAATTGCTACTGTTAACTTTTGATCAGTGGATCAAGTTAAGGGATGATAAATTAAAAATCTGAAAAATTGAAATCCCCATGGAGGATTGTTTAGATAGAAGAATTTAGTCTAATGGACCATTACTATGTGTTAAAGATATGAATGAGATATTCTGAATGAATTATTAACTAATAACGCGTTCTATATGAATTATTAACTGATAACGCATTCTATATGAGTATCTTTATCCCTTGATACTGTGGGGAGCCGACCTATTTAGAGAACCTCGGAATCAGTTGAATCAAAAATTGGATTGAATCATAAATAAAGAGACTTAATAAGAATTTTTGTATTGATAGGAACATGGATCAAGGTTGTCGTGGTAGAAATGTTAACCCCCAACTCGATGAAGAAGAGCTCGACCTGGATGTTCGTAAAACTCTTCATAGTTCGCAGCCTGGACCTTTCAAACGTGAAGGGGAAAACTTGGGCGAGACTGTGGAGAAGATCGAATCAATGGAAGAATACTTCGATGTCACCGGGTACAATGAGAAGAGAAAAATGGCTCTTGCAAGGCTGAAGATAGTGGAGACAGCTAGAGTGGCATGGAGAAACCACTGCGAGACAAACCGTCTCGACCGAAATACCCAAACCTGGACCGATCTCAAGGCTTACCTCAGAAAGAGGTTTTGTCCCCCAGGCTTTCTTGAAACTAAGATGAATGAGTTCTTGGAACTAAAGCAGGAAACCCGAAAAATTGAAGAGTACCATCAGGCTTTTGCACTTCTCCTTAAATATTCCCCTCAATTGGATGAAGAGCAGCTAATGGCCAGGTTCATTCGGGGAATGAACGAGCTATTAGATACTTTAGTCAAGAATGCCAAACCTATTTCCATGGCCGAAGCAGTTCGGATGGTGAAGGATTTCGCCAAAGCCTTTGATGTCAAAGTCTCGCCAAAGCCAGCATCATCACCTTTCAAAAGGTTTTTATTCCCAGAAGGTGATTCCAACCTTCCTCCGCCTAAGAGATATCAGGGTCAAACCCAAGATATGGGAAGTTCCAGAATGGAAGAAATCTCCTTTTTTCGAAACTCAATTCCCTGGATTTCAACTTCAGAAGTTGCACCCTTGAACAAGAGAATGAAATGCTATAACTGTCAAGGATTTGGACATCACAGTATGGATTGCCCAACTCCTTTTGGATCAAGGTTTTCAGGGCAGGGAAATCAAGGATCAAGATTCCAGACTCCAGCCCCTTTCGTCCAGAGTAATCACGGTTCTATCCGCCAAAATGAACATGGATGTATGTGAATGTGAATGTGGATGTGTGAATGGGGATATGGATGTAGATATGGAATGTGAATGCGGATGTACGTGAATATGAATGGATGTGTGAATGGGGATATGGATGTATGTGAATGTGAATGACGATGTGGAATGTGGATATGGATGTATGAATGTGGATATGGATGTATGGATGTGAATGTGAATGTGGATGTATGAATGTAGATGTGGATGTGGATGTATGAATGTGGATTTGGATGTGGATGTATGAATGTGGATGTGAAAATGGATGTATAAATGTAGATGTGAATGTGGATGTACGAATGTGGATGTGTGTGTGGAATAATGAATGCAAATATGAATGTGAATGGATATGAAGTCGATATGAGCGAATGGATGAGATGAGATGTTATGTGAATCATCAGAATGTGAATGAATAATATAAGATTTGAATGAATGAGATATAATGAAAAATGGATGTGATGAGACGTAATGTAAATTAAGAAAGATAGGAATGGATGTTATGTGAAGTGAATGAATCCGATGTGATGGGATGGAAAATGATGTATCTCGTCAAGAATGGATACACATATGAATTGGAATTGGATTAAATAATATGGATTAATGTGGAATAATGTGGAAAGACGAGAGTTCAATATAGAAACTGTATTTGTGACCTGTTTGTAAATGACTGTTTTATGTCAAGGATGCTGGGGAAGCATTTTGACCATCTTGTGATTAAGGTCGTGTGGAGACCTAACTGATAAAGTTGCAACTGCTGAGACGGAGAGTCAATGGAGGATGTCTCGCGTAGCAAGGTCGGCCGAGGTCTTGACGAGCCTCGATTCGATTTAAATGGTGAGCTTTTGGTACGGTGGGTGAGGGACCAAGGAAGCGGCCTATGAGTGAAGCGCTAGGTGACCTCCGAAGGATCCTAGAGGGTGCTGAACATACGGTGCTTGGGCTCTCTGGGTCACCAAAGATACCCATACGTGCATCGTGGAAGATATTGGAACAAGGAGTAAGAGTTGTTTTCTGAAACCGGGCATGGATCTAGTTGATTGACCTTGCTGGTCCTCAACGGATGAGTCCATGGCTCTCTTATATGGATCTGTTGATTGATCTTGCTGATCTTCAACGAGGATTCCATCTTGATTTTTATATGTGAAAATATTGTCAGGTACTATGAGCTAGGAACTATTGAAAAGGCCCCCGAGTGAACAGGTGGTGAGCATTCTGGTTGCCAATGATGCCATAAGTGCACCGATGAATGTATGATTGGAAATATGGATTCAACCAGAGATTTTGAGGATTGTCATCAGTGACATAATGGTTTCATTAAAGGATTGTTTTAAAGTTAGCTGATGCTGAGAAAAAGGCAATTTCATATTGGGTGTGTAAGTGGTGTGACTAGTTTTATGTTTGCATGAACTTCCAGCTAAGGGGCCTGGGAACTCTTTTCCCTGGTACCCGGGACAAAACCATGGGACTGGATGGGGCTAGGCTGGACTGATGGATCCGTAAATCGAGACTCAATTTCTGTTTAGTTCGATAGATGAAGTAAATCCCGGACAAAAATTGTTCTATGGAAAAGGATCAACGGCTGTACCTCTCGACGATGAGGAAAAAAGCGTTGGTCTCTATGATCCAAGTGCAATCTATCCCTTGATCTGACTATGGAACTTACGAGTTCGGTCAAATCGGTTCAGTTAAGTATCTCCTTGCTAAATTTCTTTGTTTTTACCCTTAAGTTCCCTGTTCAGTTCTGTAACCAAAGTGGGTACTTTCATTGCTTTGGGGAATCCGAACCTATTTGACTGGATTTGCTTTTTCCTCCACACACAAGGGTTTGTGTCGTGCTTGCTTGAGTCGGGAGTTGATGTTGCACTCTCTTACTACCCTCTTCTTGATGACTCGACCTGTTTGTGGTATTGGCCGTGATTGGGGTTTGGGTACCCATATTGCTGCATTGCCTTGATAGTATCCTTGTGCTCGTAGAGTAAGTCCTTTCAAACCCATTGCTCACGGGCTTTTTGAGGTCTCCTTTGATGCTTGGAGTCCTACCAATTAGTTTGAGTCAACAAGGTGTGACTTTTGGATGGTTTACAGGCTCTTCTTGGGTTCTTTTTATCATTTATGGTGTCCATCTTGTTTGGTTGATCTGTTAGTTGATTCTTGGGCACCCACTTCTGTGTATCCTTAGATGTAGGGTATTGTGTGGGTAAGCGTTGCGAAACGGTTGCCGAATCTATCCTTTGAGGTGTTTCCACTCGTTGTTTGCTCATCAATTATAATGTGCTTCCCTCTGTTTATCGAGCTCCATAAGGGTATGGACATGACCTTCTTGCCTGTGTTTATCAATGTTGTTCGTTCTTCCCATTGGATATTGCATTTGCTGGTGTACAGATCCAGGATCGTCCTAGAATCATCTCTTCTTCCATGGAACCTCTGCAGGGCATGATAAACACCTTCCCGACCAAGGGATTATTTTTGATGGAAATGTTAACATTTAAAAATCCCTCGGCTTTTGTGGCTATCAAGTGAATGCTACGAACTTGCACATCAATGGGTTCAAGGTGTGGTTTAGCTAATGCTACCCAAGTTTCATATGAGATCAAGTTATGACTTGAACCCGTATCTATCGATGCAATTCTTGTTGCATGGCCTTTAGCTATAGTAAGTCCCACCTTGAGTCATGCTGGCTCAATGTTTAGTTCCCCTTCATCCAAAAGGGCCACAAAAGCCATATTGACATGTATCAATCTTTTGTGCAGTAGTTGTTTAGCCTTGATCTCTCTAGCCTTAGCCTCTTCTTGTGCTTGTGCTGTATATTTTCTTTCACAAGCTATTTCTGTTGTTTCAAGAGGTGTTCTTGCAAGAGAATCTCTTGGGTCAGTGGTCTAAAGTATTTTTTTAATTTACTTCCATTGACATAACCCTCCATTTGGATGCCATCAATTGTGTCAATTTGAACAGACCCTTGAGGTGTGATTTTCGATACTCATAATGATCCTAGGCCTCGGAATTTAAGTTTCTTTTTCTTGGCACTACTACCGACACCATACATGAGGATAAGGTCTCCCGTTTCAAGTTCTTTTTGCTTAAGGTTTTTGTCAAACCAGTGTTTCCTTCATAGTTTTTCAACCATGAGTCCATGTGATGCTATCAGTCTAGTCTCATCAAGCTTTTCTAGGTCAATTAGCCTTTCAGCTAATGCATTCTCCGTTAGACTCTCTTGTACAACAATACTTAAGCTTAGTTATTCCATAGGCATAATTGCTTCCACACCATAAGCTAGACAGAAAGGAGTGTAACTTGTCACTACCTTATATGATGCTCAATAGGCCCATAGGGCTAACAGCTTATGTTCCCAGTCTGTTTGGCTTTCTAATCATTGAGCCATGCCTAGACCTCAAAATAATAGTACACATACAATACTTGGCTATATGCACATGAATCCTGTCTAAAACCTTTCAACTCACTCTCCCTCTCTTTACATATTACGATGATGAGGAGGGGACTTTAGCTACATGCACATGAATCCTATCTCAAACCTTTCAACTCACTCACTCTCTCTTTTTACATATTACAATGATGAGGAGATTAAGTCTCCATTCCCTCATACATAATCTCTCTTGATTAAGTCTCCATTCCCTCATACATAATCTCTCTTGATTAACTCTCAATCATACATGACAATGAATCAAAATGATAATTACGCATATATACAATCCATATTTAGATACTCAAATCAATCTAGTATTACCACACTTTTAACTATAGACCAAAAATAGCATAACTACCCTTTCTCTTAAATGAAAGATGATCTAAGCTAGACTTTCAATTTCCAAAAGAAAGTGTTTTTCATGAATATGAAGCATTCTCTAATATAAATTCATTATTCACAAAAGGAAAATTTCATTATATCAACCATTAGACTTAAAAAAGAAGAGTGCTACATACTATGAATGTAACAAACTCATGAATATGAAGCATTATCTAATCTAAATTCCTTATGCACAAAAGGAAAAAATCATTATATCAATCATTAGACTTAAAAAAGAAGAGTGCTACATACTATGCATGCAACAAATTCATAGCAATTTCCATAACACGTTACCCAAAGATAACTGAGTACTCCACATTCTAGACTTCTAAATCACATGCATGAAAGTCCTACACTAGTATCCACACAGGCACTTTTACTAAGAAGGAAAGCAAATTGGCTCTATGAAAAATATACAACCAAACCTTTCTCATTCTAACCCTTATGAAAGACGGATTAACCATATGTTCTTTTAATCATCCAATTAAACTTACAAAATGTGGACAATGCATGTGCATAAAGCCTAATAAGATTTACTCAATTTTGGAATCGTGGCATTTAAAATTATGGCATAGATGATGAATCACTTAGCTTAATTGATAATAATTATAAACATAATTTGTAAATAAAATTCTTAATTCAACCAAACATCAAAACCAAATGCAAATAAAACTCTCAAATCAAATATGGCATCAAGGGATAAGGTGTTAGCCTTTAGCCTTCTACCTCTCTCGGAAGTTCAGGTGTGAACAAAGCTGGTCACGGGCACTTTTTACCCTTTGTTTTGGCAGAGGTTTTTTCCTCGTGAGAACACACCCTTAGTGTGTTAGTAGCCACGTCAACCCTCATGCTAGGGCTACTAGAGTTGTACACCACTCGCTCGTTTTATTAATTGTGTACATTCCTACTATCGCTATCATCTATGTCGTTCTCTGAGCTTGTGTGTGTGTTTTGTTTGTGAGTCTATGCAGAGCATCTTCTTTCACATCCAACATTGGTATCAGAGCCTGGTTGTCTTGAAGATAGTGCCTAGGGTTTAGAGTTTGGCTTCTCGACCAATAGCTCTTTGCCCCGCCAATCATTGTTGCAGCACAAGTTTCAGAGCTCTCATTCTACTACCATTCTCGCCTTGGCCTTGATGTTATTAATTCGTTGGCATTGGCTCCTACTGGTCTTCATCTCATTAGAGCCACCGCAGGTTCTAGGTAAGATCGTACTCCACACTTTCACTCAAATCTAGGGTTTTGCCTTCTTCTGTACATTGGTGTTATTTTTATTAATACGGCCATACATTCAAGGCTCACCCCATTGTATAAGTTATAGACTATGGTTCAAAAGTTTAAAGGGATCCCAAAGATTGATGAAAATGTCCAATGGCCAGCCCATGTGGAGGCCAAAAGTAGGTGCGTGTAGAACAAGTGGAAATGGATGATTCATGGATGCTCACTTCAACAGAGATGATGCTCAAATTTAGAAAATATTAAGGGTTTCTTAATTAAGCTTATGGACCATGATTAATGGCTAATGGAGATGTACTCAAGCCTATAAAAAGGCACTCTATCTAATGGATTAAACAAACTAGAGTCGAAGCACATGTTGTATTCATTGAAGCTCTTTGGAGGTACCTACCAAGGTCGATGGTTATTCAAGCAATGGGTCTACCATAGGCTAGGCTTGAACCCACCATGGTCCCTCTATCCAAACATGTACTTGGAGGGTAGTCGTCAGTGAGACAAGGTTAGTTGCAGGTCCGTGACACTGTGCATGCCGTGACCCATAGTGAAGATGTGCATGGACAATGGGTGAAAGGTGTGCTCCATGTGTGTACTCCTTTAATATCAAACTCAACTGCTTTCTTTAACTCTCTTTTCGGCATCCCTTTTCTTGGGGATTCCAGATCATGAGATGCTGATGCGTGACTTACCAATCCACATTAATTCCAAAGAGACCGCCAATCTTGTAGAAGGAAATGATGAAGGGCTTGTAGGAAAGCCAATGACCAAACCACCCCCGATGATATCACAGGGTTTTTAGAACCTAGTACTTGGCATGTATTCAAAAGTGACCATAGTGTAGCCGTGGAATTATTCGACCGTATGCCATAAAGATCTACTTGCTAGCGGAAGTTGGGGCCTTAATTGAGGTCAAAGACTAGACGCTCTTTGCTAATCCATTGATTCTTGGGCACCTCCTTAAAGATAAAGATAATGAGCTAAAATAGCAAGCATGTGGCCACTATACAGGGTCGGGGACCTTAGCATAGTAGAGGTCATTAAAATTCTTCATTCAAAGCTATATTTCATGGTGGTGAAGAGTGTGGGTGTCAATGTATGAAAAGTTATAGTCGGGCCCATTTTCTTCCACATATAAAAAAGGTGTGCTGCTAGGACCACCTTCTTTTGATTGGCATGAACTTGAGGTTGATGGTGGTCAATGCAAACTTCTCTAGGTGTGGCCATGTACTCTTGCCACATTTGGCGGTTGTTGAGGAGATTCACTTAGATTTTCACTTAGGTTGTCTACTCTCTATGGAGCAACCTCCTCAATCACAACCACAACTACTTGAGATTTGTGTCTAGAGTTGATTAGGGTGTGTAGAAATGAATTAAACTAATCATCTTAGCATGCTAGAGAGTAAGAAATAGATTAACACTGATGACAATGCTAATGAACAAAAGTGAAGAATAATGACAAGGAAAGAGGTTTGGCTTAAACATAACCACACCTCACCCTAGCTGACATATTAGCCACGAAGAAGCCCAATCTCTAAGCATCAAGCTGTGGGATCTAGGTATAATATCATGCTACATCGTGAGGGTCCGTACCACCGTCTACACATGTAAATTATCCATTCGTGATCCTGGCACTCATTCCATGAATCAAAAGGTGTGGACCGCTTCTACCAACTTTCTGAATTTCAAGGACTCAAGCCACTTCCCCATAACAGAGGGAGGCCTCACATGGAGAAATTCTACACCACACATACCTTTCATGCCACCTCAACAAGCTACCTACTACCACCAAGGCTACCCAAAGCTTCACCAATATGCCTTGCATGTAGTTTTGTAGATTGGTTCCAAATCTACCACCTAACCTCATTTGCATGCTAAGTTTATAGTGTTTCCCAGACCATTCACACCTCTCCAACCCAACATAGTAGCTTCACCACCACTGACCTGAGTGATGCAAAGAGGCAATCACCCCATTAAGATGGGTGGTATGTTAACCACTTCATAGGTTAACATGGTTTCACCCACCCGATGTATCGTATCTCACTCGCTTGAAAGGGAGCACTTGTCGTTTGTAAGACATAGATAAATATATAAAGAGACCTTAATATGATCTTAATATCAATTAGGAAAAGCCTAAGGACTTGGTGTATAAACTTTCCTAAGACTAGTAATAGTGAACGAGACTTTTTTAAGTTTTGGCTGACCTAGTGTGAAAATCACTTGTATAAAAGTCAATTTTGACAATAAGAAATGCATATTGATTTCCTTGTAATAGAATACTTGTGGTCTCTTCTCTTCTATTATCTTGTGTGCATGTGTTCTATTGGATTCTCGCATGCTAAATGGTTTGCCTGCTTGAATAGGTTGTGGGTGCTCCCTCTTATTAGCTTCTTCTTGATTTACCTTTTGTGAGAGACAACCATCACAAAGGTTTCTCTCTTCTTACCTCCATCTAGGAATAGAGAGCTGTTCCTTCAATCCCATATCCAAGGAGCATTCTGAGTGAGGACACAATGGACAACAAGTTAGTGCATTGCATGTGGCTTGAAGGCAAGACCCAATGACACATAATTTGACAAGGCTAAGGTAAGCTCTTGCCTTGAACATGAGGCATCAAGGTGTATAATGCTTCATGTCTAATTTAACAACATGATGTGGTGGTCAAGGATGCATACCTATCTTAACTACACTGAGTGCTTCTATATGCTTTCTTCTTATGATGGTCTTACAGAAGAATGGCTTTAATTCTTTTTTCAATTACATTTCTTATAAGACATTTATGAATACATGATATCATCATTTCCTATTTATGGACCATTACTAATATAAGTGAAGATAACTAAAGAAGGTGGTATACATGCAACAAAATAAATTTCTCCCTTGCAATCGTTTTGATCATGTTACGTCTAGTACTCCTCTACTCGTAATGAGCAGTGGTGATTGGAAGGAAATTTGAAGAGTAACTCCTATCAAGCCATCAAAAGGAATGAAGAGGTACTCCATCTTCTATTGCCTTTCATATTGGGGCAAGTTAAAGAGTAACTCTTCTCTCCATCCCATGCACGTTTTTTGGAATATGACATGAAACATTTAGGACTATTTAATTGGAAAAAAGGATACTAAAACAGTATGGGATGACTTAAAAGGATTTCAAACACCAAGAGAGAGGATGACTAAGGGTAGTTAACAAGAAGGTGGTTTTACCCAAGGCGCCACGAATATTGACAAGGAAAGAGAACAAGAATGCCAAAGACAAATATGTATTTTTTGTATGCTTGTCAACTTTATACATTCATGAAAGGGTGCTTTTAAAAGTACCGTATGAAGAAGGCGATGCAAGGAAACCTTCCAATATATAAAAAAACTTTATAGTTATCACTTTTTATTCCTTGTCCCAAAGCGAAATGAAAAGTCTTTACTTAATGTAGGACCATGGAAGCACCTTGAGTTATCAATTTGAATAATATAGGAAATAAGTTATTTATAAATGGATTGCCAAAGGCTAACTAAACTCAATACAATATCAGAGTAGACTACTCCTCGAAAAAGGCAAAGATACATCACTAGAAAACTGCAACGATAAAAACTTGACATTATGATAATTATGTTTACTACTTACTACGAACCTTGAAGTGGGAGGATCTTATGTGGAAATCTTTTTGGAAAGCTTGACCTAGCTTTGAACTTCAAGTAAAATGGAGATCAAAGAAATTTTAGCACCCTCCTATGTGAGACTCAACGTAGTTCCGTATATATTGGAAAGTGTGTACTTTGGACGTGGACACGTTCAAATTGAGATGTGCGAGAATTGCACTACTTGTGGCAAGGCATGTAAAAACAAGGATAATATTTAAGCTCAATTATCTTAATACTTTAGAATAAATTGGTGTAACTGCTTTGTGTGTGTGTGTGTGTGTGTGTGTGTGTGCGCGCGCGCGTGCGCGTGCACGCGCGCACGTGCATGCGCACACACACATTCAAGGAACTTGCCCTCGTACAAGAATTCAAAATTAGCCAAGATCCAAGAAGGTTGCAAAGAAGGAAAAATTAACAATGTATCATGAGTGTAGAGCCCTCATTGAGGACACTCCAATTCAAAAACCAAAATACACGCACACGTGTGCGTGCATGCGTGCATGCGTGCGTGTGTGTGTGTGTGTGTGTGTGTGAGAGAGAGAGAGAGAGAGAGAGAGAGAGAGAGAGGATGATGATGATGATTATGACGACAATATTCACATCCATAGAGGCGAAGTACAACCTATCAGACTAATATAAGTATTACAAATCAAAAGCATTGGTTATGGACTCATGCCATTGAGCTAGAACAAAGAAGAAAAGTGGAGTCTCTTAGATCAAAGGTCATCAACTAGTACGATGTAACTAGCGGAGCCTCTTATCCTAGAGGCTCTTCAACTAGTATAGCCCATCAAACTCCGTCAACAAACCAAAGACTATGAGTTACATTAAGTAGAGATTGGGTTCTACTAGTTTGGGGGTTCAAAATTTTGAAAGCTCTTACATCCCTTACTTACACTTGAGGCATATGAAGAGAGTGATTGCCATCTCCACATAATTTTCTAGTAGATTACAAGTTTGGAATTTTGTACACTAAACTTGGCAACAAGAAAGCAAAAAGATTGAGGAGATGGATTGAGTAAAAGATCTCTCTTTGAAGCTCAAAACCCATCCAAAAGAATTCTTGGACTCTCACAAGGGACCACACACACATACACACGTGTGCATGTGCACACGCACACATGCGCATCTCCTCATGAATCATGATGAAATTTCTACAACACATGAAGGTGCCAAAAAAAGGTTTTCACTCATGCAAAGATTAGCACCTAACAAGAAGTGAAAATTTTACCATCGGCTTGCTATAGTACAATGAACTCTCAAAACACAATTTTTTGATGTACAAATATATTTGCTTTTCTAGTGCAAAATATCAATTAAGAAGAGGGACAAGAAAATAGTGAGCTCAATTATTTTTGAAATTGCACAAATTTTAGATACTTCTCTACATTACAAATTAATCAACTTTTTTTTCTCTTAAAATTTCAATATATAAATATCAAAACTGTCAAGCATAGTTGCACTAATTATCATATGATGCACATCATTGCTATTTTAGGCCGACAATGAAATAGTCTCAAACATAAAATGTAAGGCATTCCACTAACTACTTTCTTTTGCCAGTTATTTAAAGTCGAGAATTGTATGAGCTCTCTCTCTCTCTCTCTCTCTCTCTCACACACACACACACACACACACACACACACACACAATGAAAGAATGTCTCTTGAAGCTGGTTATAAAGTGATGCCTTCTTCAATTTTAAGTGTGGCTCTTGCTTTCTTAGAAGGCAATCAAGGAAAAGAAAGGGATCTGATTACCTTGCTTGCACGTATATTCTGTCCCTGCTGGTATTTGCAAGGTAAAAGCTTTCAACAAAACTAACAATGGCATGCCCAATTATCTTGAAGCCTAAAATCAAGGTAACTATTGGCAAGAAAACCAACAATTGTTGCCAATGTTTCACAATTACCAAATCACAACATGGTTATGTAATGAATGTAAAAACTTGTTATAAAACCCCCAAGTTACTATCTCACTCTGTTGCTATTTACTATACATGTGTACATAAGTTTACATGTGTATACATGCATACATACATACATACACATATATATACATGTGTGTGTGTGTGTGTATGTACATTATAAATACATACATACATACATATGTACGTATACATATACATCTATACATAGATATACTTGTATATGTTTATATCTATCTATATATTTACACATACATATACATGTCTATATCTATCTACATACATACATATATATATACATGTGTGTGTGTACATTATACACACATACACACACACATACATATATACGTATACATATATATCTATATATAGATATGCATGCATATGTTTATATCTATCTATATATTTACATATACATGTGCATATACATTTATATCTATCTATGTGTGTGTGTGTGTGTGTGTGTGTGTGGCCCATTAGCACAATAGCACAATGAAATTAAAGCCTCTATTACTAAAAAGTAAGTGTATTTCATAATCACATAAGGCTCCAAAGGAAGCACAGACAGAGGCAGACTCTTCAAACATATTAGACTTACATAAGGATTATTTTATTTTTAAGCAAAGGAATCTGAAAAACCCTAGCTTCCAAATCGCAAAGTCTGCAGTGTCTCCATGAGTTCTTGTTTGAACTGCCTTGTAAACCAGTAAGGAACTACACTACAGAAGATGGCTTTGACAACTTCATTTCAACTGTGCTATTCTTTAAAGAGCTCATAAACTGGTTCAAGGCAAGACCATGTGTGAGACTTGATTTACATCGGCTCTATTCAAGAAGAGCACATTGTGATAACAGGACTCTACTTGCAATCGTCTCTATTCCAGAAGGGTGTGATACAGGCAGCCGCCTGCAACCATGTTCTGGAAGGACGAGTCATTGTGTAACAGGCAGCCACATGCAATCATTTACTGACAGCAAAAAGGCATATTTGACAGTAATGCCTGTCCCAACATCATGTGTCCCATGCTTAAATTGATCAGGACCTATTCTTTTCAGTTGATGCAAGAAAAACTTTCCTATTTTACATACATATTGCCCAATGTGTAACCTTCTGCTGTCAGGTCAGTGTCAGTAAGGCCCATCACTTCTTGCTGTTGCTGGAAAAAAAAGAACCAATGTCACAAGACAACAGTGGCCAGGATGCATAGAACATACCGAAACACACTGCACACTATCATGACCACACACCTACGATGCATAGAACATACCGAAACACACTGCACACTATCACTGCCACACCCTCCTAGGATGCAAACGAGAAAACGACAACAAAAATTGATTGTGGAATCACATAAGCATGAAAAATATGAGATGAATGCATGAGTTACCAAATTGGTATGGGCAAAGGAAGAGAACTTGATCAGCTCCATACCTGTTTGATATAGGACGTCAATAAGTCATCTGATGATGATGAAAAAGGCTCTGAAATCATTCCACTCTCTGCCTTGCCCAACAAAAGTTCAAGAGGCCCCTCTTTAAACTTGTCCTTTTCCCCAAAACCTTGCTCGTTGCCAAACACAACAGTGGTGGTAACAAGAGGTTTGAAATCGGTATCAGCAACTAGGTCATCGTGAAATTTGGGTACCCAGCCGCCCGATCTTTGTTCTTGCGGACATCCCACTTTTGATACTTGACCAGTACCAGAACCTTGATTGTGCTGTGAACTCAAAAGTGCCACACCAGTAAGTCCAACACCTTGACTAAGTCCGATGCCATGCCAATTTTGCCAGTTGTTCAACCCCGTACCCGGTCTAGATGCAGGGTTGCCACCAGAGAGAACGTGATCAGATGATACCGCTTGCAAACTTGGGTTTAGACCTTCACCAGCATTACAGATGAGCCCCCTTTTGCCAGAGACTAGGATACCTAATTCACTTCCATGAGAAATTAATGGAGATGACATACTCGCTAAAGGACTACTATATATGCCAACATGAGATGCATTGTTGTAAGGTCTAGCATCCACACCCATAGTTCTTCTGAAAGAGGCAAGCCCATTAGAGGGCTCAAAACTAGGTCCACTAAGGGTGGCTTCTTGACCTGGCCTAAGATGAGAACCAACTATGTTCAAGCTGCTGTTAATCTTTGAAAACCTCACCCCCGCATCACCTGATACCATGGGCTGTCCACTGGTTGGTAAGTCAGATAACATGCCACTTGCCATTTGTGAACTGGTTTGCTGTTGCAGCATCTGCATCAGCAAAGAGTTGTTGCTGCTATCGGCCGGAAAATGGTTGTCATGGCCAACTAACTGCCCCATAGTGGCCCCCACAGAAGGTTGTAGAGCAGATAACCCACTAGGCCCCTTGTCAGGCTGACCAAACAAAGCCAGCTGCCCAGTTCCATGGCCCAAATGTTTGAAATCCAGGCCACCTGAGATCGCAGAATTAAGGACACCTGGGGTATTCAACAAGGCTGATCCATAAGGTGGTCTTCCAACCGATCCATTATTGATGCCATGAATTGCAGCAATTTGTCCTAGTAAATATGGATCTGGGTTGTTAGGAACGGCCCTATCCAATAGTCCTGCCTGAAGTGATGAAACCAAGGCTTGTGGTGACAAATGAGCTCGAAAATCACCCAGTCCACCGCCAGTAGCAATAAATCTGTCGTCAGTAGCTCCAAAAAAGGTTGAGCCTAGGCCCCCACCAGATTGATGAGCTACCCCACTTATCCTCTTCAAGTACAACCGATACTTCTGTAGTGGCAAAACCAAAGAATAACACTCTTGAGTCCAAGCCAAGAAATCCGATGTTGCTAGTCGTAATAACACTCTTTTAACATGCAACACATACAGTTCAACAGGGCAAGTTTGAGTTCTATTGCCAGCCAGACTTAGGGTGGCTGCACAACATCCACGTGTCAACAGCCCTTGGCTAAAAAGATGCCACATCTTGAGGCTACTTAAGCATCCAGGGGGTAGGCTGACAGGTTGGCTTCGGAGCAGACCCCGACAAGCATCATTTTTGTAAGCCAACATAAAACCAAAAATTCAAACAAGCAGGTGAAGAAACAGCAGTAACACCACCATTACAACTAGAATCACAGACCTGCAAATGACTTGCAACATTTTCCCTTGTCAAGCCCCGGACATCCATGAGCTCAAGTATTCTCTTGGGAACGGCCTCTTCATAAAGATCAATCAGAAGCACAATCAGCAAACTTCCTTAGAACTCGATCTCTCTCTCTCTCTCTCTCTCTCTCTCTCACACACACACACACACATGCACACTTCTAAGACGGAGGGAGCTTACTATCAATTCCTAGCTGGTTCACAGCACTGACAAATTTTTGATGCAAATCTACAGACCACACCACTCGTGGCTTCTTTGAAGTAGATGGGTCCTCATTTTCTAGCTCAGTATCGTCTTCTTCCTCCTGTGCATCCTTCCTCTTCTTTGAGTTTTTCAAAGCTCCATCAAAGCCATCACTTGCAAGGTTATCACCATCATCATCAGGCCTCTGCCTATCATCAAGACTGTCCGAGTCTTTCTGCTTTCTCCTCACCACATGCTGCCAAATGTTTTTTAGCTCTTCAATTCGTACAGGCTTTAGTAAGTAGTCACATGCTCCATGCTTAATTCCTTTCATTACAGCACTTGTCTCTCCATTTGCTGACATCACTATACACAGAAAACATGTATTGGACGCTTTAGTTCATCATTATATAGGACCCTCCTAGCTGCAAGAATCTTTTGAGTGCAAAGGTAAAATCTGAGCTAGAGATCTTACTGATAACAGGAAGATCCATCTCCAGCCCGACAAGTTCGAGCAGCTTGAAACCATCCATATCAGGCATATGTACATCACTTATGACCACATCAAACCCATCTTTATTTTCTCTCAGGATTTTAAGCGCATCAACGGCCCTTTCGCATGTTGTTACTGTATACATTTTAAAAAACATGTAAACCTCAATAAACGTACACACCACGGCATGGCATGTTCATGCAGATCCCAAAAAAAAAATTTACAGAGGAGAGAGACTAAGTTGTACAAACATCTGGACGACACCACCCTTGGACAACTAGACAACATCACCCTTGGACATCTGGCCACCATCCTTCTCTTGATGGTAAACCACCGCCCTCTTCCCAACCCAAGCCCTTGAAGTTGAAGGGTAACCCCATGAATAGTACATCTACACAATTTTATGAACAAAGTTTTCGAAGGACATGGGTACTGCTTCTTGAAAACCTAGCTATTTCTTTCACCTTGTGAGCAACCCACTTGTTTTGTTTTCTTAAACCGAAAGCGCTACAAAGCGAGAAAAACATACCTTTGTAGAGGCATTGGCGTAGCATTCTATCGAGTATGAGGAGGCAGATGCGATCATCATCCACTACCAACACGCGTAAGCCCACTGGAAACTTGCTGTCATTTGCATTCTCTGATCCCATATTCATTTTGGAGACGTGAGTGGCAGCCAAGGGTAGCTCTGTCTCAGCTCCCATACCTTACTCAGTGTGCAAAGGCACAAAGGTGGTGCCAAGATCTACATATACAAAAAGCCCTACTATAAAGAGTTTTTACAAGAGGCTATCATGCAAAGAGAATTTGTAAGCATGGTTGCCTTTATAAACCATCTCAAAATTAAGGCTTTGAAGACCATCTCCATACATGAGACAGTATGAAGCTCAAACAAAGTGTGATTTGGCTAGTGATAGCATATACCCACCATACTAAGTGTAGTATGATTGTATACCCACCAAGCTAGAAAGGTAAAAGCTTCTCCAAAAGGCAGGAATTCATGCATAAAGGCACATGAGAGGGGGTGACAACTGAGGCAGAGTTTTATGCAGAAACTAAAGGAAAAGGAAGGAAGAAGAAGAAAGGGGGCGAAGGGGGCGTGTGTGTGTGTGTGTGTGTGTAGTAAAAATCAGGGTGTTCTCACAAGAAAAAGAAAGCTACTTAGGAGCATGACGTGATCAGTCAAGCACACTTACCCCCCGCCCCAACAAAAAAGTCTTACAAAAAAGAAAACAGAAAAAAATCACTGCAAATGTGGAAGAAGAAAAGAGACGAGGAAACAAGTGTGCAGAAAGGAAGGCTTTACAGACAGTAGTACTAGTAGAAAAGCACACGCTTGGCGCAATGTGGGGAATGGGGCTCACAAGGGATGGTGGGTATAGATAGAGACCCAGCCCAACAAAAGCAGAGCAAGGACCAAGACTAATAATTAACTCAGAAAAAGTACAAAGGTTTGGCAGCACCTGAGAGACGGTCAGCCATAGCCAAAACCTTAAAAGCTCTCTCTCTCTCTCTCTCTCTCACACACACACACACAGACTCTCTCTCTTAACAGGTGAGAGAAAACTGATGGGGCAGGTGGGTCTTCATTTTCCCTATGTGGATCTTCTTGCCTCAGCACAAGAACGCCATAGCCACTATTAAAGACCCTCCTCGCATGTGGGTTCTTCTTAATTTCTAGCAAACAGAGCCAGTGTGGGCTTACAAAACCTTCTTCTTGTGGATCACTCTTCAAATCCACGGAACAAAAGGGGGGGGGTTCTCCTGGCGTTTCACCACACAACTTTCTCCGTATGGCTGCTTCTCAATTTACACCAAACAGAGCCATTTCTCCTCGTAGGTTCTTCTCAGTTTTGCACTCTGCTATGGCCTCCTTCTTCATTGTTTTATTCACACAGAAACAGAGTCCTCTGCATAGCCATCCCCTTCCCCACTCTCAGAAGGTGGACCCTCTTGTCCATTCTTAGACCCTTGTTTTCAAATTGTTTTGGTCCTCTGTCCCTTCAAATCAAAAGGGCTGCCCTTTTACAAAAACGGCAACCTTTTGAAAGGGTTGTTCAAACTTCTTGTTAATAGCAAGGCCACGATGCCTTCCACGCACAAGGGGGTTTTATTGTCCATTGATGAGGAATGAAACTGCCTCTTGCCTAACAATCTAGCTAGTTAATGGTTGCTGGAATCATATATGTATATGTATATATGTATAAAATGGGCATTATATGGCTCCCTTTTTTAAGCCTCGTTACACATCTAAGGGCATGATCTTGCGCTCAACGCAAATGCAATCGATTGTTATTGTTCAATGGGAATTTTTTTAGAAGCCCTCCCAACTTTTGTCTTGAATTCCATCGACATAAAATTTGGTGTGTTACATGTGCATCCTCCTCCATAATTCCTTTTTCGCGTTTGGTTTTCTCAATCAATGTTTTGTTTTGGCCGCTTGTGGCAATCGGGAAGACTTGGATTGCATGCTCTAACCCTTCCCGAACTTAGCCTATCAAGTGCGATGAATAAACAATTTAGGCATTGGTAGTGCTTTACCTACCAAGAGAGGTCATTTACATCGTGTTTGCACCTTGTAATCCAACTAAGGCCCATTTCAAAGTGTTCCAATCAGTGTTCACAAAAAAAATTGAAATTGTGAACAATGGCACTGCAACATTCTCATATGTTGTTGTTGTCGTGTGTGTGTGTGTGTGCACGCGCACATGCGTGCATGCGTGTGTGCACGCATACGTGTGTGTGTGTGTGTGTGCATGTGCGTGTGCGTGCGTGTGTGTGTGTGTGTGTGTGTGTGAGAGAGAGAGAGAGAGAGAGCTTTCTATTTCTTAAATCAAGTATACACAAGCACTCACACACACCTCTTATCTTTTTTCTTGGGCACGCAAGGCAAAGTGTGGTGGGCATACAAGAAAGGGGGGGTGGTGGGTGGTGGGTGGTGTGTTGTTGTTGCTCTTGTGATCTCAGCCTTAGGATACAAAGACATGCAAGTTTATGAAGTGTCACTTCCTTTCTCTGTAAATAAGGAAACATGTGACTGAAATTAATAAAATAAAATGCACGAAAATTCTTTAGGAGCTACACTTCTCCAATCCCATAGTTGGAGTTGACTTGGCCCATTAAAATTAGTCAATATTACACACCTGTATCGCACTTGTAATTGTGTTATGCAATTCATTTATCGAAAGTCTTCACCTACAATTCTTTTGACATTCTTAAATAGGCCCTTTTACCTAAGGTGAAAAGAGATTGTTCTAAATATGAAGACAAAAACTCAAATAAAAAGATAACATAGTGAGGTGAATGATATCATATTTTGATAGATGTTGGATCATAATGCTGAATTGATTGACCATAAGTGTTTTTTAAACCTCATTGAGCATTCCCTCACCGCCCCCAACCTCTCCTCCTCCCAATAAATCCCTGAAACAATAATAAATCCCCTTCCTCCCCCATCACTCCTTATACCTCCTTAGTATAGATTATGTACAAAAATTAACATGAGTGAAGTAATTGCACCTAGAAATCCACCCAACGAGACAAAGGCATTGAACTTCAATTTGAGATTCCTTAGTAGAATTAACACATATAAGCATTACAACTAGGGAGGCATCAAGTGGTTTGCACCCAAAGGTCATTGGACCAAAATGTAAAACTTTGAGTGGAAGGTAGATAAGCTACAAAAAGGGTGGAGCTTATTACCCTTGTATGTAGCAAGTTGTGTCATCCATTATTGAGAAATGGATTCCTCTTAAAGTGCAAGAGCACTTTACATTATTATTGCCCTTCACAATACCCATGTGCTTATGAATATGCCTTGTATGTCAAAATGAGGTTGCGTTGACACTTGTACAAGGAATGGAAACATGCAACTACTGAATAAAGAGAGGTTACATTAAATTTTATTATTGGGTTTCCACATGGATGAGGACAAGCCAAACAAGTCGCTTCAAGGTATAGCACTAAGAAGCATCCACATCTTTGCAAATTCTCTATTGTGCCATGCCAGTGCCACCATAGCATTGCATGCAAGTAAAATTCAAGCAAAGAGGTGTCTTAGTACAACTGTGAGTGCTTATGGAACTTTTGCATTTTTGTGGTGGAGAGTAAAGTTTCCTTTTTCTAAAATAATGATTGTTGAATCTAAATGCCATTCATGAAATTGTGCTTTGAGATCAATAAAGTGTAATTGGTCCATTGGTCCCAATCATTTTCCCAATCAAAAATTTAACTCCATGAACCTTACCTAGTTGTAGGATAAGCAGTGAATCCTTAATACATCCTCCAATCTCTAGAAAACAATCTACGCTATCAACTGTAAAACAAATTTTTTTATGTGTCCTTTATACATAACCAATCATTTAAATATATCTATTTTTTATGTTTAGGTCTAACCCTATCTAATCCTATAGCACTTAAGTGCACAAAAAAGGTAATTTCTCATAATTTTCTTTCAGTCTTTAAATTCACAGTGCTTATTAGCTTCTAGTATATTTGACTTTATGTAGAAATTATGTATAATTTTTAGGGATGGTTTATTATATATTCGCAAAAACATGTAAAATATATTACCCTCGACACATAGGTGTATTCTTTAACATGAGAACCCTAGGAGAGAATCAAGGTAAATGACAAAAAGAAAAGGTAATGTTTGGTTTGTCATATGGTATATTACAGTCATAAAGCTAGTCTACATTTTAAATATATTCCAATAGCAAAACATCATAATTAACCATGTTAAAGTCAAGCATGACTAATCACTCCTGAACATTTATACCTACACATGGTATATGATAGTCATAAAGTTAGTCTACATTTTAAATATGTTCTAATAGCAAAAACATCATAATTAACCACGTTGAAGTCAAACATGACTAATCACATACCTACACATTTATATTTTAAATGGAAACTTCTCCTTTAAGTGCTAAAATTTTTAGATCTCTAACTTGTAATGATTACAACAAGATCCATGACATAATTAACCACGATGAAGTCAAATGTGGCTAATCACTTGCATATATACATTTGTTTTTCAGATAGAAACTTTGCTTAAAATTAGGTGCTAAAAACTGACCATTAAGTTGTAAGATAAATACAACAAGACTATTGCATACACCAAACATCACAAAATGTGTGTGACTTTGTCCCCTCCCCCTCCAACCCACCCTTGACACCATTTTTGCTAGCTTTAGGTAGATTGGCTCATAGGAAGTAGTGTATTATGGTCAAAGACAATGAAAAATTGCAAAGTCAAAGTCATTTGAAAAAATTTACAAAAATATTCAACAACCCATATTTAAATAGGTTATCCACCTAACTTTAACTCGCAATTTCCACCCCCCACTATATCTTGCATAAAGGAGGACCAATAAAGGACTAACTGCTACTCCATCTGAATATATTTTTTTAAAGTCTCGTTTTATGACTGTAATTGTTAAAAAAGCAACGTTGTCAATGATACAATAATTTCATATCTTCTTAAGAGTGCACCATAAAAGTTTCAATGTTCTGGTTAGGGGGGGTAAAATCCCAACACAAAGCTTATGAAAACTAGTGAGACATAATGAATGAAGATCTAGGCTCTATGCATGGCCCTCAAGTCAATGGTTTGCATGCCCAAAAATCTCTCAGAAAAAAGATTGTTTTGAAGAATATACCTGAATTACTCTTTTTAACTACCTCCTAGAGTTAAAACTTAAAGGTTAGCACGTCAACAATCAATTATTGAATATTGAAACATTGGCAAATGTATCATGATATCATTAGCCGACCTACAGAATATCATGTATGGTGGAAATCTCAATAGCGCGACTACTGTGTTTGACTTGGGTACTTGAGAGGGCTATAATTTAACCCTTACATGTGGAAAATTTAAATATTCTTGGGTAGATCTTTTCTAGCAAGAGACACAAAAAAGCCCTACCATCTTGAAGGACAACTTAGATTAGCCCTTGGGCTAATATAGTTTCTATATATTTTTTCCTTTTGTGTAAGATCTTATCAATGAAAAGTATACCATGGTTTACCGAGGGATGGAGATGCCTTGAGCAATGGAGGATGGGTGGCATTATAGTCTGTGAAAAGCCTCATACTTGATTCTTAGGCCTAATCATACACTTAGGAAGACAAAAGGGGTCGAGGTAAGATACAAAAAAGTACACGAGGAAAATCCAAATCTACAAGAAAAAGGGTCAATGCAAGATATAAAAAAACGCTCAAGGAAAATCTAAATCTATGACACATTGATTCTAAAAGTTGACAACTTACCAAATGCCCAAATGAAATCACATCTTGCCTATTCGAGAATGCAAAAGGGGTTGAGCAAAGATGCAAATTGAACAAGAGGAAAATCCAAAGCAATGACAAATGTTCATTCTAAAGTTGGCATTCTTCTAGTGATGTATACACTTTATGTGATGTTCCCAATACTTAGTAAACTCAAAAATTCTGCAACCCCTCAATACTTCACTAGTATGGGTAGTGGACACAAGATTTAGTTGGTCCATCTTACTTGTGTTGGTAATGTTCACAAATATCCCTAGTTATTTATGTTTGTAAGGATCATATATTCTAAGGTCAAAATTCTGTGTAACATTGAGCATTTACATCTTTTCTAGTCCATGGATTCACCCAAGGAATCCATGAGTTGTACTAGGAGCCAGAAGCATTGAATGGGTATGGTGGCTTGACTTTTAGGCCTAGATTCAGGGGAGAGAATGTAGGAGATGATTGAGGAGGTGTACAACTTCATCAATCTACTTTTTTATGCTTGTATTCAGCCTACATAAGATGCACTCTCTAATGAAGAAATACACTTGATTTACTCCTCTAATGATACTCAAGTTTCATTAAGCTCCTTAAGTACTTCTCTAATCATTACAAGTGTGATAATCATGTCTCTAATCAAACATTGATCCACCATGGTTATGTTGCTCTTTCTCATGCTTTAGCCCTCAAATTCCCTATAGCTAACATGGTATCAGAACTAGGTTTGATGCCCTAGCCATTCCCAATCACTTAATCAGAGATTTAACATTAATCCCATCTTCAAAAATTTATGCTTTGATGTGTAAATAGTTGATAGCCACATGACATTTGTGCTTTAGAGAAGGAGGTAGAATGGTAAGATCATGCTCGTGAGTTATTTCTTTTTTACGTTTGATGGAGGGTATTTCTATAGCTAAATAAATGTCGACTTATAGGTGGAATTAAACTATGGTTCAACAAGGTTAGATCTATGCCAAAAAACGATCTATTTCATTAGGGATTTGGAGGATGTGCATAACTTCTACATTTTCCTTGAATCTAAGTTAAAAGCACAGTACCAAGGCAAAATTAGGGTGAGATGATGCTTATAAATTAGCTTTAACCAATATGGCATGGGTCTCTCTGTCTAAGCTTTCGAAATAATGAACATTAAACAAGGTTAGATCTATGCCTAAAAACTATCTATTTCACCAGAGGCTTGGTGGATGTGTATAACTTCGAAAAGAGACCCACCCCTACTGCATTTTATTGAGTAAGATGGTTTCAACTTGAAGCCCAAGGTATCTTGTTGGGGCCTTCTGAATTCCAAAGGTTGCACTTTTCCATTAGTATATTTTTCATGTTGAAATTGAAAAGAAATGATTTAAATTTTGGCTTGCCTTGAAATCAACATCTAAAATCTAGTTAATTTTGAAGTACTTTCTTTAAAAAGACAAATGTGTGTAGCTTGCAAGTGTTGCATTGTTAGGAGAGGGCACTTAAGGAAATGCCTTACTTTTTTTAAGCTAGTTGGAAATAACTTAAAAAGGTATTTTTACTAGCCGAACACTGATACAACCAACACGAGAAAAAAAACCGAGGTCTAGTGGATTGTAGATTTCTAATTTTGAAAAGTAATTTTAAAAACTGAAATGTTGACCTTTGTATTTTGGAGCTATTTTTTAAATGATAAAATTTATAAAAGTTGTACACTTATTTCATAACAAAACTTTTTTCTGCATCAAAGGCAAGGGGAGGTCAGGACTAGTCCATGACTCATGACTCACACCAACATTGATCATGTTCTACCCAATGGACTCGGACTCACCTCGGCACAGCTCCCATCCCCTAAGGAGTGGGATAAGTAACAATTCTCGCATTAAAAAAAAGAAAATAGCGGCACACTTGTCTATCAAATTTGACGGGAAGGGATTAGAAACTACAAGTTTTTTCACAGTTATTTTTTGATGGCTTGGAATTATTTTTGTAAGTTTTTTAACGCCAAAAACACCCAAAAAAACATGCATGAGCCTCAGCACTATATCACACGAGAATTTTAAGACCCCCTACAAGTGGGATCAACGATTGAAAGTAAACTAGGAGTGACTAATAAAGTTTTCTGGCATCTCTTATCTGACGAGTAAACTATGAAAGCAAACTAGGGAAGAGAGGGTAAACTAGGGAAAACTAGGAAAGTAAAACTAGGGAGAGGGTAAATTAGAGAAAACTAGGAAAGTAAACTAGAGAAAACTAAGAAAGTAAACTGGAGGCCTAGGATTTAAACTAGGATTTGTTAATTTAAAAAAAGAGGGTTGACAATGTGGTTAGAGAGTAGCTCTTTGAGCTAGAGGTCTCGAGCACAATTCCTAGTTACACCTACCAAAAATAAGCCTTTTGGATTTTGAGACGTGGGACTTAAAATTTTTTTGGGTTATGCCCGACTTTGAGGTAAACTAGAAAAAAAGTAAACCAAGGTCCCTAGTTTACTTTTCCTAGTTTACTAGTTGAAAAAGAGATGCCGGAAAAGTTTATCAGCCGCTCTTAGTTTACTTTTAGATCCGACGGCTTTAAAACGGCAGCGGCAGGGCACGACGCTCACTCAAGCGTTGATCTCACTTGAAGGGGGTCTTAAAGAGTGGTGGAGGCCCGTCAAAAATCGAGTTAAAAAAAAAGCTTGATTGCAAACGTGGCCGGCGCCCGCCGCCTATTACAATGTGTGGAGTCTGGAGTCTCTGGCATGCGTGCAGATCGCCGCCCATTCAGCTTATGATTTTGGTCCTGTGCTGGGCTCAGAAACGCCCGAGTCCGACATCAAATGCAGGTCGGGACCAGATGGCAGGCCGATGGTAAAGTTCAAACTTCAACACGTGTTGCGGGTCCCGCAGATCTCACCGATCCGAGGCTTTCCGATTCCTCGCCTGATTCTGTCTGCTCTCCATATCTGCAAGCGGGCCCCGCTCCAGCCCCGGGCAGTGGGCACTGCGTCGCTCACCTACGCTACCAGTCATAACCATGGCGACGGGCATCTGCCGGTTCCCTCTCCCTTGTGTGGCTGTGTTCTTAGGTTGTTTGAATAATATGTGGCCAATGTGAGTTTCTCTAAGGTTCCTATTCAAAAAATTGATTGAACGCCAACCCAAAACGTATAAAATCATTTTAAAAAAATCACCACTTATTCACTCTTTCTATAAATTAATTCACCAAACTTATTCGCTCTTTCTACATTCCTTTAACTTTCCAAAAGCCCCCGACTTTTCCTTACAAAAATACACCTATATCTTCCTACTGTAATCATATATCAATGGCGAACACATAGACAGAACCTCCAAATGCAAGTGTACTCATCTTTTCACAGAGATCAACGTGTCCGAGCTGAAGAGGATCCTTGGACCTAAAACTTATCTCTTGTGAAAAGGGTTTTCTTTGCTACTTACCCATTATGCAAGCTTCTCATACATCCGGACTGTAAGAACTTAGTGCCAAATGCTCAATTCTAGCTTACCTTTCTGCATATTTGAAAGAGTCTGCATACTGAGATGCCTATATCTCTCATGCCAAAGTTAGCTCATACAAGTTGTTCCTTTGAATGCCCTTTACAATAACCTTATCATCTCCATCAAGAATGATTGCACCCTTCTTGTCAAAGTGAACCTACAAGTCACGGTCTTGGGCACTTTGCATCATTATCCATTGCCACCATAATGTCATCTCCCATAGGCTTTAGGGAGGAATACCAATCCTTTTGACGAGTCATGTGCCTAGAAGCCCAATTATCGATGATCCAAGAATCATCATATGATTTAACATTAGCCGTCTCACTATATACTTCTTCAATGGGCTTCAATGGGCGACAAACAACAATATTTTTATAGTATGATTGGATTCTTCCTTGGTCTTTAGAGTGATATTCTTAGAATTTGCTTGCTTTTTCATGTATTCTTTGGCTGTGTTCTTTTTCTTGTTTACAAGGTAAAAGAATTTAACCTTTTATTCTAATTTGAAGAGTCAGAATCCTTACCATTCTTCTTTGTGTTAGCGAAGAAAGCCTAGTCCCCACATTACGACTTTGCAGCCTCATCTCCTCATCTCGAAGCAATGAGTTGAACTCCTCGAATGTGAGAGGAGTAGGCCTGACACCAACATTCAAAGACGTAACAAAACTATCATACTTAGGAGGCGGCAATACCCTTAGACAATGATAAGCAAGATCTTGAGAGAGCACACTCATGCCGATTGTAGCCATTTGGTCACGGAGATCTTTAATTTTGGTGAGAAACACCTCCACCATTTCACCTTCATTCAGCTTCTCTTGTTAAAGTTGATTTTCTAGATTTTGAATCCTTGAAGGATTAGTGGCCTCGTACTAGCTATGCAACAAGTTCCATGCTTCTGCAGCTATGGAGCTTGGACAAAATCAGTAGCACAGGTGGTACGAAGTTGCCCTCTATATCCCTTATTGTTGGTGATAGACATTAACACTAATGACAGTGTCCCAAAGCTTATATGAAGAAAGAGTAGCCTTAAGCTTGAACTTCCAAAGAGGATAATTGGCGCCATTATGCTTTCCATCAGCACACCGAATGGTGGTGGGTGTGGTCTTACAGAAGATGCCATTTCTCTAAGGGGACTGCTAGATAACAATTAGAGAAGAAGTTTTATTATAAGCGTGTACTTTGATACTATGTAAGAGAATGCAACGTGTGGTGTATACAAGAGAACACTCATAAGAAGTAGGATCTTTTACAGTAAAACACTTTAAAACTCAAATTACAGATGAGGTAACTAAAAACATAAAAAGCTCGCCGAACATTCTTAAAATTCCTAAGCATATGCCCATATAACTAAAAACATAAAGAGCTCACCTAAAAGTCTTAAAATTCCTAAGCATAGTCTAAGATAGGCATAGGCCCATATAATCTAAGCTAGGATACGGTCCTCATCCTAAAACGGATCATATCTAGATGTTCTCCCAGATCATCACGTCCTAACTGCAGTAGGTGGTGATGGTATTGTGAATGAACCAACAATGTCGCCACTCAACCCATGTCAGAAAATATAGCTCCTCAAAATGCTGAGCTAGAACAAGTCTCTCGCATACAACTAGATAATAAATGCTTGAGCGCGAAAGCAACTAAAAGTTGTTTTAAAATTTAGAAACTTGGGAGGAACTGGGAAATTAGATTATTAGGATGCAAGAATGTTAGTCGAAACGCGTCGAGGTTGTCACCTTTCATAATCGAGGAGGAAGATGTTGGTTAAGTCCAGGGGAGGTGCCAATTACCTCTTACTTATGGGGAATTATGAGGGAGACATGCATTAGGAGAAGTCATACACTTTTCCTAGTGTAACTACATAAAGCGTGTTGCTAGATAGCTAAATGCTAGGTCATTGTTATATAAAGCCCCTAGGTTAGGATTCTTCTAGTGTTAGGAGTTTTCTTGTTGTATGAAACTTTTAGTGTGAAGAGTTTTCTAGTGCAACTACATAAAGCATGTTGCTAGATAGCCGAACGCTAGGTCCTTATTATATGAATCCCATAGATGAAACTTTTCACCATGGAAGGAACTTACAATGTTTTACTGGGTTTCTTTTAGATGATATAGCAAATGATCTGGTCATGTCTTCCCGGGATACTTGGATTATCCTAGAAGGATAAAGCACCCACATGCTCAGGTCCACCCTGCCACCCGCTTTCCAGTATTTTATCCTTTTTTAACTTCAACTAGGTCCATAGGCTCAGCCTAGATTCCAATGGGCCTAGCCTACCGCACTGGGCATATGGAGTTGGTGTGGACTCACATAACTGATCTTCCTTATTCATTACGCACACACTCAACTAAAAACAAGGGCAAATTTCAGGCATGCACTCCACGACATATAATTCTTTTCTTCACACACACGATTCTTTTCTTATCTCACACACAATTCTAGAATTATAACATTATAAAAGAGCTAAATAATAATATCCAAAAGATACAAAAAAACATCATATATCCATATAGATCTCCTTACACCATGACCATGATCCTTGGACTAGGAAGGTATGCACTACTAAGCTTGAACACTCTAGGACCACTATGTCATCTAGCAACAAGGAGCTCACAAGTCTCACACCAAGATCTTGTAGTTATGCGAAATCACAAGCAAAATCACAAGAAGCCGCTTTTGATAAAGCCATACCACTCCCAAGGCACGAACACTCTAGCCAACCAATGCACAAGAGCTCTGTAGTGCAATAATTGACACTCGATCCAATCCCCCAGACTCACTACCAAGTAGTACAACGGGAGCTGCCTCTCATCCATCACACTAATTGTGTCAAGAGCACACCCAATCTCCCAAGATGGGTCAAGGCCTCAGGGATGACCATCTTCACGACAGGATTCACCACTTGGATGACATCTATTTAGTAACACAAATGCCCACGTGGTACAGTTAATTCATCTCTTAGATATTTGGACATGAATACTTATTTTGTTTGAAACTCTTGATCCTAATTTAATCTTTGCGTTAAGGTTTCGATTGGAATTCTATATATCCTTGATAAGAGAAGGTTTTATCTGTACCCTTTATCCTTCTTCTTTAATAAAACTTTCTCTCACTAGAGCTGATTTGGATATTTTTGAATTTCAAAAGGGGATCTATTGCTAGAATATTCCCTAATTAAATCCCTAATTAAAATTCTATTTCTTAACTTAATTTATAATGTATCTATTTCATCTCTTAGAAATATTTGTACCATACTATTTGCATATATATGCACATAAGTGTGCACACCATCTTCTTAATTTAATTTCCTATCCATAGGCACTTAAATGTTCAATTCTAGAGATAGAATCATTATGTGAATTATAAGGATCCAATTCACTTTCTTCTCTTTGTAGAACTAGGTCATTTCTCTCTAGAGATAGAATCATTATGTGAATTATAAGGATCCAATTCACTTTCTTCTCTTTGTAGAACTAGGTCATTTCTCTCTAGAATTAGACCACCTCTCTATAACTAGGCCACTTCTTTCAAAAGCTATGATTCTAAGATTCTAAAATTTTCTCTAAGATCTTAAGGCATCATTATTTAATTTTCTAACTACAACTCTCTTATTTATTAATTTAATCCAACACTAAAGAGATTATCTCTCTAGAATTCCACTTTAGACAATTCCAAAATGATTTATGTCAAAAGCCCAAATATACACATATGTACATTATCTAGCACATTGATTTATGCATTCTTATGGCACCTTTATTAATTCTAGCTTATTACATCTCTATAAATATTCTCAATCTATTTAATTTACCAAGCTTGGGCATTTTCCCTTGATAGTTTTCTATGCCTAAATTTTTTATAAGAAGGGGTTAATTTGATTGAATGCAATTTTACATGGATATACTCTTAGGTTTGCAATTTTTCTTATTCTAAGGCTGTATAAAAAGAAGTTATAAAGAGCATAAATTAGTGATTTAGGCAAGGGTATTTATAAAAACTAAGGTTTAATCTCTAAATACAAAATAGCTCTATGGTCAAAAGGGACATAATTCCTATTAAATTATTATTATTTTGTTTACTATAATTTACAAAGAGCTTAAATTAATAGTAGGAAATGGAAAATTTAAAAATAATTAGAATTGAAAAGTCAAAAAGGACAACTGTACTTCAAATATTTGAAAATTTGAATAGCATAGGTCACTTACTTTGAACTAGGCTTGGATTTTTGATGTAGATGAAGGCTTGCACATGTGATGTATCCCTTCAAACATCCACGAGTTTTTCTTCCTTGTAGTTTGGGGCCAAATAGTACAATAAAGGTTGTACTACATGCACTACAACAACTAGACTAGCTAATTACCTATACATGGAAGGCTTCAAGTACTGCTGTAAAAGAGAAGTCAGTGATATAAAATTGATGACTTCTAGCTTCATAAAATAAGCATGCGAGATTGAAGGGGGAAGGGTCCCTTTTATAGCTAGGCCCCCTTATGCAACAATAATGTAAACTGTTAAGTATATAGTCACATCTTAATGCAAAACTAAACTAAATGGTGGGCTTAACTAGTTAAATGGTGGTGGACTAGGGGCACGGTTGAGTTCTTCTCCTAGTTTTTTGTGGGCTAGAACTAGATTTTTGGTAGCTAGACTAAGGCTTAATCTCATCCATGCAAATAATTCCAAATTAAACTAATATAAGAGAGAGCACACAACTAGTTTTTCTAAAACCATTTCCACTTTCTACTAACCCAAAAACCATGGGTGGTTTACCACTTACCAATTTTGCATAAACCATGGCTTTACAACCTCAGACCATTACTCATTTAATTTAATTAAATGTGTACACCAAGGGTTTAGGCCTTAGTAAATTCAAAATTTATCATGTGAACCTTGACCAATTTACTCCTAATATTTTTATATGGCTAAACACACACTATTTTTTTTTCATTTCCTTAACTGATTTATTTGACTTGACTTCAATATTTTTGCCTTTAACAAGTGCAAGGAAAATGTGCACATGTACACCTAAGAGTCACATGTTAAACTTAACATTTTTAACATATGAGACCTATGAATTTGTTTAGAAAAAGGCAATTCCAAGTAAATTGTTTTTTAAAGGAGATGAGGATTTTTTTCTAAAACCAATAAAATCTCATTTTATTTCTCCTCAAAACTACATAGTTTGGCAACTTTATACTTAACAAATTTTAAAGGGTAGGAGGGAATTTACACACCGTATCCACACACATTCCTTTGTGCACATGCATATGCATTCTTACAGGCACACACGTGTTCTCAAAGTAATTTAAAGGGTAGGAGGGATCTTACACACCGTATCCATGCACGTTCATTTTTTGTGCACATATATATACATTCAAATAACAGGCACACATGTGTTCTCAAAGTAATCTCAGGGTTAGCCACACGTGTTGGCATCCATTAGCACATGCAAGGTTCTCGCATACCTTCGCACATTTCTTTGTGTGTACACAACATTCTCACATAGCTACACGCTTTCCTTCATTAACATGCATGTTCCCTTACAAGACCACACATAGTCCACGATCACATAGCTACACGCTTTCCTTCATTAACATGCATGTTCCTTACAAGACCACACATAGTCCACGATCACATAGTACCCTTGCGAAGTTTGAGCAAAGTTTACGCACCAAATCTACATATGTTCACACACCAAATTCATGTATGTCCACACACTCTATCCATGCACGTTCCTTCGTGTGTATACACTTTCACTCACTAGTCTACAAATACATATTCCTAGACAAAGCCACACAACATTCCTAGGTATATCCATATAAGAATATAGCACAATGGAAAGATAGATAGCAAAACAAAGTGCAATAAACAATACAATAGATAGAGAATTTAAAATTTTGAGATAGGTACAATGTGATGGTGTTGTCCACCCGTGCACTCTCTAGTAGAGCTTAGATGGCGATCTAGATAGACTTTGGATGGAGAATGTACTAAGTGTAGAGGGTCATTGGATACCTTAACTTATGACAAATATGTCCATATACTAAGTGTAGAGGCTGAGGATACTCACAAGCTTTGGATGCCTTAGCTTATGATGTGCTTCAGGTGGTGTGGTAGATGTGTATATATAACATAGGTAGTTATACAGGATAGACACAAGCATCACGGCCCTCAAAATGTAACCACCCAACCACTAAGAATGAACCTTTACCATTGGGGGCTCCTATCCAGGGGGTTCAAGCATTAGCTCTGGGGCCTAAGGGCAAGCTCAGGGGCCCCAGCTAATGCTTCAACCCCATGTGACCATCTCCTAAGCATCAATGGTCATAATAACAACCCCATAGATGTCTAAGTCAAGGTTTGCCACCAAAGACATGTGTACTAATGGCTTCTCCTCATAATGGAGACCTTTACAAATGTGCATCAAACATAGATTTGAGATACATGTTGAGAGGAGGGCATTGAGTGTATACTAACACCCCCCCTCAATGTATACCCCCATGGCCAAAGACAGATTATGTTTTTGGCCCAATGCTAAGTCGATGAAAAGCCATGTGAGCTCATCCTTCCCAACAGCCTTGGTGAAATATGTCGGTGCAGTTTTGGTCTATAGAATAATACTCTCGCTCCACTATCACATCCTCAATCAGCTCTCATACATAATGATACTGAATCTCAAGGTGCTTTGTTCGAGCATGAAACATAGGGTTCTTGTGCAATGGCCATGCAACTTTGGTTATCGCATTGCAAGGCTGTAGCCCCACTAATTTGAACTCCCATGTCCACTAAAATCCTTCTAAGCCATACTGCTTCACAACTAAGCAACAAAACAAGCAACCTTATACTCACCTTCTGTAGAAGAAAGTGCCATTTGTAGGTTGCTTCTTGCTAGTTCAAGAGAAAGCACTAGAACCAAGCAAAAACAATATCCAAAAATTGATTTCTTGGAATCAAAATCTCTTGGCCAATCTAAATTGCAGTAACCCAGAAGTGATGCCATATTCAAGAGTACCTCTGATATACCTAAGGTCTAGTGTTAGTGAGAAAAATTAAACTCTCCACCATCTTCATGTACCGTCCTAATGTCTACTAATGGTGAAGAATCTTCTATAGAAAGCTTCATGTTCATCACCTCTATAGGTGTTGACACAGGTTTGCAATTAGTCATCCCAAATGCTATGAGAATCTCCCAAGCATACTTTTGTTGTGATATGAAGATCTTGCGTGACTCTTACTAGACCTTAATCCCTAAATAAAAATGTAGAAGACCCAAGTCTATCATTTCAAACTCATGGCTCATCAGCATATCCATTGTTTGTTGGATCATTTCTTCATTATCACTTATGATGTTTTTTGGGGGGACCAATATTATATATATATTATTGCAATAAAGAAGCTTTATATTACATCCTTCCAACCCCACCATAGTCACTTGCAATCTTGCCATAGAACATATGAATTAATATCACAAACACTTATAATGAACCCAATCTTTTTAAAAAATTGGTACTGTGATATCATGCCCTTTTAGGTCTTGTTTTAACCTATACAACGCCTTCTTTAGCCTGTAAACTTTGTTTTATGATCAAAACCTAGTGGCTGAGCTACATATACCTCCTCCTTGAGATGGCTATCTAGAAATGCTGATTTAACATCCATGTGAAAAATTAGACACTATTTATAATTAGCCAAGGCAAGTGAAGCCCTGATAGTTGTCATGCAAGCTATGGGAACAAAGATTTCAACAAAGTAAAAACCCTCCACCTGTGGAAATCCCTATGCAACCAACCTAGCTATGTATTTTTCAAGTGAGCCATCAGTTGTATACTTAGCTTTCTAAACCCATTTGGTACCAATTAATTTTTTGTTTGTTGGTCGGCCAACTAGCTCCCAGGTGTTATTCTTTATGACACTGTGAGGGGAATCTCGAGCCCTCTCCAAATATGATGTATAGATGGATGTAAGGTGTATATGTTTGTGTATAGTTGATCCATGGTGGAAAAAAGGCAACGTGGCATCCAAATGTATAGGCAAAGGTGCAATAAACCAAAAAGGAAGGTGCATGGGGAATGAAGGAGACGGGCGACAAAGTGTTCTGGAAGAAATGAGGACACCAACGGGCTCAAGAGATGGCAGGGGAGATAGTTTTTAAAAAAAAGATGCGAGTTGGAGAGACCACTGGAGTTGAGACTACAGTGAAGTGAGTTCCTGTAGGTCAGTTTTGTTTAGTTGTAGTTATTAGCAGGATAGAGTTCCTACGATTATTGAAGTTTTTTAGATAGAAAGATAGTATAGTGTGAGGAAGCGTGGAGATAGTTTCTAAAAAATAGATGCAAGGGGGTAAGCTGGAGAGACCACCAGAGTTGAGACTGTAGTGAAGTGAGTTCCTACATGTCAGTTTTTTTTGGTTGCAGTTAGTAGGCTCGAGTTCCTGCAATTGTTGAAGTTTTTTAGATAGAAAGATAGTACACTGTGAGGAAGGGTGGAGTTGTCTAGAGCAGAGAGTGCAGGGAAGCAAAGGATCTTGTAGGAGGTGTGTTCCCTAGGATCCCTAAGATGTAGCTCTATTAGAGACTTGGACCAGATCAACGTTTTGCTCAAGTGTTCCTTGTTGTGTTTGAAGGAGGAGACTTGCAACATCAGGATGTAGAGGCTTTTGATGTCGGTTCTTAAAGAATCTCTCTGTTTTCTTGGTGTTTCCATATCTTGTCTTAGCTCCATGTCTCAGGGGTGTTGAGACAGTCTAATTTTGTTTTCATGAAGAAATCTGGGTGTTCTAAGCTTGAATCTGTGTCGAGATTGTGGAGATTTTATGATATGGAGCTTGTCTTGAGTTGTTTTGTTTGATTTTGTTGAGTTAGAACAATTGTGGATATATGTGTGAAGTTCAGGGAGTCAGGGTTGACTCATAGTCGAATCAGTCATCTATTGTGGAGAGGATTCGGGCCAGTCTAGTGTCAGTTAATTGTTAGCTATGTGTCTAGGATGATCAGCTAAAGGGCTAGAAGGGTAGATATAATCTTTCTAGTTTGAAGGGGAAAAGTTTTGAGTTTATTCAGACATTTTGAGCACTCTACTGTCAGCAATAATCAGTATAGTCAGACAGGTTTGTGGTCTAAATGATGTTTTTGTGGTAGCTACAATCAGGTTGGAGTCAACTAAGCATCCACAGGGTAAGATTCTTGTTTGGTTTGAGTGTTTGGAGGTATAGAAGTGCTAGTTGACGTAGAGGAGAAGAAACCTGAGTCAGCTGAACTAGTTTAGTTGACCTTGAGGGAATAGACATGTTGGAGTCAGCTGTGGGCTTGCAATTGTCAGCAGAGAGTTCTTAATGTGATATCTCTTCAAGTTTAGAGCTGCCTCAGGGTCTATGTGTGTCAGAGTATACTTGATGAAAGATCCTTTTTCAGTGGAGACTTTTGAGTCAGATGAGTCTGTGTTAGATTGCTGAGGTAGAATTCAGCCCACTTCAGTCAAAGGAGGGTCAACAGGGAGTCCAAGAAGGTCTTGGGGTAGAATTCAGTCTGTGTTAGTCTGTTGAGGTAGAATTCAGTCTACTTCAGTAGGGAGTCCAGGAAGGTCTTAGGGTTGTGGTTTTAAGGTTAGCTAACTTTGGAGGATAGTAGAGGATCTTGGAGGACAGGTTTTTGTCTGGGGACTAGTGAAGGATTTCGGGAGTAGCTTATGTGTAGTTTTGCATCAACTAGAGAGGATTTTGGTTAGCTGGATATCAGCTGTGGTCAGCTGAGGCTTATAGAAGAATGAGCAGAGGTGCTGGAGGTATGTGCTAACCTAGGAGGACAACTGGAGGAGATAGCTGAGCTAGATAGGGAGGTTGGGAGGGTGTTGAGGTGTCTGCAGGAGTCAGCTAGAGGATTGGGGACAGTAGCACAATTGATTAGTTCCCTTGGAGCTGGGATTAGTTCCCTTGGAGCTGGGATTTCAGAGTCCCCTAGTTCTAATCCCATTGTTTCTTCTTCTTGTGTGCCTGTAGATGGTGTAGTAGAGGCCATCACCCAGCCACCACACATGCTTTGGTGCCCTCATTGAGGATCAGTAGGTTCTTTAGGGCCTTGTTTGCCAGGTTGGAAATCACTTGGGAGTCAGCTCAAGACTTTTGTTGTGATCATGGACAAGTTTAGGAGAGGATCTAGCTAGATTTTTGAGACAGGTGCAACTATTTTGTCTTGTGAGGAATAGGGATTGTGAAGTGGAATGGCTGAAGGCATTTCCTTTGTTTCTTGAGGACCATGCATGCAGGTGGTATGAGGATTTGTAGGATGATGTGAGAGACAGTTGGGCATTGTTGTGGAGGAAAGGTTTCTCCAAAGGTTTGCAAAAATGTTGTCTCCAAATGAAGCTTGGAGGAAGGTGTAGCTGATTTCTTGCAGAGATTTGAAAAGGCATGACATACATGGTAGAGGGAAATTATGCATGCTATAGAGAGATGTCTTTGCCTAAGTTGTATTGCAAACTTTGATCAGTCAGTTGAGCCAAGTCTTGAAGGAGAAGCTGGAGTATGAGAGATCTAAGAGCTTGAAAGAAGCTCTTGAGACTGCTTACAAGAAGGAGAGGAAGCTGAGGTTCTACGCAGGATTGAGTCATCTGCCAACTATTCAAGATATGGAATTTGTGGATCCATCTTATGATAGAATACTGGAATCTAAAGCTTTGCAGGTATAGGAAGCAATTGAAATGTCAGACCTGATGTGGAGGATCATGAGAAATCTCATGTTTCTATAAGTACGGATGTAGTGTTAAGTGGTCTGAAGTTTAGTAATGAAGAGGTTGTTGTTAGCACAATGCTTGAGTGTGAAGAGATTGAGGGCTTTGTTGAGAGTGATGGTGACCAGGTTAGCTGATGTGGGAGATGATGCATGTGTTGATGTAGAGTCAGGTCAAGGGAGCTTAGACAAAGTTGAGTGTGCCTTGCAAGGTATGAAGAGCCTTGAAGAGCTACCCAAGGTCTTGGAGTTGAAGATGCAGGAAAGGAGAAGTGAGGAGACAGAAGCGCTTGAAGTTGTTGAGAGTGATGTGAGTGTGGACATGGATGACAGGTGTTGTCGGGGTTTTCCTTCTTTGTGTGAGGTTGATGATTTGTCTTTAGTGGATGTTTTGAGAGGCGATTTCTTTGAGATAGAAGATGTGGAGGGAGTTTGCGCGGAGTATGCTGAGCCTGAGGATGTGAGTGGCATAATAGTTGACTCAGATGGGACATACTTTGAGAGTAAGGATGATGCTGGAGCTATGATGATTTGTTCAAATGAAGAGTTTGGAGATGTGCTTCATGGTGGGTTGTCAGTTGTTGTTGCAACAGAAAACATAAACGTTAAGTTTGATAATGTTGATGCTTATAGTAGTGTTAGTGGTCACTTATGAGGATATGCAGGTACAAAAAGCACAGGTGACTGGCTATGACAAAGAAGAAGACTTGGGTGTTTTTTTCACAGATATGTACCCCAATTTGGAAAGATAATGCCATTTGACCCAAGGGGATGGGCTACAACAAAGTATTTCTATGCATGGTTGGAAATTTTTTTAATAGTGGCATTATGGCATGTGGTCTTGGAAAGATGGAGATGTGGAGAGTTGCATGAAATAAAGTATGAAAACATGAATCTTTTCATCTAGGGGGGTTGGGCTATATGTGAGGGGAATTCCGAGCCCTCTCCAAATATGATGTATAGATGGATGTAAGGTGTATATGGTTGTGTATAGTTGATCCATGGTGGCAAAAGGTGACATGGCATCCAAATGTATAGGTGCACGTGCGAGAAAACAAAAAGGAAGATGTATGGCGAACAAAGGAGATGGGCGGCGAAGTGTTTTGGAAGAAATGGGGACGCAATGGGCTCAAGACAGCGGGGCATATAGTTTCTAAAAAATAGATGCAAGGGGGTGGGATGGAGAGACCAGCAGAGTTGAGACTGTAGTGAAGTGAGTTCCTGTAGGTCAATTTTGTTTGGTTGCAGTTAGCAAGCTAGAGTTCATGCAGTTGTTGAAGTTTTGCAGACAGAAAGATATTACAACGTGAGGAAGCGTGGAGTCGTCCAGAGTAGAGAGTGCAGGGGAAGTAGAGGATCTTGTAGGAGGTGTGTTCCCTAGGATCCCTGGGATGCAGCTCTATTAGAGACTTGGACCAGATCAACATTTTGGTTAACTGTTCCTTGCTATGTTTGAAGGGCTGTGTTTGAAGGAGGAGACTTACAGTGTCAGGTTGCAGAGACTTTTGATGTTGGTTCTTGAAGAATCTCTCTGTTTTATTGGTGTTTCCATAACTTGTTTGAGCTCTATGTCGGGTGTGAGGCCAGTGTTTGAGCTCTATGTCGGGTGTGAGGCCAGTGTTTCAGAAGCTGAGAAGAATAAATAGAGAGCTATTGCCTATGTTAAGAGAGGAGTTGAGTAAGTTGTTAAAAGCAGGGTTAATTTATCCAGTAGATCACTCAGATTGGGCAAATCTAGTGGTCTTTACTCCAAAGCATACAGGTGGGTGGAGAGTCTGTATCGATTACAAGCCTCTGAATGCTGCAGCAAAAAGAAATCACTATCCTTTGCCATTCATTGATGATATTTTGGACAGGGTGGCTGGGTATGAGAGGTATAGTGTATGTGATGGCTTCTCTGGGTATTTTCAGATCTCAATTGCTGAGAAGGACCAGGCTAAAACCACTATTATTACACCGTGGGGTTGCTTTTGTTACCGAATACCATTTGGTTTGAAGAATGCACCCTCGTGGTATCAGAGGAATACTGATAGAGTACTTGCACCTCTTACAGATAATTTTGTGAGAGCTTTTTTGGATGATATATGTGTATATAGTTCTCAAATGGAGTATGGTAATAAATTGGAGCAAGTATTTTCTAAAATGGATGATGCAGGTGGATAGCTGAATCCAAAAAAGTGTCATTTAGGATATTCAAAAGTGAAGCTGTTGGGACATATGATATCTCAAAATGGAATCGAACCTGATCCAGAGAAGATAAAAGCTCTTATCTTATTATCTGCACCATCAACATCCATGCAGCTATACTGCTGGCAGACTTTTGTCTAGAAGGTAAAATATATGGTAAGATTTATTCCTTTGTCTCAATTGCTTTACCCTCTTTAGCAAGCTATGAAGAAAGAACCATTGCAATGGAATGAAGAATGCGAGGAAGTGTTTGAGAAAGTAAAAGAGGTATTGGGAGGTATTTCCAGTGTAAAAGCCCCAGATTTTTCTCAGGTCTTCTATGTGAATCCTTCTTTTGGCCCAGATGTGGTTGGAGCAATCTTAATGCAGAGAGGAGATGAGTCCAGATATATGAAACCTGTATATTATGCAAGTAGAGTGAAGACGGAAGCAGAGAGGAAATATACAGAGGCTGAATTGGTTTTGTCAAGTCTGGTGTATGCTTGCAGGAAGTTCAGGTCATATCTCCTGATGAGACCATTTGTGGTTCTGACAAACTATACTCTTCTCCCTCAGCTAGTGAATGGTTCTTCACTCTCAAAAGGTATGATGCGATGGTTAGTGGAGCTTCAAGAATATGATTTCTCATTTTTGATTGAAGATATTTGCAAGGCAACGTTGGCAGATCTTCTAACATATAAAGAAGGCCCGATCCTGGTGAGAGAAGTGGATTCAAAGATAGAAAAAGAGGAACAAATTATCATTCCTGGAGCTCATGTCTTGTTCTTTGATGGTTCATATAAGAGGAGTATACATCAGAACACCGCAGGTTATATAATCCAGGATTCAGAAGGCGGGCTGATTCTAAAAAATGGGATACATCTGGAAGCCGAAAGTAATAATGAGGTTGAATACACAGCATTGTTTCAGGGGCTGCATGCTGCTTTAAAACAGAAAATTCAGAAGTTAATCATAAAAGGAGATTCCCTATTAGTAGTAAAGCAGGTCTTGGGTAGTTGGCGAGCAAAGAATCCGAGGTTAAAAAGATGTCTGGTTGATGTTAGAAGGCTGCTACATCAATTTACAGCATGGAGTATTCAACATGTGCGGCGAGAGGACAATCATATTGCACATGAGTTAGCCCAGGAGGTAATTGATTAGGATCCAGTAACTGCAAAAATTGAAGAGCCATTATACAGAGGGAGGGAATACTTGTCTAAGGTGGTGGATTACTTACTCTTAGGTCGCTTGCCTGAAGAGCTCAAAAAAGGCCAAAAGTATCATTTTATCAGGAAGAGTAAGCATTATGTCATGATTGGGGATGAATTATACATGCAAGGGGCTGATCAGGTATTGAGAAGAATTCCCTGGAGGGAAGAAATTTATCATATTCTATCTTCAAATCATGAGGGAGCATGTGGAGGTCACTATGCATTTAAGGTCACCTTGCAGAAGATATTACTGGAGGGTTATGTATGGCCTTCCATCCAGAAGGATATTCAGCACTGGTGCAGGTCTTGCCATGAGTGCCAGAGAATGGGGAAGAGAATCTTAAAAAGAGAGCTGAGAAATATCATGTTGGTATATGACATTTTTAAGAGGTGGGGGGTGGATGCAGTTGGACCACTTCCCAGGACGGCCAGAGGAAAGTGTTATATCCTTACTGCGGTGGATTACCTATCAAAATGGACAGAAGTGAAGGCAGTGAAGAGAGTAGATAGTAAGGAAGTGGCTGATTTTGTGTATGGACATATATGCTACAGATTTGGTATTCCTCTGGAGATATTATCAGATAATGGTCCTGAATTTTGAGGAGAGGTAGTTGACCACTTATGTAGAAGATTGAACATCAACCACAAGTATACTACTCCTTATCACCCTCAATGCAATGGTTTGAATGAAAGATTCAATGGTGAGCTTAAGCTGATGATGACTAAAATGACAGAAAGCCATGTTAAAAATGGGGACGTAGAGATGAATCGTGTACTATGGGCATACAGAGTTGTAGTAAAATATGGTACACAATTCTCACCCTTTCATTTAGTTTATGTTAAAGAAGCACTCGTGACTATTGATGTAGAAATTCCAGCTTTGAAGTTTCTGGTTGAAGAAGGGCATGAACCTATTAACTATTACAGAGAAAGATTGCTGGCCTTGCAAACAGTCCAATTAGACAGAGAGCTAGCTTTTGATCACTATGCTGCTATGCAATTGAAAAGACAAGAGAAAGAGAATGAGAAGGTGAAGCAGAAAGAAATCGAAGAAGGTGATCTGGTTCGCAGGTATAATAGCAAGCTGGACAATACATTTCATACTGCATTCCAGACAAAGTGGGAAGGTCCGTAAGTTGAGAGAAAATTTGATAATGGAAGCTATCAGCTTATGGATTTAAATGGAAAGAAGCATAAAAGAAGAGTGAATGGTTTACGACTGAAGAAATATTTTGCTCGGTTGATGTTAGCTTTGAAAGAAGAAAATCAGGAAGCTTGTGATGCATGTAAGGAGGTTGTGTGGAGAGTACAGAGGAAGATCTGAATATTACATCCCTGTTTGTACAGCTGCTGGACATGAATGTCTCAGCATAAATAGGGGGTTGCTAAATATGTGTGGATAAAAACAGAGGCTGATGATGTGTACATATTGTGCAGAGTACTGAGAGTTTCAGGAAATATGTAATTAGTTTGGGTCAGCTCTGAGTTTTGGTTGAGATAAAATCTGCTGGGCAGGAGGAGTGGAGGCATAACCATCAGGCCTTGCATCATCCATAAGATGTGGAGATCTTGTTGCTTTTGTTAGCGAACCTTCAGGTGAGTGTGTGTGTGTCAGTGCCTACATGAGTGTTGATTGTTCATATTTGGGCGTATCCTTTGTAAATGTGTAATATGGATGAAGGTGGTGGATGCAAGTGCTAATGGCGTGTGGGCAAAGGATAAATGACATTAGTGGGATGTGGTTTAAGGCAGTGTGAACAGCCTTAAACCATAAAAAATTAATATGAGTATAAAAGGCTTTAAGTTTCTAGAAAAATGAGCAAGGGCGGCAGTTGCCAATAGCATCCTGGCAAGTTTGACTGTTCGCATGCGCTAAAGGGATGGAGGAGGCCATATGGCAACAGCAGAGAACCTTACGGTATGTGAAGGAGAGAATCTGTGAGGAAAAATGGAAAGAGTCGTGAAAAAGAGGACACGTCAGCAGTAGCGAAGTCGCCAGAGGAAAAACGCCGACGGTAGTAAGCAGAGAGGGAGAAGGAGAACGTAGGGAGGGGGAAGCTAAAAAGGTGGTGGCATCCACTGCAAGAAGGCGAGGCTGGGGTGGTTTCGACTAAAGTGGAAGGAAAAGAGGCTGGCGCCGACAGCAGAGGAGCGAAGTGGGGCGTGTGGATTTTGGAATTAAGGAAGGTTGCGAAGCTGCGAAGACAAAGAGGGTGTATTTGGTGCAGCTGCTGTTAGCGCAGCAGATAGTTACCATACCGAGGTGCAGCTAAAAGGTGGTGGTCTCTTTCTAGAAGAGGGGGTGTCAACAATGAGGAGGCGAGGGACTGCAGAGAACCAAAAAGGACAAGGCATCGACTGTAGAGGAAAAGGTGAACATCAACAGCAACAAAAAAAGGTGGTGGCGTCCACTGTAACAAGGTGAGGGTGGTGCAGTGTCAACTGCATCAAAAGAAGAAGAGAGCACATCAACTCTAGAAAGAAGGCGAGGGTGGCACAAACTCCAGGAAAACAGATGAGTGTTGGCAGCGCTGCATATATTTGCTTTGTTGGGGTGCAACTCATAGTAGCCGGTCATTGTCTTCTCCAAATGTAATTACAACTGATAGCAGGTGTCAGTGATGATTTATGGTCTTCAGTTCAAAGGTGTTGAAGCTACATCTGGAATCTCTAAGCTTGGGTTTTCTGGGAAGTTTAATGAAAAAAGTCAAAACGGGAACTGAATGCTTGCATGTTCATTTGTAATAGTCTCTGTACTAAATATATAGTCTTGTAAACCTGAAGTAAAGCTTTGAGGGTAGCCTACTACAGACATGTATCTTGTTTTGGAGCTTGGTCCAAATATCCATGAACTGTATTTTGACGATCCCTCAATGTTTGAGGTTGTATACTCTGATAGTGATGCAAGGTACTAGTCAGTTGTAATTTACATAGATGAAAGGGAGTGGGCAGATTATGAGTGGGTGTTAGAGGAGAATGGTTCTGAGGATGACATGTATCTTGTTTTGGAGCTTGGTCCAAATATCCATGAACTGTATTTTGACGATCCCTCAATGTTTGAGGTTGTATACTCTGATAGTGATGCAGGGTACTAGTCAGGGTACTAGTCAGTTGTAATTTACATAGATGAAAGGGAGTGGGCAGATTATGAGTGGGTGTTAGAGGAGGATGGTTCTGAGGATATAATGGATATCCAACTTTGTAGAGATGAAGACTTGTTCTGAAATAAAGTTTTTGTTTATGCTCTTGGGTCTGGTGTTCTAGGTGTGTTTTACTAGTGTGTGTAAGTGTGACACTCTATAAAGGCCTATACAGCTATACCGCTTCCGTGTCATCAACGTTGCCACCACAGCTCCTCTGTACTTGACAAGGCAATTGTGGGCTGCTTCTTGCTGCTCCATGTCAGAACAGCACTCCCCAATGAAAACATAAATCCACTTGTAGATCCAGCAAAACGTGTATAAACTGGCTCTCTAAGCTAACAATGTAACTCAAATCTGGCTTACTGATCCGTGACATAGATCAAACTCCCCACAATCTTCTTGTACATAGTGGGATCCTCCAACACATAACTTGCATTCACACTAAGCTTGCCATTTTAATCTAATGGCACTGAGATTGACTTACAATCAGCCATCCCATACTTGGACAACATGTCTAATACATACTATCTCTGTGTGACAACCAAATATCATTAGGTGTGCGAGTGACCTCAATTCCCAAAAACTAGCGTAGATCTCCCAAATCCTTTATCTCAAACTTCCTTTTTGAGAAGACTATTCACATGCTCAATCTCATCCAAGTTGTCACGCCCACCAACAATAAGATCATCTACATAGATAGTGATGATCACAATACCCTATCACTCTTGTGCACATACAAAGAGTGATCTGCATCTGCCATATGAAAACCAATAGTGATAATATACTCAGTAATCTTATCATGCCATGCTCGTGGAGCTTGCTTTTAACCCATTTAAAGCCTTACAAAGTTTACATACATACTCTGGGTGATCTGTATCCTCAAAACTTAGGTGGCTGATCCATATACACTTCTTCTTGTTGCAAGTCACCATGCAAGAACACATTTTTTACATCCATCTGATGTAAAAACTAGCCTTTAGCTATAGCCATCGCAATCACAACTCTCATAGTTGCCATCTTTTTGTAGCAGCTGGGAAAAATATCTGCTCATAATCAATCCTATGTGTCTATGCATATCCTTTGGCTACCAATCTAGCCTTGTACTTGTTTATGCTACCATCACTGCCATTATGTTTCACCTTATATAGTCACTTACAACCAATAGCTTTCTTGCCTTCAGGCAATGGCACCAAATCCCAAGTCTCATTTTCATACAATGCATCCATCTCTTCATCCATAGCTTTCTCCCAACACACATTTCCAATAGCTTCATCAAAACATGTGGGTTCTATAACCTGCACAACTTTTACCATATAAGCATAGTGATGTGCCACATAACCATCATAAGTCAACCTTTGCACTCTTCTAGATCTTCGTAACTTTGCATTTATGGCTTCTATAGTCTTCTTCACACCAAGTGTTCTCATTGTTGGAATCACAAGCTCCTCATCAAGGCTCATCTTTGAGCCACTAGACTCTCCATCAACAAGAGAATGTCCTGCATAAATATTAGGCATACCAAGGGGCTCAACGAATTTCTCTTTGCCTTTATGTGATGTACCAACTACATGTCCAGGACTGGTATTATGATGTAGCCTGCCACTCCATGGTCTATCAACAAAACCATGTCCAGGACTGGTATTATGATGTAGCCTGCCACTCCATGGTCTATCAACAGAACCACTGGATGAGGACTCTCCTGGTCTACTCAATGACTGTGATTGATGACTTCCATTCTGTGCAACCAAGTTTCCACTTACATCAACCCCCAACATCATCTTTTTCAGCAGCATACCAGCTACTCATCTTTTTCAGCAGCATACCAGCTACTCATCTCATCAAATATAACATACTTACCCTCAATTCACGTGTAGTAGGATTATAGCATCTATATCCCTTTTTCTCAAGGGAATACCCAATAAACACACATTTTTCTACCTTTGGATCTAGTTTAGTATGCAACTCATTTAGCACATGCACATATACAATATGTCTAAAAACTTTAAAGTGTGACAAATGAGGTTTCTTGCCAGTAAACCTCCTCTGGCATTACATCATGTATGGCTGCAGTAGGTGTCCTGTTCATGATATAAACTGTTGTAGACATACTCTCATCCTAATAGCTATGTGGCATATTCTTCTCTGCCACCATCAACGCTCGTGCTATCTTTGCAATGTGCTTGTTTTTTCGCTCAGCAACTCCATTTTGTTGCGGAGTGTATCTACATGTAAATGGTTTCTGAATGCCATTCTTTTGCAAGAATTCAGAGAACTCATTGGAGAAGTATTCTCCCCCTCCATCTAACCTTGGCACTTCACATGCTTTCCTGTCTATTTTTCAACCCATCACTCTGAAATTCTGAAAATGAGTAAGCACTTCACTCTTCTCCTTCATGAAATACACCCACACTTTCCTCATGTGGTCATCAATGAATGTTACATAGTACCTGTAGCCACCCATAGACATAGTCTTTGTCGTCGCAGGACCCTATACGTCTAAATGCACAACATCTAGTACATTCCTACTCACATTTTTGTCATGTGGAAATACATGCTTTGTTTGCTTTCCAAATTGACATGCTTCACATACTTTTTGCATACCTTCAACTCTAAACTTAGGTAGCCCTGTCACAATTTCTTTAGTCTGCATAGACTTTATTCTTTGAACATTTACATGCCCAATTCTCTATATCTGCAACAACTCTTGAACCATTTACAAACATTGTAGCACTCACTTCAGGCATATTTACATTCAATGTAAACATTCTGTGCAGTCTGTTGCCTTTTGCACCCAACTTGCACTTATCTTTAAAGTCTTCTACATAACAGCCATCAAGGTTAAACTAGACCTGCAAACCCTGCTCAATCATCTCGCCAATAGAAACCAGATTCTTTATAATATTTGGAACATGAAGTATATCTACAAGGTACTTCACCTTACCATCCTGCATAGACAATGGCACATCTCCAACATGGGCAATCGGATGAGCAGTGTCATCCCTTGTTTCAACAAAACTTGGGGTTTCAAGACTCTTCATTTCCTTGAGAACCACTCACCATGACTTGTCATATGGTTCGAAGCACCTCAATCAACATACCATACATCATCCTTACATGCTGTTACATCATTTCTAGCCATAGCATTAACTACATGTTGCATAACAAACAACCTCTCATTATCCTCATTAATTCTGCTAGAGGACGCATTGTTATTTTGTTGCACTTTTCTATTTTGCATTTCACTCTGTTTCTTATAGCAATCTAACTTTTAAGATTCCTCCAGCCCCTCAAGATATCCAGTTTCTCCCCGTGTAATCAATCCCTTTTTTTAGAATAATAACAGATCTTGTTTTTATCTATTTTGGCCTGGAGAGAGAAAATTTCTAGAGGGAGGTAATTCAAAATTGAGATATTTTTGGATACAAAAATCCTCCTAGTGTCTAAAATGATTTCCCCTGAAACAAAAATTCAAAAAGAACTTTCCAATGTGTAATTGGAATTTATTAAAAATAGGTATAAAGGACCTTAGCCTAAGGGTCTAGATTTTCACAAATTTTTGAATTATGCTCTAATTAAGGTTCCTAAGGACCAATAAGATTAATCCAAATGTAGAGAGGAGATAAATTGAAGAATAAAAGAAAATCCTCCAAAAATGAGTAAATGCTCACATAAGATGAAGAGTTGACTAAGGACAAGGTTTATTAGTTAAAAAAGAAGAGATATTTAGAGGAAATGATGCATTTTTGACACCTCAATGTGGGGATCTCCCCTCATGAAGGAGGTGCCTAATTCACATGTGTGGAGGAGTTTTAAACTAAAAAATAATGAGATATTTTTATCTCTCCTCTCTCCTGTTTCAACTAGATCCAAAAGTAAGCTAAACTGACCAAAAAATGGTCAAAAATTAACCAAATTGATTTGGAAAATTCTAGAATCAATTTGCTTGGTTAGAGGCTCACTTTTTCCTATAAATAGAAGCTTCCCCCATTGTAAAAGGTTAATAGTGTTTATGCACTGTTACTCTACTCCTATACCCAGAGCCAATTATATTGAATTTTCTTAATAATTCAATTGTTTTTGACTTAATCCTCTCCAAAGTAATTGGTGGACACTCTTGCTTCAAACAAGAGTAGAACCCTCAATCCCTCAAGCCAAAGGAAAGCTTACAACTCCATGTAAGCTAAGAATTTCTACTTTTTAATTTCAAATCTATGGTTTTTTGATTTTCTTGTTTTTTATAGTTGATTAAAGTAAATTCTGATGCTATGCCTTGATGAAAAGGCCATCCCCTTATCTTCTTTACAATTCAGCCTTTCTTTATCCTAGAATTATTAACAAATAGATTAATTAAACTTTTCTTATTGTTTACTCTCTTGAAAATTGAAAATTGTGTAGATTAGAGTCCTTTATATCTAATTGGGGTTTGGGGTTGATTTAAATTAAAAATTGTGTAGATTAGAGTCCTTTATATCTAATTGGGGTTAATTTAAATTGAAAATAGAATGTTAAAAATTGAGAAATGTTAATTTAAACTGAGAATGCTAAAAATTGAAAATTGTGTAGATTAGAGTCCTTTATATCTAATTGGGGTTAATTTAAATTGGAATGTTAAAAATTGAGAAATGGTCAGCCATACAAAGGAGGTTATGGCAAACTTTTCTTGAATTTGGTGTGTGGAAAAGAAAGTTTATTTTTATGTTATTCTAAAAGAGTAATTCCCACCGTTTGTGCATTCGAAAAGAAATATTCTAATTTACTCCATGTACATATTCACCTATTAATATGCATGAATATCACTGATATTAAATTAATAAAATTAATTTCTATGCATAGAAAGATGTATAATAAAAATATTCTTATTATAAAAGTGTTGTTTTCATTGAATTTAATTTCTATGCATAAAAAGATGCATAATGAAAATATTCTTATTATAAAAGTGTTGTTTTCATTGAATTTAATTTCTAGGCCTAGAAAGATGCATAATGGAAATATTCTTATTATAAAAGTGTTGTTTTCATTGAATTTAATTTCTATGCATAGAAAGATATGAAAATTTTTTTAATTATAATTTCAAAAGTGTTATTCTCATTAAAATTGATTTTATGCATAGAAAGATGCATGAAGGATTTATTTTTATTTCAAAAGTGTTATTCTCATGAAAATTGATTTTATGCATAGAAAGATGCATGAAGGATTTATTTTTATTTCAAAAGTGTTATTCTCATTAAAATTGATTTTATGCATAGAAAGATGCCTAAAGGATTTATTTTTATTTTAAAAGTGTTATTCTCATTAAAGTTGATTTTTATGTATAAATAGATGCATAAAGAATTTTTATATCAAAATTAGAATTATCTTAAATTCTATGTTTAAATTCTATGAAATGATGTGAATCAGATAGATGTGAATGAAGGGATGGATAGATGTGATGTGAATCAGATAGATGTGAATGAAGGGATGGAGAGATGTTATGTGAATAGGGGTGAAGAGATGTGAGGTGAATAGATGTGATGAGATGTGACGTGAATAGATGTGATGAGATGTGATGTGAATAGGGGTGAAGAGATGTGAGGTGAATAGATGTGATGTGAATCAGATAAATGTGAATGAATAGATGAGATGTGATGTGAATCAGGATGTAAATGAATGATATGGGATGTGAGTGGATGTATGTGAAAGAATGGATGTGAATGTATGTGAAAGAATGTGATGTGGATGTGTATGCAAAAGAATGTGATGTGATGAAAAGAGATGTGATGTGACATGAATATATGTGGATGTGAAGTGATAGGTATGAATGTATGAATAGATGTGGGTAGTCATACTACAGGTGAGAACAATTGGATGGATGTGTATGAATGAGATATGATGTGGATAGAAGTGATGTGATATAATGTGGATAGAATGTATGTGATGGGATGGTTATGAGAATGTATGTGGTGGGTATGAATGAACGAATGTGATGGATATGAATGAATGTGATGTGATGGGTATGAATGAACGAGTGTGATGGATATGAATGAATGTGATGTGATGGGTGTAAATGGATGTGATGTAAATGAATGTGATAGACGTGAATTGATGTGATATCATGTGAATTGATGTGATGTCATGTGAATCAGGATGTGAATGAATGAGATGTGATGTCATGTGAATCGAGATGTGAATAAATGAGATGTGATGTAAATTGGGATAGATGTGATATGTGATGTGAATGATTATGATGTGATGAGAATGGGAATACAGATGAAATAAATGAGGATTGATGTGGAACAATGTAGAAAGACGAGAGTTCGCTATAGAAACTGTATTTATGACCTGTTTTTAAAATGACTATTTTATGTCAAGAATGCTAGGGAAGCATTTTGACCGTCTTGTGAATGAGGTCGTGGAGACCTAATCTGATAAAGTTGCAACAGTTGACGGAGAGTCAAGGGAGGATGTCTCGCGTAGCAAGGTCGGCCGAGGTCTTGGCTAGCCTTGGTTTGATTAAAATGGTGAGCTTCCGATATGGTGGATGAGGGACCAAGGAAGCGGCATATGAGTGAAGTGCTATGTCACCTGCGAAGGATCCTAGAGGGTGCTAACCATACGGTGCTCGGGCTCTGGGTCACCGAAGATACCCACACGTGCATCGTGGAAGATATTGGAACAAGGAGTAAGAGTTGTTTTCTGAATTCAGGCATGGATCTGGTTGATTGACCTTGATGGTCAATCAACGGATGAGTCCATGGTTCTTTTATATGGATCTGTTGGTTGATCTTGCTGATCTTTAACGGAGATTCCATTTTGATATGTGAATATATTGCCGAGTACTATGAGCTAGGAACCATCAAAAAGGCCCTTGAGTGGACAGGTGGTGAGAGCGTTCTGGTTGCCAATGATGCCATAGTAGGTACACCGATGAAGGAATGATTGGAAATTAGGATTCAACCAAAGATTTTGGAGGATTATGATCAGTGATACTATGATTTCATTAAATGATTCTTTTAAAGACAGCTAAATCTGTGAAAAAGGCAATTTCATATTGGGTGTGTAAGTGGTGTGACTAGTTTTAAGTTTGCATGAATATCCAGCTAGGGGGCCCGAGAATTCTTTTCCCTCGTACCTGGGACAAAACCTAACCAAATTCCTAATTGGATCCCATCACTACAGTGGTTGGGCGGTTGGCTAACCCATGGGACTGGATGGGGTTAGGATGGACTGATGGATCCCTAAATTGAGACTCAATTCTATTATGGTACGATAGATGAAGTAAATCCCGGACAAAAATTGTTCTATGGAAAAGAATCAACGGCTGTGTCTCTCAATGAGGAAAAAAGCGTTGGTTTCTATGATCCAAGTGCAATCTTTTCCCTGATCTGACTATGGGACTTATAGGTTCGGTCAGATCAATTCAGTTAGTTATAGCTTTTGACTATGTTAGCAAGGTCGGCCGAGGTCTTGACCAGCCTCCTCGGTCGGCCGAGGTCTTGACCAGCCTCCTCGGTTCGATTAAAATGGTGAGCTTTTGGGTACGGTGGATGAGGGACCAAGGAAGCGGCCTATGAGTGAAGCGCTAGGTCACCTCCGAAGGATCCTAGAGGGTGCTGAACATACGGTGCTCGGGCTTTGGGTTGCCGAAGATACCCACACGTGCATCGTGGAAGATATTGGAACAAGGAGTAAGACTTGTTTTCTGAATTCGGGCATGGATCTGGTTGATTGACCTTGTTGGTTCTCAACGGATGAGTCTATGGTTCTTTGGGTCGCCGAAGATACCCACACGTGCATCGTGGAAGATATTAGAACAAGGAGTAAGAGTTGTTTTCTGAATTCGGGCATGGATTTGGTTGATTGACCTTGTTGGTCCTCAACGGATGAGTCCATGGTTCTTTTATATGGATCTGTTGGTTGATCTTGTTGATCTTCAACAGAGATTCCATTTTGATATGTGAACATATTGCGGGGTACTACTCGAAAAGGCCCCTGAGTGGATAGGTGGTGAGCGTTCTGGTTGCCAATGATGCCATAGGTACACCGATGAAGGAATGATTGGAAATTAGGATTCAACTAGAGATTTTGGAGGATTATGATCAATGACACTATGATTTTATTAAATAATTATTTTAAAGACAACTGAATCTGTGAAAAAGGCAATTTCATATTGGGTTTGTAAGTGGTGTGACTAGTTTTAAGTTTGCATGAATATCGGCTAGGGGGCCTGGGAATTCTTTTCCCTGGTACCTGGGACAAAACCTAACCAAATTCCTAATTGGATCCCATCACTACAGTGGTTGGGCGGTTGGCTAACCCATGGGAATGGATGGGGGTTAGGTTGGACTGATAGATCCCTAAATTGAGACTCAATTCTGTTATAGTACGATAGATGAAGTAAATCCCGGACAAAAATTGTTCTATGGAAAAGAATCAACGACTGTGTCTCTCAATGAGGGAAAAAGTGTTGGTCTCTATGATCCAAGTGCAATCTTTTCCCTGATCTGGCTATGGGACTTACGGGTTTGGTCAGATCAATTCAGTTAGTTAAGGCTTTTGACTACGTTAGAGAAAAACTATCTTGGAGGAATCGCCCGCGCTTTCTGGGCAAGGGAAGTTTTTTCGGGTTCGGTTTTGGAAGAACCGATGGATTAGTCTCTTGTTCGGATATCCATGGGCGAGGCCCCAAGTGAGGGACCCTGCCCCGTGCAAGAAGTGCTACTTCCGCTGCTAGCACCCCTGAATTTGTTGCGCGGCGGTGGGGACAAGGATCTTTCATACCTGCACATATCCAAGCTTACTACAATAAAAACAGCCTCGTGTATCATTATGCTACCTTTGCCAATTAACATAACCTCTTTGACTCCCCCTGCCTCTAAACTGGCCTCTTCCACCTATGTGTTATTGTTGTGAATCTTGGGACTATTGTTGCTGCTAACCCATAATTATGATTACCTATTTGGCCCACCACCTTGGCCACATCCACGACCTCAGCCTCGTTCTCTACCTAAACTTGTGTAGAAGGCTTGCTGCTAATGAACTGTTTTTGTTTTGTGAAGACTGTTGACCTTCACCCAAGTTCTTCTCTTCAATGATCAGCATTGACACCAAATCTCTGAAGTTGGTAATGTTCTCCCGAGTTTGAATAGGCGTCTTGAACACCTTGTATTGTGGCATGAGACCACATAGACACATTTCCACCTTATCATCATCATCAATAGAAACACCAATAGATGCAAGGGATTCCAAAATGCCCTTGATCTTCAAGGCATAATCATTCAGAGACATATTTTTCTTCTCCACAATATGAAGCTCATTCTTTAACTGAATCTTTCGTGCCTTGGTGTTAGTTTCATACAAACACCCTAACCAAAGGAATGCTAGAAAGTGGGTTGGGGAGAGGTAAGGGTACTTGAGCTCTAAAAGATTCAACCCCCCTCCCCCACAAAAAAGCTTAAAGGGAGTGGATTCTTAAAAACACACACACACACACACACACACACACACACACACACACCTCAAAGGTTGCACAAAGTCATCATAAGAAAAATCCACATTTTGGGTTACATAGTTTTTTGGAGACTTCAAAGTTAAGTGTGTTTAGTCTAGAATGGAACTCGGTTGGGTGACCTCTATAGTTTTGGGTTACATAGTTTTTTGGAGACTTCAAAGTTAAGTGTGTTTAGTCTAGAATGGAACTCGGTTGGGTGACCTCCTTGGATCCTTCTTTTTTACACAGTTTTGGCAATGAAAACTATCAGGGCACATGGACTTCACAACCTAAGGGTGTTTTAGCCAAGGCTGAGGTATCCTAGAGTGCTTGTTTGCAAATTTGGCAATCATAAATCATGCATGTAAATTAGGCATGAGTGCCTCTCTTTGATCCCATTGGTACCCTAGATTTCTTGCAAATTAGGCACGAGCACCTTGATCCCATTGGAAAGAAAAAAGCAATAAAATCTTGAAATTCCTTGCCTAAGCACATCTAGTCAATAAACCAAATTCAAAGTCATGTTCAATCAAGTTAGAAAACCATAGCCAACCTATTTCTTAGTCGCCTAGCTAACCTAAGATGACATTCATGCATGAAGAAAAAGAGAACAAACCGTTTATAGATTTGGGCTCCCTGTATAAGTCTAAGCTTCCACAAGCTAAGATATGCATCATGGAATGTACACAGTGTCCATGCCCCATTGAGCCATACCTTGCATAATCTAAGCTTCCACAAGCTAACATATGCATCATGGAATGCCCACAAAATCATGCCCCATTGAGCCATACCCCCACCCACCATTGTACATACATAACATACACATGAGGGCATAAGAATGAGCACAATAATAGTTGTTTCTCCCTTAATACACTTCATGTCGAATCTAGTTGGGATTCACAACAAACCCAACTGTCAAGCACCATTTTCTCACTATCCCATTGACCCCACAAATGTCTAGCACCCATTTGGTGAGAATAATTGACCTCCTCTACTAAGAGGGAAAAACACACAATGTAGACCCCTCGATGATGAGTGGTGTGTCACCCTAGATGGTATGGTCATCTTGACCTTATAGACATGTATAAGTGATGGGTTTGTCCCTAATTACCAACATATACACCTTGTCTCCTTGAGCATACAAATGTTTTAAGCATAAAACGGGCTATAGGAAGGGAGGTGGGAGCTTTACAAGATCACACTCACATGATGAGAGACCTAAACCAATTGAAATCCCAAGCTAGTGACAAATTCAAAGGTGTAGATGATCCTATCCATCACCTTGAAGTGTTCAAAAATGCATTAAGAGATTTAAATGACTCAACAAAGGTCCATGCTTTTAGATAAACCTAGAACACAAGGGTACTTAAATAAGCCTTCTCACCATTGGTGGATTCACACTATAGGATCCAAGATGAGGATCCAAGATGAGTGGTGTGTTACCCTAGATGGCATGGTCATCCCGATCTTACACACATGTATAAGTGATGGGTTTTTCCCTATTACCAACATATAAACTTGCCCCCCCTTGAGTTTTGAGCATAACACAGGCTATAGGAAGAAAGGTGGGAGCTCTACAAGATCACACCCACATGATGAGAGACACAAACCAATTGAAATCCCAAGCTAGTGACAAAATTCAAAGGTGTAGAGGATCCTATCCATCACCTTGAAGCGTTCAAAAGTGTATTAGGAAGGTTAAATGACTCACAACAAAGCTCCATGCTTTGAGATAAACCCTCAACACAAGGGTACTTAAAGAAGCCTTATCACCATTGGTGGATTCACACTATATGGTTTAAGATGGAGTCCTATCCTTCAATAATTGTACCAACTTGAATAAAGCCCAAGAAAATATCACACTTGAAGTACTTTGATTTGTGTTGTGATGAGGAAAGAGAAAAGTTGGGCAACAAATTAAGTACCTTGATTTGTGTTGCACGACGAGCAAGGAAAGATAAAAGTTGGGCATGACAAATAGATAATGGGTCGTTTCCTTGAAAGTTTGTGGAATCTAAGATTGCATGATCTTTTTGTTGTAAAATAACTTGTCTTTTTATTGATGAGAGTCTATATATTAACAACATGCAAAAAACTCAACCAAATGAACGACTAACGGATGCTCTAGTAAAAATCTCACTAAAGCCTCTTACTTGTTGACAAGGCCAAAATTAATTACAAAACATAATGAGGGAATTCCAATTGGTAAACAATATGAACATAGAAAGAAGAGCTCAATGCTTTGTTAGTTGCAGTAATGCTACAATAATTACCGATTGAATTCCAAGTTTTGTAAAATGATGTCAAGCCTTGTGCTTGCTACTGAGGCTAAAATAAAACACAAAACATAATGAGGGAATTCAATTTGCAATATGCCCATAGAAAGAAGAGCTATCGATTCCAAGTGGGAATTACAAAGAAGAGCTCAGTGCTCTCTAGTTGCATTAATGTTACAATAAGCGATTTCAAGTGGGAATTGTGAAATGACACATCAATGCCCCCAATATCCATCATCGATGTTGAGGACTCTACTTTATTGTGACTATTACAAATGTCATGGCGACCATGGGACATTGAATGACCAATATAATCACATCATTGTACTAACTCAAATCCAGACCTAACCACTCCTTATGATCCATTGCCACAACCATTGGCATTTTCAACTCCTCAATTGCAACATGCATTGGTGCCACATGCACTCTCTCAAAGAGTAATATACCATTGCTCATGCCTTAAACTATTTGTGCACCTATAGGAAAACCTCTCTTACATTGCCAATGACCCCATCGAGTGGCCAAGACTCCTACAAAGAACAATGTGAATGCCTCAAGGGATACACCATTCAAATACCTTTAATTCATGGTTGTGGACTAGACAACTCTTAGCAACAACTACCAACTCTATAATTGAAGGCTTGTACTTGAATGTGTAAGCATTCTCATCATGATATAATAATCACTATTCCTTTGAAATCACTCACATGAATGCAAGCCAAAAAAGAAGAAGAAGGCAATGGTCAAAGAATCATTGAAAGCTTTAACCTCAAAATCGACTAAAACAAACTTGTGAAGATAAATGACAAGCCCACTTCAAGTGGAAAAAGGAAAAGCACTCAAAACATATTACCATAAAGAATGGCTATGAACAGAGCCAAGGCTCATCATCATCTTTCATGACCGACAATAATGAATAATCACTACTTGTGTAAACAAACAACAGGCCCATCCCAAGTGGAAAAAAGAAAAAACACTCAAAACATGTTTCTATAAGAGTGGCTCTGAACAAAGCCAAGAATCATGGGCATCCTCTTTCAAGAGTGACAACAATGAATAATTTCTACTTACAATCCTATTAGATTTCGTGTACTACTTTTGTCATTAAGATGTCTAAGAGGAGAGACGATCAGCTTTCTTACCCATGATTTTGTCTACCTTATCTTGGGTTTGATGAAGATCTATTCTCTTGGATTCACAATCAATTATGGCCTTTGTTGGTTAGCCAATACATTTGAAGTGTGCAACAACCAAACTTGTCCAAATTGAAAACTTGGAACTCGTAATGCTGTTGTGGATGAGGGTGGGGTCTCAACACTAGAGATGCAAAAGAGAGGCATCAGAATACACAAGTATAAGTTGTGATGTTGTGCTTGGAGAATTTTAATATGTATCTTCACACATTGCCCTTAATTAAATGGAAGCACATATGCATCATAAAAATAGGCTAAAAGAAAGGCATATTTTAAAAGGGGTTCATTTATTTAGTTGTGAAGTGAAATTATTTATGTGAAGAAGTGAAGTTATTTGTGTGAAGAAGTGAAAGTATTCATGTGTATCGCATACTTTGAAGTAAAATTATTTGTGTGAATGACATAATTTGAAGTGTATTATGCTTTGACCTATCATCATGCTTCCCTTACCTTATGTGTTTTTTCTTTTAAAGGGTTAATTTTGTATTAAGTTAAGAAAAAACTATACATAGATTTTCATAACAACAAAAAAGAAGGCTTTATACACCAAGAAGCCTAACTTGCAAACTGATAGCGGGTCAAGAGGTTTAGAGTGAAGGCTAGAGCCTGTGTTTTGTTCATATATGATAGATGGGCAATGGTCTCCTCCCCCATTTTACATTGCACACATAAGCTATCTCTAATACCAATAGAGAGAACAATGGATTTTGTCCAATTGCACTTGTGCATAATGAGCTAGAGACGGCATGATTTTTTGGAAGGTATGATAGGACCACATTTTGGAGAAGTGGTACCCCCATTGCTTTATGTCCCAGAGGATGTGCCACCTATTGCTGAGTTTCATATGGAGCGGAATGATCTCCATAGATAGGGGAGGGATAGGTAAGATCCTGTCATTGTGATAACATACCATACCATCACTCTTAGACATGGGAGGGTTAGGCAAGATCCTGTCATCATTGTGATACCATACCATCATTCTTAGAAAAAAAATGATCTTTTTCTTGGATGTGCTTATTGATTTTAGGATCCCAAAGGTCACTTCTAGCTTTGATATGTTCCAAGTCAGCATGGTTGGAGCTTAAATCTCCTAGATATTTCCTGATTAGGGAGCCAATTGTTGTTTACATAATCCCAAATTTCTTCCCATAGTTGGGTACCCTTCTTAGCTAGCTTGTGAGCTTGTTTGAGTTTTTTTGGTGAAATCGAGTTTTGCAAGGCCAAAAAGAACCAATCCATGTGAAAGATCTAGTATTTACATCTTATATTATCTATCAATCTCATTTATGGTATGCTTTCCAAATATTCAAGACCAGTGGACTCCCAACTGGGTTGACTTGTAATTCCCCAAAGGACATAGGCAAAAATTAAAGGTTTCTCAATTGCTTGAAGCTAACAAGAACAACTGAAAATATTTGTTAAGAAGGATATCTTGTCCTCATCTTTGTGCATAGACTTCACCCACCTTTGATACCTTTGATGCTAGTATGTTAGCCAATTCATTGACATTGGGCAGCCCTACCCTCCTCCCAATCCTTGGGAAGAATACATACATTCCATGCAACTTCGGGTAGTATTCTAGCTTCCAATGTCTTAACTTCATTTATAGAAGTGCTCTAGTATGATAGAAAGTGCCTTGTTGAGGCCATTAACATGTGCTTCAACATAATGATTCTACTAGTATGATAGAAAGTACCTTGTTGAGGCCATTACCATGTGCTTCAACATAATGATTCTACTAGCTAGGCTATGCTGATAAACCTTCTGAGAAGAACTAACCACCTTTGGTGAAGGGTGGCCATAATGCTTAGATATGCATTAGGGCTAATGTTTGTGCATGGAGGCTATGCCCTAATGAATAGCAATGGTGCATTAGCCCTAATTCATGGCGTTTATTTTTAGGACCTTTATGATACCTAGATAAAATTTCTATTTCTCAAACACAAAAATTAGAGAAAACATAGAGTTGGAACAAATTGAAAACATGAACCTTACATAAACAAAATAAAATAAACAAGAGAACTTGAAAATAAGAGAGATATCACCATCGACACAAGATTGGGTTCAATCTCCCTAGATGAGTATGGCCCATCATACCACTCACTCGTATTTATATGTATTTAAAGCTTGCTTTTCAAAAAGACAGTTCTTCCAAAAAATATAGCAAGCTATAATTATCAAGCCTTAGGGGCCTACCAAAAGTATAAATACGAATGGGTATGTATAAAGGTTTGAGGCCTTGGCCTTTCAACAAAAATATTAATGTCAAAATATGTAACCATAATAGTTGCTCACATGTCTTCCAAAATATCTCATTGTGGTCCAACAAATGTTCCACACGTTATTAACCACATATTCCCCCTCTCAATCATCTCCTACATCTAAAATAATATTAGCCAGTGCACACACACATTAATCTTGACTATATCTCCTACATCTAAAATAATATTAGCCAGTGCACACACACATTAATCTTGACTATATCATACTAGCGCACACATCTAATCAGACATATTAATCCTAGAAAATGATATAAATATAAGATGCATCCAAAAATAAACTATCCTGGATAAACATATAATGGGTGACCCATAGAGGTCCCTCTTGCTTGGGTTGCAATCAACCTTACTTACATGGATAGTATGAGTGGATGAGATTTTGGTAAGAACGAAAAAACTTTTTTGGCATCTATTTAGCATCTTCAATAGGATGATTCTTGAAATTCACAAGATAATATAAGTATTGCATGTGCATGTAGTGGTAGTCTCATTGGTCAATGATAGACTCAGGCACAAGATGTTCTTCTTCATTTATTAACTCGAGGTTCTTCTAATATAGGATGAGAAGGTAGAGGTCATTAAAAGGTCTCAAAAGACTAACATGAAAATAATTATAGATATGGAAATTGGAGGGTAGCTCCAACTTATATGCATTGTCATTTATCTTTGTAATAATCTTGACAGGTCTATAATATCTAGGAGCTGACTTTACTACCACAGGGTTGGTCTCTATGAACTTACGTCCCCTTTTTTGCAATGCAAAGAAGTACATAGTCACCTTCATTGAAGATGACATGTTTACATATATGATTTGTGTACTTAATGTACTTTTCTTGAGCTTTTTTAATGTTCGATTTTAGTAACTCATTAATTTGGTCAAAGTCTTTAACAAAAGGATTTGCAGTCTCAATAGAATGTGAAAGACGAGTTATTATAGAGTCAGCAAAGCCTTACCATAGACTATCTCAAATGGTTCTTTCTTAGTAGTAGTAGTGTAAGGACAATTTTTATATACAAATTACAAAATATGTAAATAATTATCCCATTGCTTAGGCTGAGTTAAACATAAGATCTAAGTAAATCAAGAATTGTATTGTTTGTTACTTTAGTTTGACAATTTGATTCAGGATCAAAAGCAATAGAAAAATTAAGTTTTATTCTAAGATTATCAAACAAAGTAGTCTAAAAATCACTACAAAACTTTCTATCTCTATCAGAAACAATGATCTTTGGTAAACCATGATGCATAAACACTTGTTTGATGAAAATATGTGTAGCTTAATAAGTAATCAATGTCTCTTTTTCCTAGTGATAAAATAAGCATGTTTGCTAAATCTATCTATAATAGTTCAAATTATATCATTCTCATTAACACTCAAAGGAAAAGGTGAAATCTATACTTATTTATTCCCATGGCTTATTAGGAATAGGTAATGGCATAAGTAAACCAAATTTCTTTCCTTTGTGACTCTTAATCTTTTGAAATAACACGTTCAAACACAAACTTAGCAACATCTCTACGTATATTATGCTTTAAAATAAAGAAATATCAGGTAATGATTTGCAAGGTAGATGAAACTCCCCTATGACCAACACAAGGTAATTGATAAGATTCTTCAATAATAGGTTGCCTAAATGGATGAAAGTCCTGTATGACCAAAAGGTGGTTGATGAGATTATTCAATAGTATCTTGCCTAAATGGTCTAGTAATGCACAACTTCTTTTGAAAGAAAAGAAAACCACATCATTAGAAAATATAAATTAGGTAACCAATTATTATCTTTCTTGTTGTATGCATCAAAAAAATTAGAATCACTTTCATAAGTTCCTTTCACGTTATCAAAAGAAATCTCCTCGATAACTAATATATTATCAATTCTAGGTCTCCTACTCAAAGCATCAATAATAACATTCTCCTGACAAGGTGTATATTGAATAGCTGGCTGAAAACTTTGAATAAAAAATGCCCATTTAATATGTCTATCCGATATTAAAGGTTGAGAAAGCAAATGTTTAATACTTTATTGATGAATTTTAATCATAAACTTCCAAATTTCCAATGCATGAACACCAACAATCAATTATTTATCATAAGTACTATACTTAAGCTTAAATGGTTTCAATTTTCTACTTTCAAAAGAAATTGGATGATTATCTTACATAAGCACATCACCAATACCATATCCAATAGCATCAGCCACTACCATAAAGAATGATCTAAGGAAATCAGGTAATGTTAAAATAAGTGCATGGGTTAGTGCATACTTAAGAGCAATAAAAGACTTTTCATGCATGTCAGCCTTTTCCAACAATGCAGTTTGTAGGCAAAGTTTTTCATAATTCTTCTATAGTAAGAACATAAACCAAGAAAAGATCTCAAGTCACGAATGTCCTTTGATTTAGGTCATGATCTAATGGTCTCTATCTTTTTAGGATCTACACGAATTCGATCAGTAGATATAATATGCCTAAGGTATTCAATTTATTTTTGAAAGAAATCACTCTTATCTAGATTGCACAGAGTTGATTCTCTTTCAAAAGATTGAATATTATCTCTAGGTGTTTTTGGTGTTCATCTTCATCTTTACAACGATGTCATCAAAGAAAACAAAATTTTGGTGCTTCAAGAATATACGGTTTATCATGCGACCAAATGTAGCTGGAGCATTAGTAAGTCCCAAAAAAATTTACTAAAAACTCATAATGTATCGTTTGCGTGCAAAAGGCAGTCTTATAGACATCTTCTTTGGCTATACTAACGTGATGCTAACTTGATTTAAGATCAATATTAGAAAACACTTTTTCTCCTCTCTTAACTTATCTAAGAGAACATTGACACGTGGAATAGGATATCTATTCTTGATAGTATTTTTATTTAAAGCTCGGTAGTCTATACACATGTAAAATGTTCCATTATTCTTCTTAACAAGAAGAAAAGGTGCTCCATATAGTGAACTACTAGTCCTAATAAGTTTCCTATCAAGTAGGTCCTCAATCTGATTCTGAATCTCTTTTGGCTCTAAAAAATTTACTCTATAAGGAGCTCTACAAGTAGAATACTACCAGGGATAATATCTATCCTATGGTCTTTTGATCTAGAATTAGAAAATCCAGGAGGTAACTCATTCATAAAACAATATGAAAATTATGAAATAAATGGCTCATGCGAGGTGTCCTTGGAAATTGATTTAGAAGCGATAAACTCATTAACCATGTGAGGTGTCCTTGGAAATTGATTTAGAAGCGATAAACTCATTAACCATGACTAGAAAAGTCTTATATTTTTTACTCATGGCTCGCTTGGCTTGGGTATGGCTAAGGAGTGCACTAGATTCTCGTAACCCTTTCAAACATATATTCTCACCATTAAATGCAAAAGATAAGTCATGAGAATCATAATTATCAATGCAAGAATTGTGCTCTTGTCTCTATGGCATACCAGAACAACATCATATGATTGCAAAGGTGCAACAAGAAAACAATGAGGTTGCCTATATGTGATACAATAGTTAAAACCATATCTTTCAATTCTTTAGTGAAATTATACTTTGTTCCTTGAAAAGAAATTTTGATCTTGTACTTTGAAGGAATAGCATTCAACGTAAGAGCATGTATAAGATAATCGAAAATAAAATCATGCATACTTCCATCATTATACAATATATTTACTTCTTCGTCCTTAATTTTTCCTTTCATTGTTAGAAGCATATGAGGTGAAATTTTCTTTACAATATGTTTAGGCATACCTGGATCATCACAGATATTTCCATGTTCAGAATTACCCTCTTGCTCGAGAGATATGTCATCATCATTCACATCTTCCTCGCCACCATCAATCATGTTGGCTCGTGTAGTTGGTTGCTTCTTCTTCTCTGGGCAATTTTCTTTGCATCATCACCCTTTTTGTTTTGTTGTTGTTAGCACCATCATTGGTGTGCTTGTTAAACTTATGAAAAGGAATAAAACTTTTAAAATTTTTAGCTTGAGAATCCTGAGGTGGTTTGTTGTCCCTTGGAACACCATTCTTTCGCTCCTAATTGTAAGCTAAAGACATTTCCATGGATAGAGAATGAGGTTGAAACATATTGATCTCTACTCTAAGAGTAGGTTTTAATCCGAAAATAAATTTACGGTTTTGGTCCTTTGATCTCACTCTTTCAATGGCTTGTAACTTTGGATGAGGACTTACTAAAACTTGTCCATGTAAACCTACACAGTCTCTTTGTCAAGTTGTCGAAGCATCTAGCTTTGTACTGAGGTGGCAAAGAAATTCTGTTTGATGAGCTTTTGGAATTCCTTCCAAGTTTTTGGCCTTTCTCGCCCTTGCTTGATTGCATTCCACCATAATGATGCACTCTCAACTAAATGATTTGTAGCACACTTAACCTTATCGTTCTCAAACAAATGATTTGCAGCACATTTAACCTTATCTTTCTTAAAAAATTCTTCCGGAGGAAAATAATCATCAAGTTGGCAAATCCGACATCTTTGCATCCTTATTACCATCAAAGTTATGGAATGTGAAAGGTTTATGACTGATTTTCTTGCCTTTTTGTTGCTCTTGCTCTTGGAAAGTCTCCTTGATGGTACATCTAATGTCAAAAGTTCATGTTCAACACTCCAAGCTTGTTTCCTATTGTTTGGAGATTAGCTCTTCCAATTCTATTCTCTTAGATCGTTCCTCATTTAATTGAGCTTTAATAGATAGGAGTTGATCCAAAATAGAAGGTGGTTATGGGTTTGTGATGATGATAAATGAAGAAGGAAAAATAAATTTGTAAAAATTTGATAGTAAGTATGATAAGTAAGAAAATAATATGTGCAAAAAATACTTACAGCCTTGCTTTGAATTTGATGAAGTTGTATATTGTACCAATTTTTACGAAGTAAGAATCAACAACTTCAAGTGTCAAAATGTCCCGTGATAAGTGGTCTTGGGAGATTTGAGAAAAAGATGTCGAAGAAGCCCGAATTATGGAGAACCTGAATAGGCTTGTAGACAGACAACAAACCAAAAAAATTCTGTATTGTCCAGTGCCTATGACTCAAAAATCTAACCTATCAGGCATTTCATAGTCCACAAACATTACATGTACATGAAGTTGATCCGAGATCTTTTGTAATCTCAGACTGTAAATTCCAAGGAGCCTAAAGCTCTCGTTGTAAGAGTCTTGACCATACAAACCCAACAATAATTTGGGTTTAAAAAAATAAAGATATTCCCTATTTTGCGAAAAGAATATATCAATAGCAATATAAATTTATCAAACATAAAGCAAAACCTACATAAAAAAAAGATTTCTATATATACCGTAAAACACTGGTACTCTCCAACAGCTCGATAATTAGAGATGTTGTTGCTTGTCCTTCCCAAAATGGAGGGTCTACAATTCAGCCCATGAATATTACATAGATTATGGAAAACAAAAATACCTGAATTATAGCAATCTCAAAAATAATTAGCTTCAATATCTTGGCCATCACCATAAACAAATGAAAAAGATCTCCTTACCACCTCCATCCTAAGAAATATGCCCCTGATGTTAAATATAACACTCACAACACTAATAATTTACATAACACTTTAAGGTCTCCCTCCCTCTCTCTCTCTCTCTCTCTCTCTCTCTCTCTATATATATATATATATATATATATATATATGTTTAGTATTTTGTGCCAAGCAAGAAAAATAAATAAAAGCAAGTCAAAAGTAAACATTTGCTTATCCAAATGTCTAAAAATAACAAATAGGAACTCACCAACACCCGTCCGCCATCTCAACAATTAGAACCACCTCTTGAGCAATGACGGGGCAGTCTCTTTTGTGGATCTACATGGTATCTTTAGCTAAATGCAAGTAGATTTATACACATAAATTCAATAATACCAAAGAGAGAGGCACACATTTGGATTACATAATGTTACATCATTGGAAACATTCTCTTCATTGATATAGATATATCTATCAATGTAGTCTCTAGTGTTTGTAAGCTACTATATCAATAGCTTGTTCTCTACCATTTGGGCATAGATTAAATTTACATCTTGATTTATGCCATTTGGAAAACCTCCTTGTAGACAACATTGGTTGAACCTTCTATGCTGCTTTCCTGTTCCCATATAATGATTTACACACACTTTCATTGCATCAGATGATCTAACACGTGACATAGCAACGTACAACTGTCCATGTGTGAATACTTGTGTGGCCAAGTAAAGTCCCGATACACTCAATGTTTGTCCTTGGGACTTATTTATTGACATGCCAAAGGTTAACCTTACAGGAAGTTGTCTCCTTCTCATGTCCACCCTGGATTCCTCTATGTTCCTCTTCATTTTCATTAACGTAATCCATTAAATCAGCAACATTTTGTTTTCGAATGCAAGCCCTTGTCCTTGAACGGTTACGATGAGACACACATGTTGTATTCAAAAATCAAAGCCGACGAAGTTGGCTTAAACTCGAGTATAAACAGCTCCTAACCATCTTCAAATCTCCTTCAAAACACAAAATATGAAAAACTAACTATCTTTTTTAACATTCTTAACTTCAAACACCAACATAATATTCTACTTCAACAGCCATTGTCACACATGTGACCCTGCTGCTCCAAATAGACTCAGCTCAATAAGAATGTAATTCTTAGAAAATTTTTAATACATACATGAGTATAACGTATACAAACCATTTCCTAGATGAATAAGTGAGCATAACATATACGATGAGACACACATGTTGTATCCAAAAATTGAAGCTGACAAACTTGGCTTAAACTCAAGTATAAACAGCTCCTAACCATCTTCAAATCTCCTTCAAAACACAAAATATGAAAAACTAACTTCCTTTTTTAACATTCTTAACTTCAAACACCAACATAATATTCTACTTCAATAGCCATTGTCACACATGTGACCCTGCTCCTCCAAATAGACTCAGCTCAATAAGAATGTAGTTCTTAGAGAAGTTTTTAATACATACATGAGTATAACGTATACAAACCATTTCCTAGATGAATAAGTGAGCATAACATATACAATCCATCTCTTACAAAGATAAAGGATAATAACATATACAATCATAGAGATAGATAGATAGATAGATAGAGAGAGAGAGCGAGAGAGAGAGAGAGAGAGAGAGAGAGAGAGAGAGAGAGAGAGAGAGAGAGAGAGAGAGAGAGAGAGAGAGAGAGAGAGAGAGAGAGAGAGAGAGAGAGGAAATAGAAGTTGAGACATAATAAAAAAGTGTGAGAGAACAAAATAAGAGAGAAGTATTGAATTTGAGAAAATAGAAAATTCATATTTATAGCCAAAAGAGAGAGCCAAATTTGCAAGTTGCAATACAATTTGTGCCTTGAGTAAAAACATCATTACTCTCACAAAAAGCCTAGGCAACTACCCGGGCTTTTAACACACGGCTCATCTTTTTCATAATAGCATTGAGTTGATTAATAGATATCTTAAGACTCAATACCTCCAAGCCTAAAGTACATACTTGCTCTTTTAGAGAATCCACTTGTTCTTCACATTGCCCATTACATCCGCCTTGACGTTCCCCAATTTCAACATGCATATTCTCCATGAAAGAAATCATGTCTAGTTGGTTAGCCTCCATCTGACCATTACTGTCAAGGATGCAGTGGAGATGATGAGACAACTCGTCTCTTAGCGTATCTCCCCTTTGGCTGTGCCACTTCCACAGATCTCATCCCAAAGAGCTTCTAAGTACTCCTTGTTGCAAGCAACCTGATTTTTCTCAATCCGCTTGTATATATCCATAATATTTTGTAGGCGTTTAGAGTTGGTTATTTGGATGGAGACCTTGACCTAGCAAGATGTTTTGCAGCTCGAACATTCATCAACTCTGGTGGAGTAGACAAAGCTACTTCTTCATTGGAAGAATCCTTCTCGCAGAGCCAATACATCTCTTGAGTGGTTGTTATCATTTTGAATCTCCATTTGCTGAAATTCAAAATTAATATCTTAAGGCTCTACAAATATCTCTTCATATCTTTGCCAACATATAACCAATCCTAGAAACCTACCTATACACATGTAGATTCCTCCTAGAAAACTATTATAGATATACATATAAGTGTCTCTCTATATTTTATGTATTGGCAAAATCATAAATTTTTAAACTTTTTTAAAATGTTTCTGAAGTTAAAAGAACTATTCTCTAGGCTACTATAGTTTATAAATTCTCTAAGTCCCATTATACTCTCTCTTCTCTCTATAATCTCAAAGGCAATAGTCTAATAAATGGAATGTTTCTACCTTATGTAGCCAAGCACACCAATATTGTAAATTGTTTAAATGTGGTAACACACTCAATGATTGAAAGAGAAATAGAGAATGTTTTAATGTGCTCTCTCTCTCTCTCTCTCTCTCTCTCTCTAGCTCTAGCTCTAGCTCTCACTCTCTATCTAGACAACCATACAATAAACACACAAATAGATAAAGACAAAAAGGCCAACAAAGAAACCAACCTCAAGTTGAACAGAGAATTGGATTCAAAATCACCAGCTTTGATGCTATCGTCCTTGTGCTTCCTTCTACACAATCACACGAAGAAACCAAAAAATAAATAAACTTATGATCTCTCCATTTTTCTAATCCAAATACACAATAAAACGTAAGAGTAACTATTTGTCTATTACATGATTGTATAAGAGAAAGAGAGAGAGAAAGACAAACAAATAGAGAGGGAGAGAGATAGAGAGAGAGAAAGAGACATCCATCAATAATCTAAAAGCTTATTACATTATCGTTACCAACTTCCTTAATGGAATGCACTTCAAAATTTCACTAAAAATGAAACGCTTTTCCTCAGAGCTCCTACATCTACTACCCACAATGTAAGATCCATCTACTAATCCCAATGCCTCTTTGATTAAGAGGAGCTTGAGATTGTCGTCTAGCCTATAAGGGTCCAAGACTATATAAATATACCGAGGATTAACATCATCCTACCCTTCAAATCCAAGGACTTCCCATTTTGGGCTAGGCTGGCATCCAAAAAAGCCCAATTGTGGCATCTCCTCAAAGAACATAGTATTTGATAATTTATTATTGTCATAAGTCAACTTTAAGATATTTAATGACATGTCTTTACATAAAATGTAATTAAACTATACATTAATAACAATCATGATCTTTTTTATATTTAGAAAAGGAAGATTATAAGAAAAGAATGAAAAAATAAAATCCATTCAAATACAAAAAAGCAATCTAGAACCGAACCATTCAAGAAGAACACAACCAAATTTATTTTTAGAGGAGCTTATGCTTTGGGATACATTTAATAACTTCATCAAACACTTGTCGTACTTGTTCTCTTTTAACATGGACAATAGAGTCTATTTCATAACGATCAATCAAGCCCATGCTTTCTTTAATAATCATAAGTGCAATATTTTCATCTAATTTATCTAAATCTAAACGTATTTTAATTTGATAAACATCGTTCCATCCAAGAACTTCAATCGGCCATGGTCTAGACTAAGTGCAATATTTTCATCTAATTTATCTAAATCTAAATGCATTTTAATTTGATAAACATCGTTCCATCTGAGAACTTCAACCGGCCATGGACTATAGAAAAAACGATACTCAAATTGAGCAGTCAAATTTGTTGAGGTATCGAGCTCTAGTGAGGCGGTGGACACTGATGACCTGCCTGGGGGATAGGCCCCACACTTACACCACTGGCATGGTTGGTGAGATCATGGGTGATATGCAGCCAGTGCGATGACAGGCTGTGTGATAGCCATTCTAGAGACTGGCATAGTTATAGCGCCAGCTCATTTAGTTGGGCTCACACTATAGAGAACCCGTGTATGTATTGGTTGAGAACCTTTCATATTGTGTGTACTCTTATCTTGTATATGGTGTGTTGAGTGTTGAGTGAAGAAGAAGAAGATTTTCAGCCTCTCACCTTGTGTGTTCTCTATTAGGGTTTTGTGAGTGTGTGTGTGTGCTTGCAAGAGCTCAAGCTCTCTTCCCCCCTGCATCTTTTCATGGTATCAGAGCTTGGTTCGTGCTAAGGGCTGAGCTGCAAGCAAGAGAACCACAGGAAGCGGTACGAGAGTAAGAGCTTCAACTACTCTTCCCTATTTGTGTTGGTGACTACACCCTTGTCGGGAGCTCTACGGGAGGCACCGACAAACAATCTCTGATTGAGGAGCTTTCTTCGCGGGAGTAAAGCTATAGGGCAACTATACTGTCATATCGAACGTCAATTTTCTAGGCCGAAAACGTGTTTCGGGCGCGTCTGGACCTCCGTTTTTCAGAAAGCAGGCGATTTTGAGCACTGCGGGTATTCTCTGCAGAACTCTGTTTTAAGAACTGTAGGAAGACAGATTGACTGTGCAGACACTGTGGGTATTGCAAAGAGGTCAACAGTTACCATTGGGTGTATGTATGCCCATTGAAGTCACTGGTTGTGACATTTGAGAGTACTACAGTACCGCTGCAGAAAATACAGCAGTGCAGAAAAACCAGAGTGCTGTTTCTAGTAAAATTGTGTGTTTGACAAGATGTCAAATGATGGGATAACCCAGATTGTGGCTGAGAAGCTTGATAAGAATAACTTCCATGCTTGGAGGTTCAGGTTGACGAATTTCTTGATGGGAAAGGGCTATTGGGACTACATAGAAGGTGAGCATGAAGAGGCACCGGAGATACCGGACATACTGTTGCTGATGTGAAAGAGTTTAAAGACTGGAACCAAGGAGCTAGGAAAGTAATGTATTGGCTCTCCATTAGTACATAGGACACCATGATTGGGCACATTCACGATGCCAAGTCCCCCAAGGAGGTGTGGGACACCTTGGTAAAGCTCTATGAAACAAATACCAAGGCACGTAAGATACAGTTGAAGAATGAACTTCATAATGTGAAGAAAAAGAGCATGTCTGTGAATGACTATGCGTTAAAGATAAAGGGTATTGTGGAATCCCTTGCATCTATTGGTGTGCCAGTAGATGATGATGATAAGGTGGAGGTCTGTCTACGTGGTCTCGGGCCACAATACAAGGCATTCAAGACGTCTATTCAGACTCAGAAAAATATTTCCAACTTTACAGATTTGGTGTCTATGTTGATTATAGAAGAGAAGAGCTTGGGTGAAGACCAACAGTCTTCACAAAACAAAAACACTTCAGATCAACAGGCCTTCTACACAAGTTTAGGAAGAGAACGAGGTAGAGGAGGCCGTGGACGCGGTCAAGGAGGTGGCCGAACAGGTAATTAGAATTATGGCCAGCAGTAGCAACAACAACAACAGTCCCAGAATACACAACAACAACAACAACAACACGCAGGTGGAAGAGGCAAATTCAGAGGGAGGGGGAGTCAAAGAGGCCGTGGAAATTGGCAAAGGTAGTATAATGATGCACGTGAATGCTATTATTGTGGTAAGCCTGGACATGTGCAGGCAGAATGTTATAAGAAGCAGGCTAACATGCAAAATGGGAAAGTGCAGCAAAACAACTATGCATCCTTAAGCAGAAATAATGAGGATAATGAAAGGTTATTTGTTATGCAGCATGTCGTGAATGCCATGTCTGAAAATGTTGAAGCAGCACAAAAAGATGATGTGTGGTATGTGGATTCAGGTGCTTCGAACCACATGACGTCATGGGGAGTGGTTCAAGGAGATGAAAAACCCGGAAAGACCAGGTTTTGTGGAAACAGAGGATGACACTGCTCATCCAATTGCCCATGTTGGAGATATGCCATTGTCTATGCAGGATGGCAAAGTGAAGTACCTTGTAGATGTACTTCACGTTCCGAACATAACAAAGAATCTGGTTTCAGTTGGCCAGATGATTGAGCAGGGTTTGCAGGTTCGGTGATGGTTGTTATGTTGAAGACTTTAAAGACAAGTGCAGGTTGGTTGCAAAAGGCAACAGAGTGGGCACAATGTTTACATTGAATGTAGACATGCTTGAAATGAGTGCTGCGATGTTTGCAAATGGTTCAGGAATTGTTGTAGATACAGACATTTGGCATAAAAGAATTGGACATGTGAATGTGCAGCGAATGAAGTCTATGCAGACTAAAGGAATTGTGATAGGGCTGCCAAAGTTTAAAGTGAAAGGTATGTAGAGAATATGTGAAGCATGCCAATTTGGAAAGCAAACAAAGCATGTATTTCCACGTAATAGATATGTGAGCAGAAATGCACTAGATGTTGTGCATTCAGATGTATGGGTTCCTACGAAGACCATGTCTATGGGAGGCTGCAGGTATTATGTGACATTCATTGATGACCACACAAGGAAAGTGTGGGTATATTTTATGAAGGAGAAGAGTGAGGTGTTCACTCACTTCCAAAATTTCAGAGTTTTGGTTGAAAAGCAAACAGGAAAATATATAAAGTGCCTAAGGTCAGATGGAGGGGGAGAGTACTTCTCCAATGATTTCTCTGAATTTTTGAAGAAGAATGGTATTCGGAGACAGTTTATATGCAGATACACTCCGTAGCAAAATGGAGTTGCTGAGTGGAAAAACAGGCACATTGCTGAGATTGCACGAGCATTGATGGAAGAGAAGAATATGCCGCATAGCTATTGGGCTGAGGCTGTTTCTATAGCAGTATACATCATGAACAGGACTCCAACTGCAGCCATACATGATGTAACTCCACCAGAGGAGAGGTTTACTGCAGAAAACCAGATTTGTCTCATCTGAAAGTCTTTGGATGCATTGCATATGTGTATGTGCCAGATGAGCTGAGGATTCGAAAGCTGAAAAATGTGTGTTTATTGGATATTCCCTTGAGCAAAAGGGATACAGGTGTTATAACCCTACTACACGTGAGTTGAGGGTAAGCAGGGATGTTGTCTTTGATGAGATGAGCAGCTGGTATGGTGCTGAAAAAGAAGCTGTTGGGGCTGATGTGAGTGTAAGTGTGGTTGCACAGAATGCAGGTCAGCAATCACAGTCTCTGAGTGGACCAGGAGAGTCCTCATCTAGTGGGTCTGTTGATAGACCATGGAGTGGCAGGCTACGTCATGATACCAGTCCTGCAAATGTGATTAGTACATCACGTAAAGGAAAAGCGAAAGTGGTTGAGCCCCTTGGTATGCCTAATATTTCTGCAGGGCATTCTCATGTTGATGGAGAGTCTAGTGGCTCAGATATGAGCCTTGATGAGGAGCTTGGGATCCCAACTATGAGAACACCTGGTGTAAAGAAGGCTATGGAAGCCATGAATGAAAAGCTGCGAAGATCTGGGAGAGTAAAAAATCCTGTGCAGAGATTTACCTATGATGGTTATGTGGCACATCACTACGTATATATGGCAAAGGTTGTGCAGGTTGTAGAGCCCACATGCATTGATGAGGCTGTTGGAAATGTGTGTTGGGAGAAAGCTATGGATGAGGAAATGGATCCACTATATGGAAATGAGACTTGGGATTTAGTGCAATTGCCTGAAGGCAAGAAAGCCATTGGATGCAAGTGGGTGTACAAAGTAAAACATAACAGTGATGGAAGCATAAACAGGTACAAGGCTAGATTGGTAGCCAAAGGATATGCGCAGACATATGGCATTGATAATGAGGAAACTTTCAGCCCAGTTGCCAACAAGATGGCAACAGTGAGAGTTGTGATAGCAGTGGCTGCGTCAAAGCAATGGTCTTTACATCAGATGGATGTAAAGAATGCATTCTTGCATGGGGATTTGCAAGAAGAGGTGTATATGTTGCAGCCACCTGGTTATGAGGATGTGAGTCACCCCGAGCATGTTTGCAGGTTGAAGAAAGCCTTATATGGCTTAAAACAAGCACCAAGAGCATGGTCTGACAAGATTTTTGAATATCTTGTCACTATTGGCTTTCATGTAGCCAATGCAGATTTCTCGCTGTATGTGAGACATGGTGATAGAGGGGTTGTGCTTGTTGTCATCTATGTAGATGACTTGATTATTACGGGGGACCATGATGCAGAGACCTTTGATGTAAAGATCTTGCTTAGATAGAAGTTCGAGATGAAGGATCTGGGGGAGCTCAGATATTTCTTGGGCATTGAGGTGATTAGGTCACCACATGGTATTGGATTACTGCAGAGACAGTATGGCTTGGACATGTTGTCCAAGTATAGTATGACAGGCTGTAAGCCTATTTTCGTGCCATTGGATTAGAATGGCAAGTTGAGTGCAGATTCAGGAGAGATCTTGGAGGATCCTACTATGTATAGGCAGATAGTAGGAAGTTTGATCTACATGACGATCACCAGACCAAATTTGAGCTATGCTGTTGGGTTGGTGAGTCAGTTTATGCAGGTTCCATGGAAACCACATTTGGATGCAGTGAGATGCATACTGAGGTATGTGAGGTCTACTTTGCATTGTGGACTATTTTATGAGACTGGGACAGAGATATGTGTACATGGGTACACAGATGCTGATTGGGCTAGTAGTATCTCAGATAGGAGATCTACTAGTGGATTCATGTTTTCTTTGGGGAGTGCTACTATGACTTGGAGTAGCAAGAAGCAGCCTACGTTGCTCTATCCAGTACAGAGGCCGAGTACAGAGGAGCTGCTATGGCAGCATGTGAGGTAGCTTGGTTGAGAAAGCTACTTGCAGATTTGGGTCTATCAGTGGGGATAGACAAGTTGTCATTTTTTGTGACAACATTAGCAGTATACAGTTGGCCAGGAACCCAGTCTTTCATGCTCGCACGAAGCATATAGATGTCCACTACCATTTCGTCAGAGAGAAGGTCTTGGTAGGAGACCTTGACCTTGTTTATGTCAGCACAGAGGATCAGGTAGCTGACATCTTCACTAAAGCATTGGGTACAGAGAAGCTCCGTAGATTCAGGGCTTCACTTGTTGGTGTACATGAGATGGAGTTGAGCTCGAGGGGGAGTGTTGAGATATCAAGCTCTAGTGAGGCGGCGGTGGACACTGAGATGACCCGCCTGGGGGATAGGCCCCACACTTACACCATTGGCATGGTTGGTGAGATCATGGGTGATATGCGGCCAGTGGGATGACAGGCTGTGTGACAGCCATTCTAGAGACTGGCATAGTTATAGCGCCAGCTCATTTAGTTGGGTTCACACTACAGAGAACCCGTGTATGTATTGGTTGAGAACCTTTCATATTGTGTGTACTCTTATCTTGTATATGGTGTGTTGAGTGTTGAGTGAAGAAGAAGAAGATTTTCAGCCTCTCACCTTGTGTGTTCTCTATTAGGGTTTTGTGAGTGTGTGTGTGTGTGCTTGCAAGAGCTCAAGCTCTCTTTCCCCCTGCACCTTTTCAAAATTCACCCTCTCCTCAAAGGAAAGAGCACTCCTCATGTGCTAAAAAATTATGCAAGTAACCTCTTCCATCTTTGTCAATCATACATACATGCATATAAGTAGAGGCATGACTACTATGTGCGTGAGTGTAAATTGTAATTGTAACTAATCTATTCATGCACATCGGTGTAAATAAACAAATTGCAACTACTATGTGTGTGTATATGTGTGTTTGAATTAATACATGTAATTCGAAGCCTTTCCTCGGTGCGTGTGTGAGTGTGTGTGTGTGTGTATAAGAAGTTAAACTACTAATACATATAAGAACATAATTAGCACAATGTATACTACAAAGTTAACGTACATACTAACTACATGCAATTCAAATCACAATCCCACACACACACACACACTTTCACCCCCGCCCACACTTTTCCCATTTGGATGACTAAAATATTTTGAAACACTTCCACTCTTTCTCTTTCTCTGTCACACACACACACACACACACACAATCAAGCGCACTTGCTATTTATTATTTTTTAAATTATAAACTTCCATATTTCTATAAACTTTCATAATATGGAATTTTATTAAAAAAACATTTTAATAAACTTCCATATTTCAAAAATATTTTTACAATGTTATTGTTTTGGGATTTGAGTATGGACTATGATGTATAGGGTTGTATCTGTTGACATTGTGTGTGTGTATGTGTGTGTGTGTGTGTGTGTGTGTGTCTGTGTAAAATAATGTATGTATATATGTGTGTGTATGTATGTACGTATATATATATATATATATATATATATATATACATATATATATATATTTGTATACATACATACATACACAAATACAAACATACATACATATATGGAAAAACATATATGTATATATGTACATATTATAGATATATAATGCTATAACTCTCTCTGTCTCTCTGTCTCTCTCTCTCTCTCTCTCTCTTTGCTCGCTCTCTCTGACAAACACACACTTGCTTTCACACAATCAACCCCAAACATACACACACACAAATACACTTGCTAGTCAAATTAATAAAACATTTTCTAAAAACTTTCAACATATATCAAATTATTCAAAAAAATTATAAGCTCTCATATTTTGATAAACTTCCATAATATGGCTTTTTAAAAAAATATTTTATTAAACTTCTCTCTCTCTCTCTCTCTCACACACACACACACACACACACACACACACACACACCAAACACAACCACACACATGGCAAGATTGTGGGATCCCTCTGCCCCCTCCGTGCACCGGACTCCTGGTAGCTGACAGCGGAAGCAGCCCCCTCATGTGCAGTGTAGGGTCTCTCACTTGGGGCCTCGCCCACGAATGTCCGGGCACGAGACTAGGCTGGTGGTCACTCCGAAAACCGAAATCGGGAAAATTTCCCATGCCTGGAAAGCGGGGACGATTCCACCTTTTTGATTTTTTTAAACGAATTTTTCTAACGAGATCAATTCTAAACTGTCCTTCACCTGAATAAATCAGATAGAAGGAAACTATCTCACTGATATAATTTGATCATTCTGAGTGATTTCAACGCTTTTTTCCTAATCAAGATCAGGCACAGCCGTTGATCCACTCAATTGAGAAATTTATCAGGGAATTAACTAGCTACTCGAATCCTAACGTAATTCTAAGATTTTTCAGTTTGATTATTAAAACTCCACTGATTCCAGCCTAACCCCATCCGGCCCATGGGTTAGCCACCACCCTGCCACTGGAATTAGTAGATCCAAACAAGTACTCACCCACCCATAATTGAAATGCCGTTCTTAACTTTAGCTTTAGAAAACAGATACGCACATACTCCTCTTTAAAACTTTAACCTATAAAACAATCCATTGACAAACAATTTACGGGTTACACATGTCATACTTCAAAATTTCCATTGAGTCTGTTTCTCACAAAACAGTATCACTCTGGACTCTCCGTTTTGAGACCAGCGAGTCCAACAACGAGATCCAGTGTGATAGATTACAATAAACATAGGTCCATCATATAATATCTTTCTCGACATACGCATGGATGTCCTCGGCACCGCGAGCCCGTGCATCTCCTCGTCAGAACCCTCCAGGATCCTCCTTAGGTGTCCTGGCACTTCACTCAGGGACCGCTTCGTCGGCCCTCGTCCATCGTACTGGAACTGCACCATTTTAACCATACCGAGGTTGGTCAAGACCTGGGCAGGCTTTGTCGCGTGAGCTATCCCTTGAACACTCCTCGCCAGCTGTTGCAACCGAACTTCCCTTAGAAAACATAGATGCCAAATGCTCCCTCCAGCATTCTGGCGTAAGACAGTCCTTTTAAGAAAACAAGGTTTCTATGCAAGTTTTCAGTTTAGATTTTGTTTGAAAACCATGAATAATCTTAAATCCGTATCCCAATACTTCTAGATCCAAGTCTGAATTCCAAACAGAATTCCTCGAATTCTGTTAACTTGATCCTCAGATCAAAATCAAAAGTCTTAACTAGTTTCAGATTCGGTGGGTGTTTTGAGTGCATTTTTCCTGAACTGATTACATCGTCATTGTGACGAAGGAATTAGGTCTTGATCAATAGTCTGAATTAGAGTTTGGGTCTGGAAAGGTTCTTCCTAAACTATCTTTCTCGAAAGGTACTATTTCAATTTCTCTTTTTCTAAATTTCATTCGACGAATATTTGCTTACAGATTTCTAAAACATGGATTTCTTAAGAGGAAAATAATCATTTATCTCGATCTCCGACTTCGATAGTTTAATTGAACTTTCTCATTACCATCTTAGTGAATATGAAATGGTAGCATTTCTTCTCACAGATTATCTACTTATTCTTTTTTCCAATTTTTGTGGAAATTAAACAGAGGATTAAGGAGAACCCTTATTTTATTGTAAAGATTCTATATGCATCTATTTATGCATAAAATCCAATTTTGATGAAAGTCACACTTTTATCATCATAAAAATCATTTATATCGAAATCACTCTTTTAACATGAAAGAATTTCTTTTATGCATATATTTATGCATACAAATCATTTATGATGAAAATCACACTTTTAATATAAAAAAAATCTTCTATGCATATGTTTATGCATAAAAATCTTTTATGATGAAAATCATACTTTTAATATAAAAAAATATCTTCTATGCATATGTTTATGCATAGAGCATAAAAATCTTTTATGATGAAAATCATACTTTTAATATAAAAAAATATCTTCTATGCATATGTTTATGCATAGAGCATAAAAATCTTTTATGATGAAAATCATACTTTTAATATAAAAAAATATCTTCTATGCATATGTTTATGCATAAAAATCTTTTATGATGAAAATCACACTTTTAATAAAAAATATCTTTTATGCACCCATTTATGCATAAAAATCATTTATGATAAAAGTAACACTTTTATAATAATAAAAATAATCTTTTATGCATACTTTTATGCATGAAAATCAATTATGATAAAAGTAACACTTTTATAATTTAAAAAAATCTTTTATGCATGAAAATCAATTATGATAAAAGTAACACTTTTATAATTTAAAAAAATAATCTTTTATGCATACGATAAAAGTAACACTTTTATAATAAAAAAATAATCTTTTATGCATACTTTTATGCATGAAAATCAAATATGATAAAAGTAACGCTTTTATAATAAAAAAATAATCTTTTATGCATACTTTTATGCATGAAAATAAAATATGATAAAAGTATCACTTTTATAATTAAAAAAATAATCTTTTATGCATAAAAATCAATTATGATAAAAGTAACACTTTTATAATAAATTCTTTTATGCATAAAAATCCATTTTGATGAAAGTAACACTTTCATAATAAAAGAAAATTATTTCTTTATGCATAAAAATCTATTTTGATGAAAGTAACACTTTCATAATAAAAAGAAAATTATTCCTTTATGCATAAAAATCTATTTTGATGAAAGTAACACTTTCAAAATAAAAAGATTATTCTTTTATGCATTAAAAAAAAATCAATATGCATCTTCTATGCATGAAAATGACACTTTTAGAGTATAGAATTGATAGGAATTACTCTTTTGGCATAATAAAAGATAATTCTTATTTCCAAAAATTTTGCCATAATCTCCTTTGTATGGCTGACCATTTTTTTAAATTTTTTTACTTAATTTTGTCTTAAAAATTAACTCTAAATGATTTAAAGTAATCTATACTAATCAAAATTCACTTAAAAAAGAGAAAACATTATAAAAAGTTTAATTCTAATAATTATCACTTTAACTAGGATAAAGAAGGGTTGATTCTAAGAAGAGAGAGGGGAAAAGCCTTTCGATCAAGGCATAGCATCCATTTATCATTTCAAACAATCATAAACATTAGAAAAACATAAAATTAATAAAGAAAATTACAAGAATCTCTACTTACATAATTTCTTGGAGCTTTCCTTTGGCTTGATGGTTTGAGGGTTCAACTCTTTTTTGTAACAAGAGTGGCCACCAATCTTTGGAAGAGGGAAATGTCAAAAACTAGTGAATTATCAATAAATTCACAGTTCTTGGCTTGGGAGGAGTAGAGTAACAGTGCATAAACACTATTGAGTTTCGACAAAGGGGAGGGATTCTATTTATAAGAAAAAGTGAGCTTCTAACCAAGCCAACTGATTCTAGAATTTTCCAGATCAGTTTGGTCAATTTTTGACCATTTTTAGGTCAGTTTTGCTTACTTTTTTGGATCTAGTTGAAACAGGAGAGAGGAGAGATAAAAATATCTCATTATTTGGGAGTTTAAAACTCATTCAAGCGTGTGAAATAGGTGCCTCCTTCATGAGGGAAATTCCCCCATGCAGAGGTGTCAAAAATGCATCATTTCACCTAAATATCTCTCTTTTTTAACTATTAACCTTGTCCTTAGTCAACTCTTTATCTTATGTGAGTATTTACTCATTTTTACGGGATTTTTCTTTTATTCCTTCATTTATCTCCTCCCTACATTTGGATGAATCTTATTGGTCCATAGGAATCTTAATTTAAAATTTCAAAAAAATCTTCACTCCTCCTAGGATAATGCCTCTTGAACAGATTATACTTAATTTCTAATGCACCTTCTAAAAATCTTTTTGAACTTCTGTTTCAGGGGAACTTATTTTAAGAAGATGAGAATTTTTTTCATCCAAAAATAGTTAAAATCTGAATATTCTCTCTCCAAAATATTTTCTCTATCTAGGCCAAAACTGGTAAAAACAAGATCTTTTATATTTCTGAAGAGGGAACTGATTACAGGGGAAGATGTTGGACATCTTGAGAGGCTAGGGAGGAGGAATCTTACATTCTCTCCCACTTGAAAATACGAGATATCCTCATCTCGCAAACTGGGGGTGATCTCGCAACAACAAATCGGCTTCTTTCTCCCAGGTGGCAAAATCTATGCAAGTTGAATTGGCAAGTGGGAAGATTCTTTTCACTCACCTTGAGACAGATCGTATTCAGTTCCATCTAGATGGGAATTTAATTGACTGTCAGTTCAAAGTTATACCTTTGGGAGTTTTTGATGATGGGATCCTTGGAATGGATTGGCTCCACAAAAATCAAGCTGACATTCACTATCATAATGGAACCATTTCCTTCCGTGACCTTCACGGAAACAAAGTTTAAGGAACCGAAATTTCAGGATCCCCAAGTCTGTAGTTAGTAAAGGCTTCTAAGTTACTAAAAGGAATTAGAAAGAAGCAGCGTATTTATCTTGTCAAAATGAATCCGGTAGACTCAAAGTTAAAAGCTAAAGAGCCTTATTGGTTAAGTGAATATGATGATTTATTCCTAGCAGAGCTAACAGAGATGCCTCCAATACGAGAAGTAGATCATGTGATAGAATTGACCCCAGGAGCTCAGCCAGTAGCCCTGCGCACGTACAAAATTCCTGTTCTTGAAGCCATCGAACTCAAGGAACAGCTTAGACAGCTGTTGGAACAACAAGGGTTTGTAAGACCGAGTGTTTCACCTTGGGGTGCACCAGTTCTCTTTCAGAAAAAGAAAGATGGAACGCTAAGACTCTGTGTGGACTACAGAGGTCTAAATCAACTGACAGTTAAGAATAAGTATCCTATCCCCTGAATTGATGAGCTTCTGGACAGGCTAAGTGGGACCCAGATCTTCACAAAGATAGATCTCAAATTAGGATATTATCAGATCAGGATTAATGAGCAAGATATCCCGAAGACAGCCATCAATACTTGGTATGGGCATTATGAATTCACTGTCATGGCGTTTGGATTGACAAATGCCCTAGCTACATTCAATCACTTAATGCAAGACATTCTCAGAGAATACTTGGATGATTTTGTTCTTGTTTTCTTTGATGATATTCTGATTTACTCAAAGAATGCAGCTGACCATGAAGCTCATGTCAAAAAAGTTCTTGAGATTCTAAGGAAGCACCAACTCTTTGCCAAAAAGAGCAAATGCACTTTCTCTACCGACCATGTTGAATACTTGGGCTTTCTGGTATCAAAAGATGAAATTTCTCCAGATTCTGCAAAAGTCCAAGTAGTCATAGATTGGCCTGAACCAAAGACAGTGAAAGAAGTTAGAGGATTCTTGGGATTGACTGGTTGGTATAGAATTTTTATACCAAAGTATGCTCTCATAGCTTCCCCCCTGACTAATCTTCTCAAGAAGAATATTCCGTTTCAATGGTCTGCCAGGTGCCAGAGTGCTTTTGATAAGCTAAAGACTGCCTTGGTAACCAATCCCGTTCTGAAGCTGCCAGATTTCTCTCTACCCTTTGAGGTAGTAACTGATGCTAGTGGTTTTTCCCTGGGAGGTGCACTCATGCAGGAAGGTCATGCAATGGCCTATGAATCCCGAAAGCTCAGAACGCATGAGAGGAATTATGCTGTCCATGACTTGGAACTACTTTCAGTAGTATATGCTCTGAAATTGTGGAGACATTACCTACTGAGTCAAAGATTCACTTTGATGACTGATCATCAGAGCTTAAAGTGGATCTTCACTCAGAAGGATCTCAACATGTGCCAAAGAAGGTGGATGCAGACCCTGCACGAATTTGATTTTGAAATCAAGTATCGCCCAGGCAAAGAAAATGTGGTAGCAGATGCCCTCAGCAGGAAAGCCTCCTTGCTTGCAATTATGGTAGTGTCAAATCCTTTGATTATTGAAGCAAGAGAGAAGATCATGCAGGATAGATTCTTTGGCCCTATTGCTACCCTACTTATGCAGGAAAGCAAAACTCCACAGGAGTTGAACCGAGTTCAAGGGTACAGCCTGGATGATGGAATTATGTATTATAATCGCAGGCTATGCATTCCTAATGATGAGGGAACCAAAGGACAAATTCTGAATGAAGCCCATGACAGCCTTATTACAGGACATCCAGGTTTCATCAAAACCTACATGTCTGTAAAGAAAAGCTTCCTTTGGCCTGGTCCAAAAAAGGATGTACTGAATCATGTACGTCAATGTCTAACATGCCAAAAAGTCAAAGCTAAAAGAGTAAAAATGCTTGGGAAGTTACATCCATTGGACATCCCCATGAAGTGGAAATGTATCAGTATGGACTTTATTACTGGATTACCTTCAGTGCAATCAGGTTACAACTCCATTTTTGTGGTAGTTGACAGACTAACCAAAGTTGCCCATCTGATTCCAGTAAAAGAAACCTACACTGCAGTGGATGTGGCCAGAGTGTTCCTTAAGGAAATCTTCAGATTGCATGGCCTACCCAGGAGAATAGTAAGTGATCGAGATCCCAAGTTTACTTCAAGGTTCTGGACTGCATTTTTCGAAGCAGTGGGAACTTTCTTGGATCTCAGCATAGCTTCTCACCCTGAGACCGATGGTCAAACTGAAAGGGTAAACCAAGTAATCGAAGATATACTTCGGTCATGCTGTGGAAGAAGTGGCTAAGCTATCTGCACCTAGTCGAATTCGCCTACAATGCTTCTTATCACCAAAGTATCGGGATGAGCCTTTTTAAAGCTCTGTATGGACAAGATTGCTTAACTCCATTAACTTGGTCCGATCCATTGATTAGGGTCGAGATGTCCAGACAGATGCTTGACGACATGGAATAGCAGATGCAGGCAATTCGTAAAGATATAAAAGCTGCCCAGGATCGACAGAAGCAATATACAGATAAGAAGAGGACAGACAAAGAATTCAAAGAAGCAGATATGGTCTTCATTCGAGTACACCCCAAAAGAAGCTCTCTATCTCTTGGGAAGTACAAGAAGTTATCCCCCAGATATTGTGGCCCATATAAAAGCTTAAAAGACTTACCCTGATACTCAGCTGGAGTATTGATAACAAAGAATTGATGATTTGGCCCTTAATTTTCAATTGCTGCATAAATCTGGCCTCTTTCTTCTTCCACTACTTCTGCTATTGTGACTGCTCTGGCTGCTGCAGTCTGAGGCGAAACTCTTTCTCTTTGGTTGCCCTAGTTCTGGGAAGGAGTTCTGAGGCTACTCTGGAAAGAGGCAGATGGCTGAGCTGGGGTTCTCCTGGGATTTCCCTGATTCTGGTGTGAGGGACCTTGATTGGACTGATAAGAAGGAGTTTGTCTCGGAACTCTGGGACCCTGGCTTCCTTGGCCCATAGAAGGAGATGGGCAGTCCTTGAGCTGGTGCCCAAAACCTTGACATCCGAAGCATTTGTTCTCGCTTCGAAGGTCTTCTCTTTGCATTTTGGAGAGAGCCGGAGTTTCGAAGAATGTACTTCGGGGGAAAGGTCTCCCTTCATTTCTAAAGCTTCCCGTCTCCACATTCTGGTTAGGACCTTCGAGTCACTTTGGAGGTAAAAAGTTGGAAGAACTTCCCGGTGTCTGAAATCTCTTGAAGGATGAGGGAGCTGGCTTTGGCAGAACTTTTACGATGAAGGCTTTGGCAAAGTCCTTTGCCATTTTGACAGCTTCAGCCATGGACACTGGCTTGGCATTTTTGACCAATGTGTCCAAGGGTTTGTTCATTCCTCGAATGAACCTCTCCATGAGTTGCTCTTCATCAAGAAGTGGTGAATATTTGAGTAGAAGAGCAAAGGCCTGGTGATATTCCTTGATGGTTTTGCTCCCCTGCTTTAGCTCTAAGAATTCGTTCATTTTGGTTTCCAAAAAATCCAAGGGGACAAAATCTCTTTCTCAAATAGGTTTTTAGGTCGGCGGTCCTCTGTCCAGACGGTTGGTGTCACAGTGGTTCCTCCATGCTACCCTAGCTGTTTCCACTATTTTCAGCCAGGCAAGAGCCATTTTGCTCCGCTCATTGTAGCCTGTGATGTCAAAATACTCTTCCATGGCTTCCACCCATTTCTCCACAGCCTCGCCCAGGTTCTCCCCTTCTCCTTTGAAGGGTCCTGGTTGAGTCCTATGAAGAGCCTTGCGAACATCAGGGTCAAGCTCGTCATCTTCAGAGAGAGGGTCTGGCTGACGGCCACGGTTTCCTCGTCTCATGATTCTGCCAAAAACTTATATATTATTAAATTTTTATTTTGATATTATCCACGAGATCCTAAGACTTAAGAGGTTCGAAAAATAATTTCTTTAAACAAGACAATGATCTTATTAGAGATCTATGACATATGTTCGATAACAGATTTTTATTTATCAGATCGTCTATAAACAATCATTTATACAACAGGGAATTTTTCTTCAAAAAACATTTCTTTATTTAAATATAATTTAAATATAAGTTACAATATGTACATGGAGTAGCTCGGCTCTAGAATTCAAAATCTCCTCGGGAGACGCATATGACGATGGTACTGGGCCATAGCCATGCCCTGATATAAACATCCACTTACTGACAAGGGAGCTATTATCTTCCACTTAGGAATAAAGCAACTAAAGAGTTTGTAGACTTGACATGAAAGTCTGAAATTTCGAGGCGTCGAATGATATAGAATGACACCACGCACCATTTTCAGCTTTAACAGAATCATTGCCAATGAGAGGTTCTACCTTAACATTGCATGCCGGTCACAAGAGGCGTGGACATACTACCCTGCAACCGACTTACGCTGTCGTCTCTCCATTGGGTCTGGAAAATATAATTCCTCGAAATGGCTTGCGAGTCTTGCTCAGCTTGTTCGAGTTGAAGCGGAAGAGATGAGATGCTCGAAGGCGAACACAGTCATATCTTGTGACTGGGTGAGGTCGAGAATACCAGATAAGTATGGAGCTTCCATCTATAATTTCCAATTCCATTTATAAGTTTTCAATTTTTTTGAAGTTTACTCAACATAATATTAGCAAGCGAAAAACATTATTTCTCAAAAATTTAAGCAATTTATGCTATTGTTACGAAAATTTTACAACAGCGCTCTGATACCAACTGTGGGATCCCTCTACCCCCTCCGTACACTACTGGACTTCCGGTAGTTGACAGCGGAAGCAGCCCCCTCATGTGCGGGGCAGGGTCTCTCACTCAGGGCCTCGCCCACGAATGTCCGGGCACGAGACTAGGCTGGTGGTCACTCCAAAAACCGAAACTGGGAAAATTTTCCATGCTCGGAAAGCGGAGACGATTCCACCTTTTTGATTTTTTTAAACGAATTTTTCTAACGAGATCAATTCTAAACTGTCCTTCACCTGAATAAATCAGATAGAAGGAAACTATCCTGATATAATTTGATCATTCTGAGTGATTTCAACGCTTTTTTCCTAATCAAGATTAGGCACAGCCGTTGATCCACTCAATTGAGAAATTTATCAGGGAATTAGCTAGCTACTCGAATCCTAGCGTAATTCTAAGATTTTTTAGTTTTGTAAGATTCCTCCCCAGCCTCTCAAAATGTCCAGCATCTTCCCCTGTAATCAATCCCTCTTCAGAAATATAAAAGACTTGTTTCTAACTGTTTTAACCTAGAGAGAGAGAATATTCTAATTTTTAATATTTTTGGATAGAAAATTATCTCATCTTATTAAAATAAGTTCCCCTGAAACAGAAATTCAAAAAGAACTTTCCAATGTGCAATTGGAATTAATTGGAAATGGGTATAAAGGACCTTAGCCTAAGGGTCTAGATTTTCAGAAATTTTTGGATTATGGTCCAATTAAGGTTCCTATGGGCCAATAGCATCAATCCATGTGTAGGGAGGAGATAAATCCAATTTGTAAAAGAAGATACCCAAAAATGAGTAAATGCTCACATAAGATGAAGAGTTGAAAATGTACAAGGTTTATTAATAAAAAACTATGAGCAATATTAAAAATATGAGATATTTTGGGTATCCAAAAATGAGTAAATGCTCACATAAGATGAAGAGTTGAAAATGTACAAGGTTTATTAGTAAAAAACTATGAGCAATATTAAAAATATGAGATATTTTGGGTATAATGATTCCATTTTGACACATATGTAAGGAAGGGGAGTTCTTTAAAGGAGGTACATATTTCACATGCTTGAATGAGTTTTAAACTCATAAAAATTGAGATATTTCATCTCTCCTCTCTCCTCATTCAAGTCTAGTTCCAAAAAGTTAGCTTAATTGACCTAAAAATGGTCAAATATTGACCAAACTGATTTAGAAAATTCTAGAATCAGTTTGTTTGGTTAGGAGCTCAATTTTTCCTATAAATAGAAGCCTCCCCCTTGTTGAAAAATATATAGTGTTTATGCATCATTACTCTACTCCACCTAAGCCAAGAACTGTGAATTCATTAATAATTCACTAGTTTTTGGAGCTTCCCTCTTTCTTCAATCCCCATTGGTGGCTCCATCAACATACTTAACTAATTGATTGGTTGGGGGCCTCTACCGTGAACAAAGAATCAAGCAATTTGTAAGGTAATTAGTGAATTTTGATCATTTTCTATAATTTCTCAATGTTTCTCTCTTCTCAACCCCTCTCAAGCTTGAGAAGCTTAATTGGAATGGTTTTTGAATGCTATTGAAGTTAATTGATGAATGGTAGTGAAGAGTTACATAATTTGATTAATGCTATTGAAGTTAATTGATTAATGATAGTTAAGAATTATATAAATTTCTATTTATGCTTAATTCTAATGGTTTTTATGTAATTTCTCTCTCTCACTCAAGAAATGGTCATACTCATGACCCATTCTCAATCCAAATAAAGCTTTTCATAAAGCTTTTCCTTAATCCAAGATTAATCTATGCTTGAGGTCAAATTAATGGCTTTTTTCTATGCTTTTAGTTTATGTATTTCATGAATATTGATGATTCAATCCATTATTGGGTTAATGATCCAATTAGGGATCATTCTAATCATTTCTTTAATGATAAGCTTTATCCTTCAAAATAAATTGAGATTTATCAGTCATAGTAGCGGAGCTATGGTAAAACTTTTATAAAAATTACACATAAAATAATTTTATTCAAAGCATGAAAAGAGAACTTCCTACCATATTCTAGGAATTATCATCCTAGATTAATTGAAAGAATTTTATTGTAATCATAGAGAAATTGATTTTTATGTTATGCATAATTGATGATTATTTTATTGTAAACGTGTTACTTTTATCATATTTGGATTTCATGCATAGAGGTATGCATAAAAGAATTATTATTTTAATATAAAAGTGTTTCTTTTATCATATTTGAATTTCATGCATAGAGGTATGCATAAAAGAATTATTATTTTAATATAAAAGTGTTTCTTTTATCATATTTGGATTTCATGCATAGAGGTATGCAAAAAAGAATTATTATTTTAATATAAAAGTGTTTCTTTTATCATATTTGGATTTCATACATAGAGGTATGCATAAAAGAATTATTATTTTAATATAAAAGTGTTTCTTTTATCATATTTGAATTTCATGCATAGAGGTATGCATAAAAGTTGATTATTTTATTATAAAAGTGTTACTTTTATCATATTTGGATTTCATGCATAGAGGTATGCATAAAAGTTGATTATTTTATTATAAAAGTGTTACTTTTATCATATTTGGATTTCATGCATAGAGGTATGCATAAAAGTTGATTATTTTATTATAAAAGTGTGACTTTTATCATATTTGGATTTCATGCATAGAGGTATGCATAAAAGTTGATTATTTTATTATAAAAGTGTGACTTTTATCATATTTGGATTTCATGCATAGAGGTATGCATAAAAGTTGATTATTTTATTATAAAAGTGTGACTTTTATCATATTTGGATTTCATGCATAGAGGTATGCATAAAAGTTGATTATTTTATTATAAAAGTGTGACTTTTATCATATTTGAATTTCATGCATAGAGGTATGCATAAAAGTTGATTATTTTATTATAAAAGTGTGACTTTTATCATAATTGAATTTCATGCATAGAGGTATGCATAAAAGTTGATTATTTTATTGTAAAAGTGTTACTTTTATCATATTGGATTTCATGTATAGAGGCATGCATAAAAGATATTCTTTTTATACTAAAAGTGTGATTTTCATCATAAATGGATTTTATGCATAACTTAGATGCATAAGAGAAATTCTTTTATTCTAAAAGTGTAATTCCTACCAAATTGAATTTATGCATAAGAAGATGCATAAAAGATTGATTTTTAAATTCAAAGTGTCATTCTCATCTAAATTGAATTTATGCATAGGAAGATGCATAAAAGAATGGAATTTCAATTCACAAGTGTTATTCTCATCCAAATATTATAAAAGTGTGACTTTTATCATATTTGGATTTCATGCATAGAGGTATGCATAAAAGTTGATTATTTTATTATAAAAGTGTGACTTTTATCATATTTGGATTTCATGCATAGAGGTATGCATAAAAGTTGATTATTTTATTATAAAAGTGTGACTTTTATCATATTTAAATTTCATGCATAGAGGTATGCATAAAAGTTGATTATTTTATTATAAAAGTGTGACTTTTATCATAATTGAATTTCATGCATAGAGGTATGCATAAAAGTTGATTATTTTATTGTAAAAGTGTTACTTTTATCATATTGGATTTCATGTATAGAGGTATGCATAAAAGATATTCTTTTTATACTAAAAGTGTGATTTTCATCATAAATGGATTTTATGCATAACTTAGATACATAAGAGAAATTCTTTTATTCTAAAAGTGTAATTCCTACCAAATTGAATTTATGCATAAGAAGATGCATAAAAGATTGATTTTTAAATTCAAAGTGTCATTCTCATCTAAATTGAATTTATGCATATGAAGATGCATAAAAGAATGGAATTTCAATTCACAAGTGTTATTCTCATCCAAATTGAATTTATGCATAGGAAGATGCATAAAAGATAGATTTTTAATTCAAAAGTGTCAATTCTCATCTAAATTGAGTTTATGCATAGGAAGATGCATAAGAGATGGAATTTTAATTCAAAAGTGTCATTTTCATTTAAAATGAATTTATGCATAGGAAGATGCATAAAAGATTGACTTTTAAATGAGATGTGATAATATGTGATAAGATGCGTATGGGAAGTGATAGGATGTGAGAAGAGGTGTATGAGATGTGATAAGATGTGATAAGATGCGTATGGGAAGTGATAGGATGTGATAAGAGGTGTATGAGATGTGAAAAGATGTGTATGAGATGTGATAGGATATGATAAGAGGTGTATGAGATGTGATAGAATGTGTTAAGATGAGTTAGAATGTGTTAAGATGTGTATGGGACGAGGTAGAGAGTGTATCTGATAGGATAAGATGTATATGGGATGTGTTAGGGCGAGAATGGATGTAGTATGGATGTATGGATGTAGATACGGATGTATGTACATGTATGTGGATGTGGATGTATGAATGAGGATGTGAAAATGGATGTATGTATGTAGCTGTGGATGTATGGATGTGAATGTGAATGAAGATGTGGATGTGGATGTATGGATGTAGATACGGATGTATGTATGTATGTGGATGTAGATACGGATGTATGTATGTATGTATGTGGATGTGGATGTGAAAATGGATGTATGTATGTATGTGTATGTATGTATGTGGATGTGGATGTATGAATGAGGATGTGAAAATGGATGTATGTATGTAGATGTGGATGTATGGATGTGAATGTGAATGAAGATGTGGATGTGGATGTACGGATGTAGATACGGATATATGTATGTATGTTGATGTGGATGTATGAATGAGGATGTGAAAATGGATGTATGTATGTAGATGTGGATGTATGGATGTGAATGTGAATGAAGATGTGGATGTGGATGTATGGATGTAGATTCAGATGTAGATGTATGTATTTGAATGTGGATGTATGAATGAGGATGTGAAAATAGATGTATGCATGCAGATGCGTATGTATGAATGTGAAATTGGATGTATGTATAATGTGGATGTATGAATGTGAAAATAGATGTATGCATGTAGATGCGTATGTATGAATGTGAAATTGGATGTATGTATAATGTGGATGTATGAATGTGAAAATAGATGTATGCATGTAGATGCGTATGTATGAATGTGAAATTGGATGTATGTATAATGTGGATGTATGAATGAGGATGTGAAAATAGATGTATGCATGTAGATGCGTATGTATGAATGTGAAATTGGATATATGATGTGGACGTACGAACATGGATATGTATGTAGAATAATGAATGTGAATGTGTATGTGAAATAATGTGTAGTCTATATGAGTGAATGGATGAGAATGAGTACACATTGAATGTAATAGGGAATAAGTAATGTGGTCCGAGAGTGGATAATGTGGAAAGACGAGAGTTCGTTATAGAAACTGTATTTTGTGACTGTCTGTAAATGACTGTTTTATGTCAAGAATGCTGGGGAAGCATTTTGACCGTCTTGAGGATTAAGGTCATGAAGACCGAACTGATAAAGTTGCAACTGCTGACGGAGAGTCAATGGAGGACGTCTCGCGTAGCAAGGTCGGCCGAGGTCTTGACCAGCCTCGGTTCGATTTAAATGGTGAGCTTCCGGTACGGTGGATTAGGGACCAAGGAAGCGGCCTATGAGTGAAGCACTAGGTCACCTGCGGAAGGATCCTAGAGGGTGCTGACCGTACGGTGCTCGGGCTCTGAGTCGTCGAAGATACCCACACGTGCGTCGTGGAAGCTATCGGAACAAGGAGTAAGAGTTGTTTTCTGAAACCGGGCATGGATCTGGTTGATTGACCTTGCTGGTCCTCAACGGATGAGTCCATGGCTCTTTTATATGGATCTATGGGTTGATCTTGCTGATCTTCCACGGAGATTCCATTCTATTATATGAATATATTGCCGGTTACTATGAGCTAGGAACTATGGAAAAGGCCCCTGGTGGTGAGCGTTCTGGTTACCAATGATGCCATAAGTACACCGATGAATGAATGACGGGAAATAAGGATTCAACCAGAGACTTTGAGGATTGTCATCAGTGACATAATGGTTTCATTAAAGGATTGTTTGAAAGTTAATTGATGCTGAGAAAAAGGGCAATTTCATATTGGGTGTGTAAGTGGTGTGACTAGTTTTATGTTTGTATGAACTTCCGGCTAGGGGGCCTAGGAACTCTTTTCCCTGGTACCCGGGACAAAACCTAACCAAATTCCTAATTGGATCCCATCACTACAGTGGTTGGGAGGTTGGCTAACCCATGGGACTGGATGGGGTTAGGCTGGACTGATGGATCCGTAAATCAAGACTCAATTTCTGTTATTACGATAGATGAAGTAAATCCCAGATAGTAATTGTTCTATGGATAGGAATCAACGGCTGTGCCTCTTGATGGGGAAAAAAGCGTTGATCCCAATGATCCAAGTGCAAGTTTCGTCCTTGATTGACGAAGTACCTTTAAAGGTGCAGTCGGATCAGTTTGATCAGTAATGGTCTTGACTACTTTAGAATCCATTGACAAATAATTTATGGGTTACACATGTCATACTTCAAAATTTTCATTGAGTCTTTGTTTCTCACAAAACAGTATCACTCTGGACTCTCCGTTGAGACCAGCGAGTCAACAACGAGATCTAGTGTGATAGATTACAATAAACATAGGTCCATCATATAATATCTTCCTCGACATACGCATGGATGTCCTCGGCACCGCGAGCCTGTGCATCTCCTGGTCAGAACCCTCCAGGATCCTCCTTAGGTGTCCTGGCACTTCACTCAGGGACCGCTTCGTCGGCCCTCGTCCATCGTACTGGAAGCGCGCCATTTTAACCATACCAAGGCTGGTCAAGACCTGGGCAAGCTTTGCCACGTGAGCTATCCCTTGAACACTCCCCCGCCAGTTGTTGCAACCAAGCTTCCCTTAGAAAACATAAATGCCAAATGCTCCCTCCAGCATTCTGGCATAAGACAGTCCTTTTAAGAAAACAAGGTTTCTATGCAAGTTTTCAGTTTAGATTTTGTTTGAAAACCATGAATAATCTTAAATCCGTATCCCAATACTTCTAGATCCAGGTCTGAATTCCAAACAGAATTCCTCGAATTCTGTTAACTTGATCCTCAGATCAAAATCAAAAGTCTTAACTAGTTTCAGATTCGGTGGGTGTTTTGAGTGCATTTTTCCTGAACTGATCACATCGTCATTGACGAAGGAATTAGGTCTTGGTTAATAGTCTGAATCAGAGTTTGGGTCTGGAAAGGTTCTTCCTAAACTATCTTTCTCGAAAGGTACTATTTCAATTTCTCTTTTTCTAAATTTCATTCGACGAATATTTGCTTACAGATTTCTAAAACATGGATTTCTTAAGAGGAATAAAATAATCATTTATCTCGATCTCCGACTTCGATAGTTTAATTGAACTTTCTCATTACCATCTTAGTGAATATAAAACGGTAGCATTTCTTCTCACAAATTATCTACTTATTCTTTTTTCCAATTTTTGTGGAAATTAAACAGAGGATTAAGGAGAACCCTTATTTTATTATAAAGATTCTATATGCATCTATTTATGCATAAAATCCAATTTTGATGAAAGTCACACTTTTATCATCATAAAAATCATTTATATGGAAATCACTCTTTTAACATGAAAGAATTTCTTTTATGCATACAAATCATTTATGATGAAAATCACAATTTCTTTTATGCATACAAATCATTTATGATGAAAATCACACTTTTAATATAAAAAAATATCTTCTATGCATATGTTTATGCATAAAAATCTTTTATGATGAAAATCATACTTTTAATATAAAAAATATATCTTCTATGCATATGTTTATGCATAGAGCATAAAAATCTTTTATGATGAAAATCATACTTTTAATATAAAAAAATATCTTCTATGCATATGTTTATGCATAAAAATCTTTTATGATGAAAATCACACCTTTAATTAAAAAATATCTTTTATGCACCCATTTATGCATAAAAATCATTTATGATAAAAGTAACACTTTTATAATAATAAAAATAATCTTTTATGCATACTTTTATGCATGAAAATTATATATGATAAAAGTAACACTTTTATAATTAAAAAAAATCTTTTATGCATGAAAATCATTTATGATAAAAATAACACTTTTATAATAATAAAAATAATCTTTTACGCATACTTTTATGCATGAAAATCAATTATGATAAAAGTAACACTTTTATAATTAAAAAAAATCTTTTATGCATACTTTTATGCATAAAAATCAATTATGATAAAAGTAACACTTTTATAATAAAAAATAATATTTTATGCATACTTTTATGCATGAAAATCAATTATGATAAAAGTAACACTTTTATAATTAAAAAAATAATCTTTCATGCATACTTTTATGCATGAAAATCAATTATGATAAAAGTAACACTTTTATATAATAAAAAATAATCTTTTATGCATGAAAATCAAATATGATAAAAGTATACAAAAATTTCGCCATAATCTCCTTTGTATGGCTGACCATTTTTTTAATTTTTCCTACTTAATTTTGTCTTAAAAATTAACTCTAATTGATTTAAAGTAATCTATACTAATTAAAATTAACTTAAAAAAGAGAAAACATTATAAAAAGTTTAATTCCAATAATTATCACTTTAACTAGGATAAAGAAGGGTTGATTCTAAGAAGAGAGAGGGGAAAAGCCTTTCGATCAAGGCATAGCATCCATTTATCACTTCAAACAATCATAAACATTAGAAAAACATAACATCAATAAAGAAAATTACAAGAATCTCTACTTACATAATTTCTTGGAGCTTTCCTTTGGCTTGATGGTTTGAGGGTTCAACTCTTTTTTGTAACAAGAGTGGCCACCAATCTTTGGAAGAGGGAAATATAAAAAACTAGTGAATTATTAATAAATTCATAGTTCTTGGCTTGGGAGGAGTAGAGTAACAGTGCATAAACACTATTGAGTTTCAACAAAGGGGAGGGCTTCTATTTATAGGAAAAAGTGAGCTTCTAACCAAGCCAACTGATTCTAGAATTTTCCAGATCAGTTTGGTCAATTTTTGACCATTTTTAGGTCAGTTTTGCTCACTTTTTGGATCTAGTTCAAATAGGAGAGAGGAGAGATAAAAATATCTCATTATTTGGGAGTTTAAAACTCATTCAAGCGTGTGAAATAGGCGCCTCCTTCATGAGGGGAATTCCCCCATGCAGAGGTGTCAAAAATGCATCATTTCACCTAAATATCTCTCTTTTTTAACTATTAACCTTGTCCTTAGTCAACTCTTCATCTTATGTGAGTATTTACTCATTTTTAGGGGATTTTTCTTTTATTCCTTCATTTATCTCCTCCCTACATTTGGATGAATCTTATTGGTCCATAGGAACGTTAATTTAAAATTTTGAAAAAATCTTCACCCCTAGGATAATGCCTCTTGAACAGATTATACTTAATTTCTAATGCACCTTCTGAAAATCTTTTTGAACTTATGTTTCAGGGGAACTTATTTTAAGAAGATGAGAATTTTTTTCATCCAAAAATATTTAAAATCTGAATATTCTCTCTCCAAAATATTTTCTCTCTCTAGGCCAAAACTGGTAGAAACAAGATCTTTTATATTTCTGAAGAGGAAACTGATTACAGGGGAAGATGCTGGACATCTTGAGAGACTAGGGAGGAGGAATCTTACAAAGATAATGCAATAACTCTCTCTCTCTCTCTCTCTCACACACACACACACACACACATGATACTTTCTCTCTCTCTCTCTCTCTCTCTCTCTCTCTCACACACACACACACACACACACACACATGATACTTTCACTCTCTCTCTCACTCTCTCTCTCTCTCTCTCTCACACACACACACACACACATGATACTTTCTCTCTCTCTCTCTCTCTCTCTCACACACACACACACACACACACACATGATACTTTCACTCTCTCTCTCTCTCTCTCTCTCTCTCTCTCTCTCTCTCTCGCACACACACACACACACACACATGATACTCTCTCTCTCTCTCTCTCTCTCTCTCTCTCACACACACACACACACACACACACAATACTCTCTCTCTCTCTCTCTCTCTCACACACACACACACACACACACACAATACTTTCACTCTCTCTCTCTCTCTCTCTCTCTCTCTCACACACACACACACACACACACACACACACACACACAATACTTTCACTCTTTCTATCTCTCTCTCTCTCTCTCTCTCTCTCTCTCTCTCTCTCTCTCACACACACACACACACACACACACACACATGATAATACTTTGACTCTCTCTCTCACACACACACACACACATGATAATACTTTGACTCTCTCTCTCTCTCTCTCTCTCTCTCTCTCTCTCACACACACACACACACACACACACACACACACACATGATACTTTCACTCTCTCTCTCTCTCTCTCTCTCTCTCTCTCTCTCTCTCTCTCTCCCTCTCTCTCTCTCTCACACACACACACACACACACACTCACGTGCAATCAAACCCAAACACACACACACATGATCTGTACTTTATAACGAAGAAAAAAAACGTTTGAAATATACGACCATTGCATGCGCCTCTCACACACATGCATGCACGCTGTCTGCTATTGCATGCGCCTCTCTCACGCTATCTGCTCTATTGCATGCGCCTCTCTCACATGCATGCTCCTCTCATGCACATGCAGGTTCCCCAACATAGATGAAAAAACCCTAGAATTAATAGGCAAGCTCACGGCAATGCAAAGCCTCAAGCTCAAAGGTTGTAGAGCCTTGATTGATGTAGGCCTTAAACAGTTCTTGAAGGCTTGAGGCTCTCTTAAGAAGCTCTCCTGGGGTGAGTTGGAGGACTTAATGCAGTGTTGCTAAATTGCGGTGAGCTGGAGGATGTGTCTGCTTTACAGTGAACCAAAAAGAAGAAGAAAAAAAGGCCAGAGTCATGGAGCTTACCTGATGAGAGCGGGAAGGATTGAGCCTACACAACGCCACTACTACTTGTCTGCACAACAACAAAAATAGAGTTAGAAGAGAGAGAGACAGAGAGCCTAGACAGCCTGCAATGTCTAAGAGAGGACGTTTACCAGCCGATGTGTAGCACTTCCCAACAAATGTGAGGGTAACGTGTGAGAGTGAGGAGGTTTACCAGCGGAGGTTCCCAACAAACGCGAGGACGGGTGCATGTGAGGAAGACGAAGCTCTGAAGGGTTGTAGATAGTTTTCAAGCAGAGGGTGGCGACTCCAGAGGGCAGCGACTATAAAACCTTGCATGGAATTATGTGTAAGAGTTGTGGAGTGTAAATACCTGGCGCTTACCTGGGCACGGCGACCGCAACGTATATGGAGATGGAGGTCTACAGAGGGCAGCGGTGTAGGAGAATGGAGTTGCAGGTGCCAAGGACCCTCCATGCAGCTAAAAATTGTGACATGTGGTGCATGGAGGGTTCCCCCATTATATGTACATAGATAAAGCTTAAAGATTTTTAACTTATGGGAAAGGCAACGGTCAGCTATTCAAAACACCCAAAGGTCACGGAAGTGCAACAAGAAAAAAGAAGAGGGGAAAATTAACAACGACCACAATGCGTGAAGAAAAAACCAGCCCAGAAAATCGTTGAAGAAAAATGTTAAGAGAAGAAGTGCCCCACACCATAGATTTGCCAAAAATCCCAATTCTGAAGCTCTTGCAATTCGGATGATAGAAATGTGACCTTCATTTCTTGCTATTTGCATCCATGGCCTCTGATTTTGAAGAGGGTAAGACAATGATGAAGGTGGTTTTGAACTTGGAGGTGGTATTGGAAAGGGGTTTTGAGGAAGGTGGCGGAAGAAGAAGCTTTACCCAATGGTCAAAAACCTTTTTCTATGCAGCCTTTTGCCTCTTCTTGTGCAATTATTCCTTGATTTATTGAAGCTTTTAATAATTTCCAAAAATAAATTCATTGGCCTCCTTTGCTCCAAAAACTTGCGTAAAATTCTACTTTTGAAATTTTCTCCAAAAAGTATTCTCTTTGAGTGGTCCCCCAAAGCTCTGATACCATTGTTCCATACCTTTATGACACTTGGAGAAGAATTATATTTCTTAAACACAAAAATTAGAGTAAACACTAGACTTGGAATAAATTAAAGACACAAACCTTACGTAAACAAAATAAAATAAACAAGAGAACTTGAAAATAAGAGAGAGATCACTGTCAACACAAGATTAGATTCAATCTCCCCTGGATGAGTGTGACCCGATGTATCACTCACCTATATTTATATGTATTAAAAGTTTGCTTTTGAAAAAGAGAAATTGAAAAATAAAGCTAAAGAGCTTTTTGAGTTTTTAAGCGTAAAATCTCTTCTAAAAATATAGGGAGCTATAATTTTCAAGTATTGGGCCTAGCAAAAGTATAAATACTAGCCTTCCAAAAATACTAATGCCAAAATATGTAACCATAATAGGTGTTAACATGTCTTCCAAAATATCTCATTGTGTTCCAACAAATGTTCCACCTGCTCTGCGAGACTAACAAAATAGTCAGTCACACTCAATTCATTGCTTGCATCCAAAATAATATTAGTCAGCGTACCTAGCCGATTGAACACATTAATCCTGGCTATATCATACTAGCACACAGCTGATTAGGCACATTAATCCTAGAAATATAAGGTGCATCCAAAAATAAAATATCACCGATAAACATTCATAAATAATGGGCACCCCCATAGAGGTTATGACTATTATCTATGCATGTATGGCTATGCCCTAATGGTTAGCATCATTCCATTATCCCTAATTGATAGTTGTTATGCACTAGGGCATAGCCTTAGTGCATAGATGCTACGGGCTAGGTCATAGCCTTGTGAGATAATCCATGGTGATAATCTACTCCATGTGTGTTTATGTAGTTATGGGTTCAAGTCTCCCAATACACGAGCTCTACATCATCATGTGCATGTATATCAATATCATCACACGAATGTGTATTATCATGTACATGTGTATCAATGTCATCATGTGAATGTGTATCATATGAAATCTTGGGCCATAAGCTCCAAGAAAGATAGAGTGTATATTATCAATAGATATCAAAATGGCACAAAGTAATCGGTCATGTGCCTTTTATAGTCCCAAGGCCACATTTGCCCTAGTCCTATATGCATGAAGATGCCCTAAGCCCTATATGTGCCTAGGCCCATGTGCTATGTCCATGTGCATACTAAAATCCCTTCATTACTTATGCAAGAAACGGACTACTCAAGGCATGGAGTAGACATGGGTGTAGGTCAACATCCTAAAGAGAATACTCATCATAGGGAGTAGCACCTAGAGATGGGAAGTCTGCCCATGACATAATCATGAAAGTTTAGGCTATAAGCTCCAAGAAGATAAATGTATCTAGCTCCAAGTAGCACCTAGAGATGGGAAGTCTGCCCATGACATAATCATGAAAGTTTAGGCTATAAGCTCCAAGAAGATAAATGTATCTTATCAAAAGGTATCAAAAGGATACAAAGTACATGAGTCGTGCGATGTCACTGCTAAAGTCACATGACCCCCTGGATCCAATGGAAAGGAAGATGGAATGCCATCGAAGATTAGGCTAAGCATATAACCACCTGGATCAAATGGGAATCCAAACTATATAAAGTCCAAAATAATGGCTCCAAGTAAACCTCGATCAAATGTAGTGTAAGAAACCATCACCATCGATGATGAAGCTAGCCAAAATCCTCTCTTGAAAGTCAAATGGATAGCTATGGTAAACATCATAGATCCCTAAATCTGACCTAGTAATCCTAGGTCAAAGGAAAAACTCATAAGCTGGTCCACTTGACCATAGTGTGATCTGACATCCACCAAGGCATCAATCGAATGAAGCCATAAGTCATGGCCACAATGATAAATGGTTTTGGCATAAATAAATCACTATGTAGGCCAAAACCAACATGTGCTACATATGTATCTGAATGACATGCCATATAATTAAATACCATACATCTCAAGTGGCATAGTATGGATTTGAAGAGAAATATCCTAGCTCCAAAGAACATAGGATCATGTCGATAATTATAGAAGTAAAATGAACAAAACTCAAGGTCGGTATCATACAAGATAAATATCCTAGCTCCAAAGAACATAGGATCATGTCGATAATTATAGAAGTAAAATGAACAAAACTCAAGGTCGGTATCATACAAGATAAAATGTGAATCAATGCCATCATCTCATGTAGCACCTCTTGAACAATCTAAGTCATGATCCACTATATCAATATGTATATAGGTATAATCCATACCATATATCATATCCTCATGTGTAAGACCATCTACATGTGTATGATGATCCAAAGTAGAAACATGATTATTAAGATCACATAATCATCACTCACTGAACATTGATAATAAATCCACACATGGTATCCTCAAGGTCTCTATGGTCGTCCCCATAGATAAAATCTATCTATCCCATGATAGATCAATCTTCATTAGTACAAAATCTGAGATGATACCTATCTCAAATAAACATATCACAAGATCAACAACAAATGATCTAATAAAAGTATGCTCCATATGCATAATTTTGCCTCTCCCTACTACGAGGTCTTATTTAGACAAAATTTTCACTACTCTCATGCACTATGCCTGACTACTTAAATACATGAACTCTATCCACACGAATGCTGCCAAGAAATCTATAAGAGCTACGAGATCTAGGAGTAGTGGCTAAATCAAGAATGAACCCACATGTGTAAGCCTTAGAAGAATAGCCTAATATATATAATACAAGAAGCTCATGCCTATGCTCATAGGTTTCCTGTGAAACCACATCTAAAGTATCACTAACCTTGTGTGTATAATAATGGATGCATCACTAATTAAATGCTCATGATCCTCTATAGATTTTCATCAATATCTAATGCATCCCCATGATCTCTAAGAAGGTATGTAGACATACTCATACCATGGTTGGATGTTTGAGCTTGAGGGTTTAACAAATCATACACATACAATGGATAGGTGACACATGGCACACTTATCCTATCCACTCAGAAGAGTGGATAGGTGACACATGGCACACTTATCCTATCCACTCAAAAGAGTGGTTTCACACAAACATACACGCATACACATATAGATGAGTGTGCACACCCTTCGAGGGATTTTTCACACATAGATACAAGTAGGTTCCCAAATGGGGGTGCACACACAAGATCACACATGGGATGGACACACACACATGAAGCTTCGAATACTTAACACACATAAGGTAACCATAGGCAAGATACTGCAAAACGCTTTCTCAAAGTCTTATACCACATTTTTAAAGGTATATGCTCCTCCTTTTACCACTTTGACACCAAAATCAAACTCTACAAAGAATGGTCTCTATTTGACAAAACTTCCATGAGGGAAACTCCCTAGAGTTATCCTCTTCATCAAAGCACCATTTTCTACCAGTACAGTGATTGTTCTTCCTAATAAATAGGGCCTAAAATGATTTAGGCCAAATACTAATGAGAGGCCTAGCTTTTCTTGCTCCTCATACTATCCAAGATCATATCCTAAAAAGAAATAGGGTAAATTATGATCCTTCTTTGTTACCTTGTTCAACTTCTTGTAGTCAATGATGCAAGCCCTCTATTTACCATTCTTCTTTGGTACCACCACTATGGGAGAGATACTCATTAAGAACTTTCTGTAACAACCATATGAACCCTGCACTGAGATGTTTTTTCACATCCTCTTTAACACTTGAGTTTAAAGAGGTCCCAATCGTCTCGGATTTTTGAACCACTACTTTGCAAACCTCTTCTAATTCTATCTTATGTTGTATGCCATGAATTTGCCTCACTTCTTCATAAGAAGTGGCAATAGTTGTGGTGGGAACCCTACTAGCATATACTCATACTCCCATAATTCTTTCTTGGTTAAATTTTTGTCAAGCATGAGGCTACTTGGTGAAGGTGGGGGAGGTTTTTCCTTTTCACATAACTAATTGGATCCTCCATGCATAAATCAGTTTCTTGAGACATGTCCTCAAAATATTCCTCCTCACTCAAAGAATTCATGGCTTCCTCCCTTGTTTCTCTAGCTCTTGGTGGCTACACTAGAATTCTTACTAGGAAATCACATAGGCCTATATGTCCAGTTCCCTAGTAAACTACCACATTGATCCTCTATAGCCACAGTCTTCTCAAGGTCAATGGATAGTCCTCTATAGCCTCTCCTAGATCAACAACATGAAATTCCACATGTAGTTATACCAAACATTGTTTACTGGTACTTCTTCAATCACACCCCTTGGAGGAATCCTCCGGATATCACCCACTATCAACCACACCCCTTGGAGGAATCCTCCGGATATCACCCACTATCAACCACACCCCTTGGAGGAATCCTCCGGATATCACCCACTATGAATTTTATTGGTGTTCTCCTAGTGTATTTTAAGCCCATTTTATCATAGTGTATTTTAAGCCCATTTTATCAACCACACCCCTTGGAGGAATCCTCCGGATATCACCCACGATAAATTTTATTGGTGTTCTCCTAGTGTATTTTAAGCCCATTTTATCATACACAGAGGTTGGCATCACATTGCATGAAGCTTCACCATCTACACAAGTACCCTTAATCCTTATCCCTTCAATTTTAACATCTACTATGTTGAGATGTCAAGCTCAACATGAGTTGACACACTCATGATGTGCCTAGGTAACTATTCCACCTTTACACTATTGGCACGTTTGGTAGCTGACACAATGGATCTTTGCCAATGATGCTATAATTGGACACCTACCTAGTCCAACCAAGTTATGGGGCATACTTATCTTGCCATCTCACCTACTTATAGCGCGTTCATATTATGGACCGCTTATACATAGTACTTATGCTGGTTTTTAATTATCTTTTTTGTAGACCTCTTTTGAGAGCAACAACAATAAGAAGAATATTTCAGCCTTTCATTTTTGTGTGTTTCTTATCCATTGTTATGCAAGAGGTCAAGCTCTCTCCTCTCCCAATCTTTTCATGGTATTAGAGCAAGCTTGGTTCAAGCTAAGGAGCTGAGTGGCAACCAAAGGAAGCTAGGAAGGAAAAGGAAGCGGTACACAGATAAGAGCATCATCATCTGTTCCCCTTCTTGTTTTGTTACAATACCCCTTATGTAGCTTTGGTGGGAGCTACACATCTCTGATTGAGGGGCTGTCTTTCTAGGTGCAGAGGTACCTGTATTGGGCTTAATACTTTATACTAGCATTTTATAGGTAGATTTGTGTTTTAGGATCATTTCAGCCTCCATTTGACTTCATAGTACTTTCGAGCACTTCTCAAAATTGTTTATGTCTGATCTCTGGCTATTGTAGTGTGCAATAGTACAGGGTGTGCAGAGATAGTGATTGTACATGTATTACTAATTGCGGGTGTATGTACATATACTTTGGTCACATGCTATGACATATACCGCTATAAAAGTTACAACAGATACTACTGCATTACAGGTTATATATAGAAATTTTCTACTTATAGATTTTTGGTTGTTTTGCTAGCAAAGATATTTGGACAACGTCACCAAATTGTTAGTGAGAAGCTTGATAAGAACAATTTCCATGTATAGAATTTCAAAATGACCAATTTCTTGATTGAAAAAGGATCTTGGGACTATGTTAAGGGACTATGTTAAAGAAGATAATGAGGAGCCTCCATAATTGCTCGAAGAGAACATTACTCCAACAAAAGATAAAGGCATTCAAAAACTAGAACTAGGGTGTAAGGAAAGTTATGTATTAGCTTTTAATCAGTGTGCCAGACACTATGATAGGGCATATACAAGATGCCAACACTCCAGTAGTTGCATGGCAAAACCTAGTGAATATGTTCTAGTAGACAAACATAAAGGCAAGAAAGTTGTAGCCAAAATAGGAGATGCATACAGTGGAGAAGAAGAACATGCCCATGCATTGAAGATCAAGGATATTATTGAATCCATTGGATCTATGAATATGTATTAAAGATGAAGGGTATTATTGAATCCCTTGGATCTATTAATGTCTGAGTGGAGACGATGACTTGGTGAGAATCTATTAAAATAGGCTTGGCAAAGAATATAAGCCATTTAAGACCCCTATTGTTGTAAGAGAGAATATTCCCAACTTTTGGGATTTGGTGTCTATGTTAATCATAGAAGAGAAGTCTTTGGGTGAAGACTCTTCCTCCCAAAGTAAGAACACTTTAGAACATGCCTTCTACTCAAATTTAAGGTAAGAACACTTTAGAACAGGCCTTTTACTCAAATTCAGGTAGAGGTAGGGGTAGAGGTCACGGTCGAGGCTAAGGTGGCCATTTTGGAAATCAGAATTATGGATGACAGTAGTCCAATGATTCACAGCAAGCACATAGGTGGAAGAGGGCAGCAGTCTTCTCAAGGTAGGGAGAGACCAAGAGGTTGAGGCAATTGGCAAAGAAAATAATCAGGATCAGGTTCAAAGGATTGCTTTTATTGTGGCTAACGACGTTACTTTGCAGCAGAATGTCACAAGAAGGAGAGTGACATAAAAAGTGGTAAGTTGCAGTAAAACAATTGTGCATCTTCAAGCAAGTAGGTTGAAGATAGATGTGAGAGTTTGTTTATTATGTAGCACGTTAAATTCAGTGTGACTATAGATGTATCCACAAATCGTGATGATGTATGGTATGTGGATTTGGGAGCCTCTAATCACATGACTTGATGGTGAGTGGCTTAGAGATATCAAAAATTTGGAAAAATAGCTTATGTAGAGATGGGGCAATGACATAACTTATCCTAATGCTCACATTGGGAATGTGCCATTGGCTACACAGGATGGAAAGATGAGGTACTTGGCTAATGTACTTCATGTGCCTAACATAAAAAATAATTTGGTTTCAATTGTGGGTGGGTGGGTGATTGAGCAGGCTTTGTAGGTATGTTTCAACCCTAAGGGCTGCTATGTTAAGGGCTCCAACAACAAATGTCATTTGGTTGGACAAAAGAGTGGGTAGAATGTTCACTTTGGATGTAAGCATGCTTGAGGTGAAAGCTGCTATGCTTGCACAAGATGCAAGTGTTGTCGGGTTGATATATAGAAATCTAGCACAAACGTATTGGGCATATGAATGAGCAGCAAAGTCTATGCAGAATCTAGAAATTGTTACAAGTTTGCCAAAGTTTAAGGTGGATTGAATGCATAAAGTATGTGAAACATGTCAGTTTGGAAAGAAAACAAAGAATGTATTTCTAGATGATAATAATGTAAGTAAGAGAGCACTTGATGTGGTGCACTTAGATGTATGGGGGTCGACATGTGTTTCTCTCTCCCCTATCACTAAATCATCACGTTGAATGCGCTTCCTAGGTTTTCTAGGCATGTTCTACTTTCTCCCTTCTCATTATTTACCCTTATCTTTCATGTCAAATTCTAAAGGTAAGACTAATGGCTCTAAAGGAATCCCTCTTCTGGGCTCCTTATTTTCTAACTTCCTTGGTCTCCCCCTCCTCCTAGGTGGTGAAGTTTCACTATCTCTTGTCCTCTTAGCCCAAAAAAGTCTAGATCCAACAAGGAATCATCTAAACCTAATATGTTTACATGTGGGTTTCTTTTGTACACTATGTCCTATCATGTCCCTTTTCACCACATTGATAACAAGTTATACTAGATCTTTCTGTTAGAGGACTTTTTCTTCCCCCTACCCCCCTTCTTTGTCCCTTTTCACCACATTGATAACAAGTTATACTAGATCTTTCCCTTAGAGGACTTTTTCTCCCCCCTACCCCCTTCTTTTGTTGGGTCTCAAGGCGCCGGGTGAATAACCGGTCAAATTTGAAAGCAAGCATGGCTACTGGTTATTCTAGAGCAAAGGGTTGGGGTGGTTTCATGGGTTGGAAAAGTTTGAGGGATTATAGGAAGGATGCTTGAAGTATTTGAAAAAGATATCGGAGCTTGAAAGTTACATGAGGAGGTTGATATTGCTAGAGGATTAAAGGATGAATGTGGCTCCACTATTGGTGCTTTTGGATCATCTTCCAACACCTTTTCCCATCTAACTACTCGAGACTTAGCAATATCCAGATTCCCTGGATCATCTTCCAACACCTTTTCCCATCTAACTACTCGAGACTTAGCAATATCCAGATTCCCTGGATCTTCAAACTTTAATCTCCTTTTTATAGGCTTTGAGAGGTCTTTCATAAAGCTCTGCATTACTAATGGTTCCATTACATGAGCATGTATTATAGAGGCTTTCAGTAACCTTTTCAAAAGAATGGTAGTTCGATCAACATAAGACACCACTTTTTCTCCCATAAGTTGTTTCAAATTGAGAATTGTATTCATTACATCATCATAATTTTCCACAATTTAAAACTCTCTAAAAAACCTTCTAGTTAAATCTTACCAAGTTCCTTTGATTCCCTTATTTAGCCCTTCATACCACCAGGTAAGTGATGGGCCTTGAATGAAGTCTAGAAGTAGGTCAAGCCATTGTACCTCTATTCTATCCCCATGAATCTTGCAATACCTTTTAAAATCCCCAAGGTACTCCTCGTTGAGATATTGGCCTCCCTCTCCCAATGAAGGCAGACATACTAGTCATGGTGATAAATCCTTCTTTGATCCCCCCAAATGTTACACAATCCTATGAAACTTTAACAAATAGTTTAATGGTACCTTATCTTCAAGGTTTTTGTGGTTGTGCTCTTATTCTCATTAGGTTTTTGTGGTTATGCTATTCCTCTCATTAGATTGATGAGGAGGGAAAACATCATTCCCAAGATAAGCCACCAAATGCCAAAAGCTTGTGTGTGTTTCCTTCAGCTCCTTCAATTTCCTCTACTCAAACTATTTCTTCCAATCAAACATGGCTAGATAAAAGAACAACTAGCATAGGATCTTCACTAATTAAGTATTTAGTTCTTAATACAAAAGAATGATCCTCCTTATATAGCAAGTGGAGGCATCATGAGTCCATGGGTACATGCATGGCATCCTAAGCACACATGGGAGACAAGGTGAAATGGATGAAGCTAATCCATATATGTGGCAAATAGAAGTTGGGTGGAGTGTGAATGGGATAACTCCCAAGTCAATATCCACTCTCCACCTCTTTATTACAATAAGACACTCCACAATAGTAAATTGAGATTCTTCAAATCCTCCTTTAATAGTCAAAGATGTTATTGAGCTTAATTTAATAACATACACCAATATAAGCAACATGTTAGCTAGAGGTTGGTCACATACTCCTTATTATCATATATACACATGGAGTTTTTTGGGTTATGATGACTTTCATAAGCTATGGGATGACCATATTTCATAAGCAAGGCACCACACCCATGCCCAGCTGCATTAGTAATGATAATAAAGAATGGTCCTAAAAAATTTGGAAGTCTCGTGGATTAGCCAAAGCATCTTTTAAAGCGTGAAAGGGTTGGTCATGACTTCATTCAAATTAAAAATGTTTAGCCTTTTTTAAAAGTTCAATTATAGCATCATTCACATGGCCGCGATCTCTCTGTGGTGTAGCCGTGGCGTCTGGTAGCCGGCTAGTCTGGGTCGTCGCCTAGCTCGAATCTCCTCCGCTCGCTGAGATGTCACTCCCAATGTATGTGGCTGGGCTACTGGTGCCAATCTCTGGAAGAAGTCAGTTAACTGGGACTGTCTTCCTCCGCTATGATGTGTGGGTGTCTGAAAAGTAAGATCTCCCTGTGTCTCTGTAGTGCTAGTAGTAGTCTGCCTAGCTGTCTCTGGTCCGATCTCTCCCAGATCTGTCTAAGTGATGTGGTCCCTCTAAAAACCTCAGGATAGCATGCCCTGATCTCCTGCAAAGCACCACACTGGCAAACAAAATGCTCCTTTGTCTCTACCCTCGTCTGGCATAATCTGCAACAAAATGCGCTCTGCTCGAGGGATGGGTGCTGTTCTCCCAGTCTCGATCTCTAGTTGGTGTGATGAGACCCTTAGTTGCCCAATGGCTGCTCTGGCTCCATGTGATAAGTGGACCTCCAAGTATCGTGGGTCGCTGGATGAAGCTGTCTGTGGAGGTGCTCAAGAAGTGGTCTCTGTAGTAGAGCATCTTCGTCGAGAGTCCCAGTCTCGATCTCTAGTTGGTGTGATGAGACCCTTAGTTGCCCAATGGCTGCTCTGGCTCCATGTGATAAGTGGACCTCCAAGTATCGTGGGTCGCTGGATGAAGCTGTCCGTGGAGGTGCTCAAGAAGTGGTCTCTGTAGTAGAGCATCTTCGTCGAGAGTGGCTGTCTAGGAGATAGCCAAGTCTCCTGTATGTGGCCCTGCCAAATGTCATGTCTCATGACTCTGTTCCTCTCTGTCTGAGAGAGGCGTCTGTGTGGTGCAGCTAGGTCATACTGTAAGGGTGGTAATCTGTCAATATCAATCCTGTGTGATGATATCCACTGTACCACCTGGGAGTACCATGACCAGGATGTCCCTCCTCATCAAGCTGTCTGGATGCCAGAAAAGCAGCCCGAGATACCCGATTTAGTGGGAGCTCCCGCATCCTGTGTATAAAAGATATAGTCTGGAACATGGCCTCTACTAACATAGGTGGTACAGCAAACTCCGCTCGAAGGATATCATGTGGTACTGAAGGTTTGCTGTGGATCATCCCGTGAGAGCATCAAAATCTGAGGGCACTCTACCTGTGTCCATGAGGATGTAGCCAAACCTGGTGTCCATATTGTTGCTGCATACATCAATGCTGGAGTAACTAGTGTATCAAATAGCCACCCCTTAGTACGGGGCTCTTGGAAGTGTGCCTGGTGACACTGGCGTTCCAAAATTACTAGTGCTGCGTACCCTCGTGTAACTCTATCTCTGGCTGCCTGTGCCATAGAGAATCTCCCTGATGAGCTGGTAAATGTGACCCCAAGGTATACATATGAGCCCACCACCTCTATCTGTCTGCTGATGTATGAAAGACCATAACCTTGGTTTTCCCAAAGTTCACTGTGAGTCCTCGCTCTGCACAGAAAGTATCCAGAGCCTGTAGATGCCTTTGTAGCCCTGTCCGAGTATCCGACACAAGAATGATATCATCAGCATATAATAGAATGTGTACAATCATACCTGAGATGTCAATCCCAGAGCCTCCTCCATGTATGATGTAGTCTGCTACCTCGTCGATGTATAAGCCAAAGAGTGTTGGGGAGAGAGGGAGCCCTGCTTCACACCAATGGTGTTGGGGCAATCATATCTAATAGTCCCCTTGGGCATCTAACTCGTCCAAACACTTGCTCATATAATCTGTAAATCCCCCAGGGGGGTATGCCCAGTGTCTGTAAGCGGTGGAAGAGGCGCTCTCTCGGGATTGTGTCGAAGGCTTTGCGGAAGTCCACAAAACAGCAATAGAGTCTTTGTCTCCGTGCCCGAGTTTGGTCAATCAGGCATCTCAGGGTGAAAATGTGATCAATAGTAGAGAAGGCTCGCCGAAAACCTACCTGACCAGGGGCACGAAGCCCCTCCCTCTCAGCGTGTGTGCTTTCTGCCTCCAAGATAGCCCCATAGAGGTATGATCAATCATGATAGTCCTGTAATTATCGGGGTCCAACATGTCCCCAGCTATCTGGATTGGTACAATAGTGTGCATCGTCCACTGTGCGGCAACCAGGGAAGTAAGCTCAAACAGAATGCAAAAGGTGTGTCACTCACCGCTCAACCGCCGCCTTGAAGGATTCCTGCGTCGTAGTGAAGAAGGAGCCGCCGTCGCCGCTCTACCGCCTCTCCGCCGCCGTGCCGCTACACAGTGCTCGATCGCTCTCTCACTCTCTCTCTCTCTCTCTCTCTCTCTCTCTCACACACACACACGCAGGAGAAGGAAACCAAGGAGATAAGGCAAGAGCACTCTTGTATTCACAACACATGAGAATGAGGATTTTAGGGTTACATTTGACTCTTATAGGTGACTTGGCCGTTCACACTTGGGCGCCCATACATGGCCGGCCGACCCTAACCCTTATCCTACTGATATCCAAGGTGCGCCTCTCATCGACGATCACCCAATCCCTTCATCCTTAACATATGGTGGCCGACAAGCCCGGCCCATGACTCAGAATATTTAAACTAATTACATGACGTAAAACATAGTACGTCTCATTGTCCATTCATAGGTTAACATGCCCCCCTTCCTGATGTAGATTCCGTCCTCGGAAGCTATGGTATGGTAAGCTCGACAGGGTTGTTGTGGTAGACCGTCTGCAAAATAGGGAAGTAGAGTGAAAGTATGCTGGAATTCAAAAGATATAAAGTGTATAAATTCAAGCATGTTAGACCACAATGGATGTTGCTATGAGAACTTAGTTTAAGGGTCACATGAATGAGCTAGTGTAGCAAATTAACAGGAGTTTAAAATTATTGAAAGTAAATCAAGAGTTAGCAAGGTGTCAAAGGTTAATCAAGGTTTATAACTAGTCTAAGTCAAGGAAAATAACCAAGCTTAATAAATAAATAGATGACCACACTGTGTCTACTCTAGAACAAGTTAATACCACGAGGCTAGGGACACAAGAAACATCAGAGTTACAGGAGCTTTTTGCCTTTATTTTTTTTTAATGGACGTGACAATTTTTATACACAATGGCGACCTTCCTAAGGCAAAACTAACATCGATCCTGGTACCATGTTTAACACAAAGCATTCTCCAAGAATCTATTAGTTCACCTTAGGCAAGGCTACCCCCTACCAACCAAGGCATCGGTCTGGAGTAGAATACTCCTTGCCTACCAAGTATCAATAAGGCGATAGGCCAACATTAAAGCACATCATAGACTTGCATTGCCATTTATTGTAGGCTTTTTTTTATTTTTAAATTTAAATTTCTTTTGATCTTCGCTCCTGAACTAAAATGTGTTCTTACATCCTTTCAATAAGAGGTAAAAGCTATGTCCTAGAGGTCAACACACACACAGCCAGGTGTCAAACATTAAGATGGTTTGATCCTAGACCTAAGACAATCGTATTCCAAGGTTAACTAAAGACTGCATGCATTTTCAAGAATATATCCAATAAGGTTAAACTCATTAATGATTCACACTAGCATGTAGGCAACTTCAAAAACTAAGTAGTACATTGACAATTTCCATGTGGTCATGCATTATAGTTCATGCAATTAATTGAACAGTAAAAAATTAAAGAGAGTGGGCATGGAAGAATTACACCTGAAATTGGAGATCTCCTTGATTTGACGAGACAGCTTGCAATGTGATGTAGATATATTTTGATGAACGTTGCGGGAGTCTCAAGACTTGGAAGCGAACCCACCTCAAAAATTTTAACCTGTACAATCAACTAACAAGCACTATACCTCGAGAGGCACATCAGTGTGAAAATTTCAAGACTCGTTTAAGGAATCTAAACTAGAAAAAACTTGAAAACACTAACCTATCTACCAGTCACCACACTACTACTGAGGATACGGTAAGAGGAGTCCTGGCTCTAGCCCTAAGGCTAAGCCTCTATCCGCATCATCCAAACAAATAAAGTCAACCTCAGTAGTGCCATGAGTTTCATCCGTCCATTCATCATTGTCCGATATTTCCTTTTCATTTTCCCATCCACATAAACTCATCAAAAATGTAACCATGCGAGGATAGTCATCTTGTGGAAAAGGAAAGCATTGGGCTATCAGGGATATGTCCTCTACGGAGTAGGGGTCAGTCATGGTCAATAGGCGAATTAGCCATTCTAATTCCTCAACATTTTCCTCTCTGGCTAGTACATCTATATGATCCCATTCAGTTTCAATTACAGGATATCACATGTGGAATATCTGAGAAAGGTAGGTACAGACGATACCTCTCACCAAAGGTAGGAGTGGATGAAGTGTATGATGATCGGGCATCTGCCATATCTGCAAACACAGATATAGCATCAGTAGGTTTATGACAAGTCAATCTAGTTCTTGATTGTATACAGATATTTCTCTTGTTTTTGTGCTCTTGCTCTTTTTACTATTTTTTGTTTTTCTTTTCTTTGTTTTTTTTTAATGTATGAAGCTATATATATACATCCCCTTGAATTTGGCAATTACATGGTCAGGGGAGAAGGTTGAGGAAGCATTAGAATGTCGAGCGTGAGTACATGCTCCCCCTTTCCTTGGGTAGATCATATTATTTGCAATGATGTTGCAGCCTCTTGGAACCAATTTGTCCAGCGGGTCATAGGTTGTGATGTGGGCAGATAGCTTTTTATGACCCTTGTGGCCACATCCCCAATTGTAGAGATGGTAGTGTACGCTCCCATTGACGAATGGAGGAAATGGTTTTCGACGATACTATTACAAGGGGAGACATAGACTCATCGGTGGGTGTTGACAAGAGTAGGTGTAGAGCATGTAGAAACTTCTATATCAGCGTGTGCCTGGCATGAGGAACTAGAAGCTTCATGTGGCTCCCCCCTTCCTGAGTGGTAATGATCGATATCGTTTGGGAATCCAAACTAACTCTGGAAGAAGTGGTGCGGAGCACTCTGTTACCTTTCCCTTACCACGGTCTTGAATTGTCATTGGGGTGGCAACAATTGGTTTGCAAGGTTTTACAGGTGATGTAGAGGGATTCAGCTTATGTTTAGGGACCCAAATCTGGTCATTCCCCTTGTAGTACCCTTGGGCTACTAATAATTTTTTAGGGATCCATTGCGATGTTACATTGCCCTTTCTTGGGTGGGTAGCTGCTTTCCTTTTACGAGGCTTCTTGGTGGCTGAACGAGATTGAGCAGGGGAAGTAGCTATTAATAACGAAGCTTTTGGGACCCATTTGTATGTGTTTTTTGGCATAGTAAGCGGAACCTTAGAGACCACCTTGCCTGTTTCCACTCTTGGCGTTGAATCGTTAGAGGGGTGGCCAACAATCGAAGATGGTTTTGCCACTGGACTTTGTGATTTTTCATTATCTAATATTTGAGTGGATGACTTAGGTGCGGGATTTTGAGCGGTCAGACCTAGTGTTGGTTCTTGCGTTGTGACTTGTCTGGTTGCCCAATCGATATTGCACTTGGTGGCCATCATCCATTTGCGCCCTAAGATTACAGTCCCTTCCATGGTACCAGTAGGCATAACCAAAAGCTTTGAATTATGGTTTCCTTGTCATAAGCAACCGGAGTGTGCAGAATTCCTGAGACAGGGGTTTTCTTCTTGTTGATTCCTTGAACTTGGATAGAACTCTTGGTTAAAGGTGGTTTTCCCAGTTGACACCACACGCCATATGATAGCAAATTGTGTTGAGCTCCTGTATCCAATAATGCATTATACAGCACCTCCCCGTAAGGACTCTGTAACTCAATTGGGTATCTTAGAGGTGGGTCAGATTCCAGTGCATCCTCCTCTGCTTCCTCGAAAAATACTTGCGTAATTCCCAAGTTGGCTTCTCGTTGTCTCCTAGCACGCTGTTGACGTTCTTTGGCTTCGACTCTCGCTTGTATCTTTTTAAGCTCAGCTTGTTCTTTAGCTGCCTTCTTTTGATGGATTGCATGTAACTCCTCTTGGCTCAAGGGGTCATAGTATCTTTTGAATTTACTCCCATTAAGGAATCCAATGGTTTCAACTCCGTCAAGAGTCTCCACTGATGGTACCTTGCGGGGTAATTTCACATACTCTATATGGTCCCTTACCAGCATATTTGAGTTTCTTCTTTTCGTTATGCACTCCATACATCAGGACTTTATCCCCAACCTTGATGTCCTTGTCCTTTAGATGGCGATCAAACCATTTTTTCCTTCTATCCTTCTCCACAAGGGCATTGTATACAGCCAATTGTCTTTCTTTGTTTAGCCGCTCAAGGATATATAGACGCTTTACTAAGGTATTACCATCCCAACCCTCTTGAGTAGCAACACGAAGACTAGGAATGACAAATTCCCATGGCATGACTGCTTCTTGGCCATATACCATTTCGAATGGTGTGCAATTAATAGCCACTTTGTACGCAGTACGATAGGCCCATAAAGCTGTTGTTGTAAGCTTTAGATCCCAATACGTGCGATGAGCTTCAACTGTCTTTGTCAAAACAGAGATTAGGGTCTTGTTGGTACTCTCGGCTTGGCCATTCGCTTGCGGATAATAAGGAGTAGATTTATGATGGGATATCATGAAATTTGTTGTGAGCTCCTTAATCACGTCATTTATAAAATGCGTCCCATTGTCGCTCACAAGTTCAAAAGGACAACCGAAGCGTGTGATTATATTTTCAAAGAGGAACTTGGCTGTTGTCCTCGCATCTGCCTTACGTGTCGCTTTCGCTTCAGCCCATTTGGTCATATAGTCAGTGGCCATAATAATATAGCGAGATTGTGTGTTTCGAGCCGCTGGGCTAATTGGACCTACAAAGTCTAAACCCCACTTTTCAAATGGTTGGTTTACTTTGATTGGATGTAGGGGCATCTGATCTTTCCGTTGGGGTTTCTTGTATCGTTGGCATTCATCGCAACCCTTCACAAAGAGTGATGCATCTTGGAACATAGTGGGCCACCAATACCCTGATTGTAAGATCTTTCGCGCAGTTAAGTCTCCTGAGAAGTGACCACCGGCTACGCCCATATGTGCCTCTTGCAAAATGTATAGATACTCATCCTCCCGGGCACAACGCCTAAGAACGTCATCCTTTCCTCTTTTATAAAGAGTCCCGGCTATCAAGCAATAGGGTTCGCATTCTTTGATCAGCTTTCGAGCTAGATCTTTACGAAGCTCCTCGGGTGGAAAGCCATTAACCAAAAAGTTAACAATCTTCTCACTCCATTCAGGCATTGTCTCCACCATGAACAGGGAAGTGTCAGGTAAGTCATCATCAACCCCCATAGGAGCCTCGCCATTAGGTATGTGAGACAAATGATCAGCCATAACATGTTTTTTGCCAGGTCTCACAACAACAGTGAAATCAAACTCAAGAAGAATCAATAGCCATCGTGTGATTCTTCCTGTGGAGCATGGTTTGTTTACTAGATACAACAATGCTTGATGATCCACATAGAAAACAAACTTGGTGGCAAGGAGGTAATAACGAAATTTCCTTACTGCATATATCATTGCCAACCCTTCTCGCTCCGTAGTGGTGTAGTTCATCTCAGCATCGTTCAACTGGCGACTGGCAAAGCTAATGGGGTAGTCTAGCTTGTGTTCTCCAGGTTGAGTTAACACACACCCAATAGCAAAGTTTGATGCATCAATATGCACATGGAAGAGTAAATCCCAGTTAGGCATTCTCAAGATTGGAGCACTCGCCAAGGCCTTCTTTAATAGCTCATAGGCACGGTCACATTCTTCGGTCCAAATAAACTCGATGAGAAGCTTATACAATGGTCGAGCTATCTCGGCGAAGAATAGAATAAACCTTCGATAATAACCAACATGGCCCATAAACCGTTGGACTCCCTTGTAGTTGGTGGGTGGGGGTAATTCCAGAATGACCTTGATTTTACTCTCGTCAGTGGAAATCCCATTTTTGGACACTATATACCCTAAGATAACTCTGTGTTTAACCCAGAATTGGCATTTGAAAGGATTCAAGGAGATGCGATATAATCTACACCTTTCAAATATTTTTCGTAAACACATCAAGTGCTCATCCCAAGAGGAATGAACACAAAGATCATCTAAGAAAGCTTCACAGAAGTCCCTTAGATATTCCTTAAAGGCTGTGTTTATCAATCGTTGGAATGTTGCAAGTGCATTGGTCAAGCCAAAAGCCATGACGCGAAAGGCAACCACTCCAAACTCCGTGATAAATGCTGTTTTAGCTTGGTCCTCAACTGCAATTGTGATCTGATTGTAACCCGAGTACCCATCTAAAAAGCTATATGCCTCTTTGCCTGCCACTCTTTCAAGCACATGTTCCCTTCGGGGTAATGATCCCTTCTGGTGGCTGCATTAACCTTTTTGAGATCAACGCACACTTTGAGTTTCCCATTCTTCTTTGGTACGATGACTATCGGAGAAACCCATTCTGAGTGCTCAATAGGGTATATGAATCCACATTTTACAAGCTTTTCAATTTCCTCTTGTACAATCTTTGCGTACTTAGGATTCATTGGGTAGGGATGTTGCTGGACTGGTTTAGCAGTGCTAATCATTGGAATCGTGTGTTGCACCACCGAGGGTGGAACACCCTTCATATCATGATATGTCCAAGCAAATATGTCCTTGAATTCTTTAAGAAGCTTCGTAAGTGCAGCTTCTTCCGCCTTGGTGAGGTCTTGAGCAATAAAAACTGGTTTAGACTCCTCACCTGGATCTGCTAAGTCTATCTCCTTAACTACCGCAGGACCATCGTAGACACCGCTACTCCCATTGTGTAGACCACTTTACGTTTCCCTGTGGTAAATGATTTGAAATGCTCAGGTGCGGGGTGTAAGTCTACTGGTTCTTGTTGGGCCAAGCTTTTTTCTTTCAATTCCGCTTCTTTTTGTTGCTGTCTTGGTTTTGCCGCCTTCTTGCAGTATGACTTAGTTTCAGCTTCTCTTCGATTTCTAATTGGGCGACATCATGAGGTTGCGGAATACACCACATGACACTTTGGAGATATTGTCCCCAATTATCCGCTAACTTCCGCCGATGAGCATCAATGGCTCCTACATAACTAAGCCATTCTGCAGTGGATCTTTCCTTGTTTATTGCAGTGCGTACATTAGCTCGATAGCGTTGGCGCTTATGTCTCGTTTTCTTCTTACCAAGTTTTTGATTTTTGTTTCTATCAGATTCGGACTCACTTGGTCGATCTTCACTTTCGGATGAACTGCAGGAGGTCACTGTCCTAGGCCTTGAGCACCTTGCTTCCACCTTTGGGTGAATATTTGATTCATCCCTCCCATTAGGCTCACAGTTAGTTTCTTCTTGAGATTCATACTCAAAGTTGCATTGGTCAGAGTCTTCGCTACTTTCAGAGTCAGTGGAGTTTGCCACTTTCTCGCCATCAGGAGTCAAAGTGCATAACACCTATCATGTTTATTGGCACTAACGGTGGCATATCTTGCCCCTCACCAACTTGTGCCTCTATTTCCCCATGTGTCTATGGTTGCCGCTAGGTGTACCCAATTCATGTTATCCGACTCAGTCATACCCGGTAGGACATCCATATAAGGAGAATCTTTCCCATCATCAGTCTCTTTTTTGCATGTATAGCAATACCTTAATGGGGCGGAGTGAATAGTGGTATCCGATCGATTATCAATGATAACCTTGCTTCCTAAAGGATGTGCACGACCATTCTCAAGATCAACTCGAATGACAGATTCCTTGACTTGAAGGTAGACATGGTTTTTCGACCAGTCATGCACCATTTGTGCTTCCCTCATGAAAGGACGTCCTAAGATCATTTGATATGACATAGGATGCTTGGAGAAATCCATTACAATGAAGGTATGTCTTACCTTGTATCCCAAAACCTTGATCTTAAGGTCCCTTAACATTCCAATAGGTTTAGCAATAGTTCCATTTGCCATCTTAACCACTATGTTTGTGACTTCGAGGTGAGGTCTCCCCATAGATTCCCAACAGTTTTTAGTCACAATGCTCACTCCAACACCACCATCAAGGATTCCCTTTAGAGTTAATCCCTTGGTAGTAATGGGGAGGGTTGCATTAGATTCGTCCCCTTCAAAAAGTACTGTCCCAACTTGTTAACAGGTATTTCCACGACCGAGTTTTCATCTAGGTTGGGTTGTAGATCCCAATGTTCCCCTTCATCTTGAAGCGTGTCGGGTCTATCCATATTTGCAAATTATGGTAGCCCCGCCTTAAGTTCTCCATTGAGAAATACTCGAAGAGCTAAGAATAGCTCAGGATCTCCGTATAATTTGGATATGATCGTGGTTCTGATTTCTGAGGACATGAAATCCATTAACTTGGACACATTCAACGGTACTTTTCGAGATATCGCCCCTTGACTAGGGACTAGTGAAGATGGAATCACTTCCTCTTCGATGGGGTCAGGCATTCCCTCACTAAACATTCTTTCAAGCAAAAAGGGTGTTTGCCCACTTCCTGATGTCCTATCCTCATTTTCTTCCCGAATAATACCAGGTATAGCTAACGGTTTATGGTTCCGGTGAGGCTGAACTTGCGTAAGAAACAGTGTCTGGAATTTTGATTTTTCTCGGGTTTGGCTCCAGTTCTCTTTGTGTTTCTTCCACCAAACCCCTTAAGTGTTGCACTTGTTCAATCTCCTCAACTGGGTTTGGGTAAGTTTCAATCTTTTTCTTGAGGGTTTTTGGCCCACGTGGCTTGTCTTGGGGAGTCTCAATCAGTTTGGGTGGTCGAGAGGGCATTAATTGACTTGGTTGTGGGGCCGAGGAAGTTTCCTTCTGTTTCCCCTTATTTATGTACTCGCTTGATTCTCCTTCATTGAGCTCCCGAGTGGGTTCCTCCCTTAAGGTAGTGGCTTTGGTCCCCATGGTTTCTATTGACTCGGAATCATCTTCAGGATCATTCATATACACGGGGTCGTCTCCTATCCCTATGTTAGTCTTTGAGCTAGGCTTGGAGCTCGTGGCATTAAGCGATCTCTTTCGTCGTGTTTTCTTTTTCTTTGCCTGAGCCATTGATGCAGTATCCCTCTCTTTAAGAATGTAGTTTTGATTTTGAAGCATTGACCGTGTAACTACATTCGCGGGTACAACGGGTGTGGTTCCTCGTGCTTGGTTGGTGACCTCAACCAAATTTAATGGCGTAATCTTGGGTGCATTAGGATTATGTGGACATTGAGCGATCAAATGATCTATGCCACAACGATTACATGTAAGTACCGGCATTCCCGATGTGCTCCCTTGATTTGGTGGCATATGAGTAGCGATATTCTGTAGCCTATTAGGGCACTCCGCTACACGATGCGGTCCACCACACTCGTAGCATTGAAGAGGTGGTCTCCTTGCCAAGGTATTAAGGTTTTGCCCTCTTGTGGCGAGAGCAGCCGCTTGATATACAGGCTTGACTTGCCCGAAATGATCCTCCATGTAGTACTGGGGAGTCATTTCAAACGTATCAATCCCATATGAAGCAGTGGGGTCTATCTCCTCTTCATAATCCCCACACGCACTATGTGACTCACAACCCATCTGGTTTATTGGGGTAATCCTTGGATGTGGAGGTTGTGGTCCTAGCACTAGCGGTGGTAACGACTACATTCGGATTCCTTGGAACTATGTGCTGTGACGGTTGCTCGACAGGTTGTGCAGGCATTAGCGCAGGTACTTGAGGTGTGTTTGACCAGGCCAGTGGTGCCTGATTTGCCAACATTCGCTTAAGTACTAGGCAATCTTTAGATTGATGGCCATACTTACCACATGCATTGCAATTCCCATTGAATTTGACTCTGAATGTGGGACATTCACTCGTGCTATGTGGTCCTAAGCACACCGAACACCATTGTTGCTCTCTTCTTGGGTACATATGGCTATTCTGAGGAGCTCGATTACCCCTAAAGTATTCTTGGAGAGCCTTAGTAAGGTCAGTCTTCACAGACATTTCGGATATCTTGGGCTCCTTGGCAATAGGTTTTATTGTCATTGGCTCGTGCCCAGATACTTGCGAACTAACAAATTTTGTTTCTGAAGACACCTTTTTACCTGCAATCATCAAGTTGTCTTCTAACTGGATTGCATTGGCAGTGACTGCTTCCCACGTTGTAAGACCTCTAATGACTAGGCCATTGTAAATGTCCTCGTGGCGCAATCCTCGAATGAATCTATCGAGCAGTTGGTTATTATTGAAGCGCTCATCGGGAGTGCAGCGAGAATTTAGATGCTTCAATCGACTTATAAAGTCTCTCACTGACTCCCCTTCCTCGCGTTCAGCTTTTTGGAGTTGAGATGCTACTCCCCAAAGCACACCCTCACGTACGTATTCTTTCAACAACAATTTCTTGAGAGTGGGGTAGTGAGTGCGCTCTTCAACCCTTAAGGTTCGATACCAATCTCCAGCCTTCCCACTCAAGGTTAAGCCTAAGGCTTTACACTTATGCAGCTCATTGTGCTCTTCCAAGGAATCACACACGTGTTCAAAGACTTCAATGTGCTTCCTAACATCCTCATTACCACTGAAGTTTTGAGTGAGCTTAGCCACTTGTACTGCCTTGCTTCTAGGTTCTCTCTCAGGCATGCCCCGCATGTTTTCCGCAATGGATCGTCCGATCGTCTGAGCAAACACTGCGAGATCACCTAGGTGAGCAGGCATAGCTGGTGGAGGCACTTCTGGGATAGCCTGGCTGATAGGAGTTGGCGTTGGTCTGAGTATGTTGGCAAATGACGTAGGATATGATATGTGACTAGGCCTAGCTCCTCTTGGATAAGGGTTGTGATGATAAGGCGGTCATGGAGCATACGCCATTGGCATACTAAGAGGCATAGGAGCTACATGAGCATGAGTAGCGATAGGTACATAGGGTCGATAGGCACTGGCACGCACTGTTGTAGGTACTATTCCACTAGGTAGCGGTGTCGTACTAACTACAGTGGTAACAGGTGCGCTTTCTGTCATGCTCATCATTGGGGTAGGCATTGTGGATTCCTTAATGGAAAGTTGAGCCAAGGTTGGAAAGCTAAAGTTACTGCTCGTGGGCTCAACCTGCATTGAGACTCCAAGCGAAACAACATATGAAGGGTCTATGGGACTCACCGACGAGGGAGTCTCCAATTGTGATAGGGTTGGTTGTTTGGCCTTGCCCGTATCCAAAAATATCATAGGGCCAGTGGAAACTAGGTTCACTCCCCTATTTTGCCTCTCAAATTGGATTAATTCTATGAATAACCTCACATATCATGTGTTGTTGCTCCTCTAGATTAGTGGCGCTAGATGTAGATCGTAGGACTTCTAACCAACCTACATGGTATGTGTAGCCCGTGTATAGGTCAGTTAGAGTCTCTGTGTGTAGATCATATTCCCAATTTCATTGAGAAATATCCCATCTAGACTTGGTGTGCCAAACGGTTCTCTTGAAGTGGACGCAATGTCACTTCTTATGGATTGGCTTCTAGGGACCTCTACTTTAGGAAGAGCATCCGAATGTGGTAGCTCAGTAGGGCCCTCATTAAACGAAGTGGGTAGAATATCCACATGGACACTCTTTGGGAGGGTAGGGTCTACATGAGATGTGAATGGCGAATCCACTACCCCTCCTTCTTCATTTACTTCGCTTGTCTCATGTTCAGAGCGTGTAGCTCTACTAAAGGTCTCTATTAAACGACTAAACATGCTAGATCCGGGTTGTGGGGCCCACACTGGCATGTTTTGGCTTGTCTCCTCAGGGTTCTTGGTAGGGTGCCCTTCCATGGCTTCTGAGTCAGAGGACGAGTCACTATCCACTATTCGTGGATCTTGGGTTGCACTCCCTTGGGTTCCAGCCGAAGGCCAAGATGCTAACGTGGAGGGATGGTGTGAGCCTGCGTAGACAGAAATGCTTTCTAGTGGTTCAGGCTCTAGCACCCAACCAGAACGTAGATGCATGTGACGTGGGTACCCTACGTGCGTTGGTAACTACCCTTGAAACTCACACAAGTGGTTTCTTAGGTGTTTCGCACCCCGTTTTTACTTGTTTTTAGATTGTTTTTAACCCGTTTTTGACCCCCTTACTTACGGTCAAACTTGGACTAGGGCGTGTGATAGCTCGAAATGAGCGTATCGTTCAAAGGGTCCTAGTGTGCTTTACAGCACCATGTTCGCCTATCTAGAGCTCCTGTAGTCCTCAAAACAGTCCGTTTCCTTTGAGGGGAAAGGGCAAAAGCCTATTTGCTTGTGGAGGAAAGGGTGAGGGCTTTATCCCACATGCTCACTTTACTCCTTGGGGAGTGGGCTACATATAGGGCACAACTTCCATAAGCTCTCACTTGAAAGAAAGCTATGGAGGCTCACTCTCCTATATATATATATCAAAAGACCGAGATCGAGGCCGGGGTCGTGGGTCAATTGGGGTTCTTTCTTTTCAAAAAAATTTTCTCCAATTACAAATCTTTCCTCTCCACACGTTTGGTTCTTTCTTTAAAAATAAAATTTAATTTTTTATTTTTTATTTTTTATTTTTTATTTTTATATTTTTGTTTTCCTTTTTTTTGAGATAAGTTTTCTAGGGTTTCTTTAGGGTTCAGCCTTGGCCGCAACACGGTTCACACACAGCACAAGTCTGGGGATTCAGGAATCCCCCCTCGCACGCAGGAAACAGATAACAGTACGCACGCCCATACGCGGAGCGAGAAAATAGCAAAAAGAAACAGAAATGCAGAAGACAAATTGCAGAAACAGATTGCAAAACACAGAAACACCTCAACAACAAACACACAGTCGCTTCCCTACAGTGTGCATTAAACTTCACGCAGCAGCCCGAGCTGCAAACTGGAGCTTGGTGCAGGGCAACTCCCCGGCAGCGACGCCAAAAATGTGCGCTTTTGCCGCACAGGTCGTAGCTGGGGACTTGCCGAACACCGTATGCGAGCCCACTAATGGCTACAAGCATACAACCAGGGAAGTAAGCCTCAAACAGAATGCAGAAAGGTGTGTCACTCACCGCTCAACCGCTGCCTTGAAGGATTCCCCGCCGCCGCAATGAAGAGGAGCCCGCGGTCGCCGCTCTACCGCCGCCGTGCCGCTACACAGTGCTCGATCGCTCTCTCACTCACTCTCTCTCTCTCTCTCTCTCTCTCTCACGCAGGAGAAGGAAACCAAGGAGATAAGGCAAGAGCACTCTTGTATTCACAAACACATGAGAATGAGGATTTTAGGGTTACATTTGACTCTTATAGGTGACTTGGCCGTTCACACTTGGGCGCCCATACATGGCCGACCCTAACCCTTATCCTACTGATATCCAAGGTGCGCCTCTCATCGACGATCACCCAATCCCTTTATCCTTAACATATGGTGGCCGACAAGCCCGGTCCATGACTCAAAATAGTTAAACTAATTACATGACGTAAAACATAGTACGTCTCATTGTCCGTCATAGGTTAACATCCACTCAGCCGGAAACCTTCTACCAGAGCCCTGTTAAAGAGGTAAGCAATAAAAGGAGAGAGTGTGTCAGTTGCATAAATGAAATGCTCACCCTGTAAGCCAGTGTGATCCTCAGCTCTCCATGTTGGAATCTATGGATAGCAGCTCGATATACCATATCGGTGTAGTAAAGAAAACCGATGAGGTCGGTGGAGTCTCGGTGGGGCGAGGGATGAGTGGCTGGTGCAGAACATCATAAAGCCCTTCTGCATAACTCTACCAGTGTTGAGGATCAATAATCACGGTGGGGGGGCATGGCTCTCTAAGTCGTTGCCAAGCAGTGGCTACATCTTTGCTCATGAGCATGTGGTAGATGTCCCAGTATTGAGCCTCCTCATATGTGCATCGCTAACGACGTGTAAGAGATTGCATCTGTCTACTGGCCTGCTGCTGCTGTGTTATTTCCCCTTTCGCTATCTGGGGCTTGGAGATGTTGATGAAGCTCTCTACACTCATTATCATACCATCTATTCTGGGGCATGTCCTCGGATCTAGGTGGCTTCCCTGTCTGGAGATGGTGTGGAAAGTTGTGGCTAGCTGCTGTGTGTAGTATGTGTGAAAGCTGGGTCGTCAATACATCGATGGGTGCTGTAGGGTCCATACCAAAGAGGCCATCATGTACTTTGAATCATAAACGTCTGCAAGCTCCCGCGTAAAGTGGAAGATGGTGTACGAGATGCCTGAGTGGTCGAGGGTGGCAGATCAAGAGAGCTCCTAAGAGAAAAAGCCAAAATAAGTATGGTCCGCACCAATGGGGCATGTAGGGATAGTGAAGGAGTCTATCAGGTCTGTGCTCTCCCACGAGCCCAATATGTAGTCCACAGTGCTGCTGCCTCTTGATGATGGGAAACATGTGAGTCTTCCCGATTCTGGCCATTGTGACATCCCGTTATAAATAACGAGATGGTGTCTAGCTGCCAGGTCCAGAAGGTGTTACCCATAACCTGTACTGTCTGGCCCACTATCCTCTGACATCCTCGTGGTCCCTGCATCTACATCGTCTACTAGTGCCTGTAGGATGAGGGGATCTGTGAAGTCGAATGATTCACACTGTCGATTCTATGTGCGTGCATTGAAGTCCCCCATCAAGAGAACCTCCCCCATGGTCGAATAGTGTAGGATATTTGTTTGTTTGTTTTTATAGAGAACTCTCTCTCTCTCTCTCTCTCTCTCTCTCTCTCTCTCTCTCTCTATATATATATATATATATATATATATATATATATATATATATATATGTATATATATATTTTGATTGTTTGTTTTTATAGAGAACTCTCTCTCTCTCTCTCTCTCTCTCTCTCTCTCTCTCTCTCTCTCTCTCTCTCTCTCTCTCTCTCTCTCTCACACACACACACACACACACATACACTCACACACACACATACACACACACACACACACACACACAGGTGGGCACATTGATTGTTTGTTTTTATAGAGAACTCTCTCTCTCTCTCTCTCTCTCTCTCTCTCTCTCTCTCTCTCTCTCTCTCTCAGACACACACACACACACACACACAGGTGGGCACATTGCCAATCGCCTATGTGCCCACCTCTCAAATAGAGAGAGAGAGAGAGAGAGAGAGAGAGAGAGAGAGAGGCAATGTGCCACCTCTTACACACACACACAAATTGCCAATGGGCCCACCTCTCAAAGAGAGAGAGATTGGCAATGTGCCCACGTTTTTGGTATCGTGTTTCTAAGCCCTATCGTCATATCATGACCTTAAGGTTTTTTTTAAATGCAAGAGAGGGTAGTGAATCAAATATGCAACAAGGCACAAATAGCCACCCAACGTACTTTTTTGGGATTGATTAGTTAATTTGGTCATGGAAAAAAAATCAAAGCACTAAGGTTGCACCAAGGTTTTAGACCTTGAAAACACAAGATTTGGGAGATTTTTATCATGATACCGATGTAACACCTCATCACCATAGTCTCATTAACACACATAGATGTGGGCACATTACCAATCGCCTATGTGCCCACCTCTCAAATATATATATATATATAATATATATATATATATATATATATATATATATATAGAGAGAGAGAGAGAGAGAGAGAGAGAGAGAAACATTTTCAATGGGCCCACCTCTGAGAGAGAGAGAGAGAGAGAGAGAGAGAGAGAGAGAGAGAGAGAGAGAGAGAGAGATTGGCAATGTGCCCACGTTTTTGGCATCGTGTTTCTAAGCCCTATCATCATGACCTTAAGCTTTTTTTCAAATACAAGAGAGGGTAGTGAATCAAATATGCAACAAGGCACAACTAAGAACCCAACATACTTTTTTGGGATTAATTAATTTGGTCATTGAAAAAAAATCAAATCACTAAGGTTGCACCAAGGTTTTAGACCTTGAAAAAACACATGATTTGGGAGATTTTTGTCATGATAACAATGTGACACCTCATTACCACAGCCTCATTAACTTATCTCTCAGGGTTTCTCTCTCTAAACATGTTATTCTCTTTGTCTTTATCTCTAGATTTTAGCGTTTTCTCTCTCTCTCTCTCTCTCTCTCTCTCTCTCTCTCTCTCTCTCTCTCTCTCTCTCTCTCTCTCTCTCTCTCTCACACACACACACAGAGGAGGACATGATCTCTCTCATTGGACGGACAGGGGCAGCAAGCTCTCGCACTCTCTGTTGGATGGGCAAAAAGCTAGCCTATCTATCTCTCGTTGATGTGAGAACGAGGGGAAACAACCTCTCTCTCTCTCTCTCTCTCTCTCTCTCTCTCTCTCTCTCTCTCTCTCTCTCAAAGGAGGGACGTCTCTATGTCGTGCAGCATGAGAGAAGCTCTGAAGTAGTAGGTATGTAGTAGGGACATCTCTTAGCCTTTTGTTTTAAAACCTTAGTGAAACATCTTCTATATCTTATTTGGGATCTACCACATGGGGGCTCCTAGCTGCCCCACATGGTAGCTCCTCCTTTTACTACTACTCTTTGATACCATACTATGTCTTATTTGGGATCTACCACATGGCAACTCCTAGTTGCCCCACATGGAAGCTCCTCCTTTCTTCTCTTCTTCTATACTACTACTCTTTTATATACTATACTTCTACTACTACTACTACTACTGCTGCTGCTGCTGCTGTTGCTGGCTGCCTGCTGCTGCTACTACTTTCTTCTCTTCTTATATATTACTACTCTTTTATACCATACTACTGCTACTTGTTGCTGCTGCTACTACTTTCTTCTCTTCTTATATATTACTACTCTTTTATACCATACTATAAATATATATACATATACTACTACTACTGCTGCTATTGTTGTTGTTACTGCTGGTGCTATATCTTATTTGAGGGTTATATTAGAGGATTAGAGAGATAAGGTTAGAGAGAGAGTTAGAGAGAGAGAGAGTGAGAGTTAGAGTTAGAGAGAGAGAGAGAGAGAGTTAGAAACATTGAGTGTTACCAGAGAGAGAGAGAGGGTTTAGAAAGAGAAATAAAGAGAGCTAGAGAGAGAGTTAGAATGGTAAAGAGAGTAAGAGACAAAGATAGAGGGTTAGAGAGAGAGAGGGGTGAAAAAGAGAAAGAAAGACTTAGAGAGAGGTAAAGAGAGTTAGAGTGAGAAAGAGAGTGAGAGTGATGAGAGTGAGAAAGAGTCAAAGAAAAGTAAAGAGAGTTAGAGAGAGAGTATTAGAGAGAGTTAGCCAGTTCAAGAGAGTTAGAGAGGGTTATAGAAAGGTAAATAGAGTGTTAGAGAGAGAGAGTGTGTTAGAGAGAGTTAGCCGGTTCAAGAGAGTTAGAGAGGGTTATAGAAAGGTAGAGAGAGAGAGAGAGAGAGAGAGAGAGAGAGAGAGAGAGAGAGAGAGAGAGAGTTGGCCACTTCGAGAGAAATAGAGAGAGTTAAAGAGAGAGAGAGAGAGAGAGAGAGAGAGAGAGAGAGAGAGAGAGAGAGAGAGAGAGAGAGAGTGAGGACGTGTGTGTGTGTGTGTGTGTGTGTGTGTGTGTGTGTGTGTGTGTGTGAGAGAGAGAGAGAGAGAGAGAGAGAGAGAGAGAGAGAGAGAGAGGTAAAGAGAGTAAGTTATAGAGAGAGAGTTAGAGAAAGGCAAAGAGAGTGAGTGAGTGTTAGAGAGAGAGAGAGAGAGAGAGAGAGAGAGAGAGTGTGTGTGTTAGAGAGAAAGTTGGCTAATTAAAGAGAAATAGAGAGAGTTAGAAAGAGATAGCTAGAGAGACAGAGTTGGCCAGTTCGAGAGAAATAGAGAGAGTTAAAGAGAAAAATGAAGAGAGAGAGAGAGAGAGAGAGAGAGAGTGAGTTAGAGAGAGAGATTTAGGGAAAGGTAAAGAGAGAGAGTGTGTGTGTCTATGTCTGTGTCTGTGTTACTACAGAGAGAAATAGAGAGAGTGTGTG